>NC_092688.1:27757265-28081960 GCF_964275005.1 Diadema setosum | reverse complement strand
CCAGGTCTTACCTCGTTGCTGATTGGCTGAGCCGCGACTGCATTGGCCATGTGTATTGTGAGCACTGTGTCTCGCTTGCCGCATCGCTAGCATGCACAGCGTGTGTAGTCACTGCACGCTATCCCGCTCTCGTAACCCGTTTGTATGTAGGGTTGGAACTACTACTAATCGACCGCCTAATGTTTATTTGCTTGATAAGAATATTTAACACTGAAATTCACGTAAAAAACTTGACCTACGTGATTGAGGAAATCCAGCTCTATCAAATGCCGTTGTTCCCTTTTCGATTCGAAGTTTCAGTGCAAAAATATCGCCGACGAATTTGCGTGGCCTCGTTTCAGCTCCCCGCGGTAAATCGCGTTTTTAGGATCGACCGCTGATTTTGCATTGACAATGCACGTAAACCGAGTTGTATTGAACACCGTGTTGTACGAAGCTTTTTAGAAGCCTTTTAGAAACTTCCATAGACATTACATTGTGCTGTCATTACGATTCGGTGAAAATATTCATTCGAAATTTTGTCCTTGATTAAAACCATTAATGAAGAGTGAATTATCGCGTTTTCCCACACCATCCTAATCTACATTCAAAGCCAATCCATTTTTATGTGCTTTGCGCGCAGAGAAGTGCGTATTAAGTGTTCAGTGCGCGAATTATACGCGGTCGGTTTCAATAAGGGTGGTCGATATGTAGTAGGGCTACCATACCCAAACAGCCTCGCAGCGCACCGCTGGTATCGGGTAGGTCGCTCGCTACGGAAATCTAACATTATCAACATTGATCTATGCACTTCAAACATCCTCGCACATACATTGCACATACTCGCACACGGTAAAAGTAGTATCAAAACACAGATAAATCGCTCTAGAATCCATCAAAAAATACCACGAGGATGAAAAAAAAAATGCATGAATGACCAAAACTACTCCTTTGATGACATATTCCTGGCACAGATTGCCGGAAAATTCCATAATAAAGGGCGAAATTATACGGAAAATCTCCGTCGTTTTCCAATAAGCCACGGAGGTGTACTTGGTATCAACGTAAAGCTTATGAATGGAAGAAAGCGATGATGTCATTTTCGGAAGGCATTGTGGGAGAGCAAGCCGACCAATGAGGAAAGACCTTTCATAGTTGAAAGCGATAGCAAGCCGATCATCAACCGGTACTAGCTTGCCGTCTGCTATGGCAGGGATCAACAGCATGGTGCGTGCAGTGCGCTGAGCGAGACATGACGTCATCGCTCGTGAACGGTGGGAGTGCAAACCGTAGTGCTTGCAATAATTTTTTTTTATCACGGCAAACGTTTAGGCGTGGCTTGGTATGCGAGCTCCACAGCAACGTCCGCGCCAAGCGGCTCATGGCACAGTCATGCATATGTAAATTCAACACCCAGCGCTATCATATTATCACATGACCATTATTGCAGAGTGAGCGCATGTGCATACCGCGCCCGATGCATGCAGCGAGCTACATCAGTGCTGTGTGTGTGTGTTTGTGTGTATGTCGTGTGTGTACATACGTGCAGTCACTAGAGTAGCGGACCTAGTTTGCGGCAGGTTAAGGCCTTTTCAAGTATGTATTTCTTCAATTTCCACCCATTTTGACATGTAAAATAGCACTAGATTTCTATGTGTATAAATCCCATAGGAGTGCCGCAAACCGGACCCATCCCCAACATTTTGGTCACTGTTGCAATCCTCAAAACTGACAAAGGAAATGAATTTTAGAATATTTAATACAGTTACAGTTGTACACGAGGAATCCTTACCATGCCAGGCCTCTTTTCATAGTAAGATTTTGTATAAAGATACAAACAAGGGATGATGGTGGTTGCCTAGCAACAGAACAAAATCTTAAAGGGTGTGTACAGTTCTGGTCGAGGTGAGGATTTAGCTTTTAACGTTTTGCGAGATATTCAGACACCACTCTATGAGATGCCAAAGAGCATGCAGTTCTAAAGGGTATCAAAAGTTTATTCGATAAAAATCGGTTTTAAAATGGCTGAGATATCCCAAAATAAGGTGAAACAAAGAGATCCTAATAAAGTTGTGGCATGTCGCCTTTTATTATTAGCACTTTTTTGGATATCTCAGCCATTTGAAAACCAATTTTCATCAAATAAACATTGAATCCTTCTTGAAATTACATGTTCTTTCATATTTTCAACCATATCTCTATGAGATGTCAAAGAGCATGCAATTCTAAGGGGTATCAAAAGTTTATTTGATGAAAATCGGTTTTGAAATGGCTGAGAATAATGTACGCTCACATACATCAACACAGAAGGGGGAGTGGCTTCTGCGCTGGTTACGCATTGTAGGTAACCGCTGTACGCTCATTAACAGGTCGCTAGAGATCCCCACGCTCATGCACCTTCTCGGCTCTTTTTGCGAACATGATATTGACTGTTTTTCGTTCGTTCTCGGCGAGAAAAAGTTGTAATATGAGCATGATTTGAAAGCTTAATTTCTCGAGGTAGAAACATTTCGCCATGAAATTTGAAATATATCTTAATGACATAATTCTCTTTCACATGAAATGCTTCATAATTGGCTTTTCAAGGAATTTCAAAAGTTAGAAAAATCCTCCAGACACCCTACTAGAGTCTGTCTAAGGCTCTCCTTAAAAGTGTTAGAGTAAAATACCCCATTTGCATTGCGGCAGTTTGAGGGTTTTTTCCACACTGTACCAAATCGGGCAAAATTACTTTCAACCATTTCATATAGCATTGACAAGATTTTTTATAAACGCTATTGTTAATGATAAAAGATATGACCAATCGCAAACACAGTGGTTAAGAATGACTAGGGCAAAATCCCAGCACAGTTTTCACCGATATGTGCCGAAACGGCGGTAGCTCGGCTTGCGGCATGATGTACAATTCCTATGCCATACGCGCGTGCGCCGCGATCTTCAGCTGAACGCCTTCACATGGACAGTTCGCGAACGTTGCATTAGCGCCAGTTTCCCTTGCGAAAGCACATGAAAATAGCTGGTGCTGCCTGATCCGACTTGAAATTTTCGGTGCTTTTTTCTGCAGCTCTCGTATTTCCACGCATGAATCAGCCCCACTTGTTTACAGTCGCAGTCCTATTTGCGCCATGCCATGCCTCGTTCAAGATTGATGGTATCTGTCTCTGCTCATTAGGCTTCTTATCCATTATCTAATGTTGGTACACCCATGTAACCATGGAACGTGGTCAGCCTCCAAGGAGATCTTCTTGTACCACTTTGCTTAATGCTATGCACTTTACTGATGGTGCCATGCAGCTGAGTTACCTGAAATTGTGTTCGAAACTTACTTTTAAATATTTTTCCTCTCTCTTTCTCTCCTCAGAATATGCAGGTTATGGGTCTACCCAACAGTCGTAAGTTGGACTTGTACCTTCCCATTTTTTTTATTTTTTTTTTCCAGGTTGCTGTATAGATTCTGGAAAATGAAAATAAAGTTTCAAAGGCGTGTCCAAACACTTTTTCTACATAGTTGATAATAGCATTAGAAAATTTCCATGTTCAGTCCCGTATCAGATCAGGGCACAAATGTGCTATCCCATCTTCGGCATGTCAGTGACAAAGTTTTAGATAGAGCCATGCTGCACACTATCACTGGTCCGAAGGTCCAGGACCAGGAAGAATGTGTATTACTGTTGGACCAGTAACACTCTCAGGAATTGAACCAGTATAAAAAAAAAAAAAAAAAAAAAAAAAAAATGGAAAAACTGGGTACCTACTGGTCTTACAGACGGGTCTCAAACCAGTCAAAATTTTTTTTTTAAATAAATACATAAAAGTATACAGCCCTCTGTAAATGTAAATGTACATTTGATGTGATGTTTACATACATTGTAGCAGCAGTAGTAGTATTCATATATTTCATTTCTTTCATTTTTTCCTATTCTTTGCTTTGTTTCTTCAAGGTATGGCAGCTATGGGGGGAGTACTGGATATCAGTCCAACCCTCAAGCCCCACAAGTAGCCAGCTCTGGATACCAGCAACCACAGCAGCAGGGACAATACAGCTCTGTGAGTTATATACTACTATAGAACCTTGTAATGCAGACCATGTATGCTATGGTGGTGATCAGAAACTTCACCCTCATACATACATGTAAATACTTGCCATTTCAAAAGTTTTATGCCTAAGCCATGACGCGTCACCAGAGGCATTATGTTTGTTCTCAGGTGTAGTGGCCTTCACCTGGGTATTCACTGGACAGATAGCACTCATTCAGTAAAATGGTGACTGGCTGGAATGCTCCCCAGTGAGTGAAAAATGAGCACTGTAAGTGCTAGTTGAAAATAATATATCCAGTGCCTCTGGTAACAATAGTCTGTAAAGCGCATTTGAAATTCTGAACAAGTCTAAAATGTGCTCTGTAAAAACCACCTAGTATTATTGTTTACCAATATGTACTGTATTTACCAGCTACAAGGCCATGCTATATTAAACAGAAATAAGTGAGAAAATGAAAGATGCAGCCTATTAGAATACCAACCTAGTGAATCACCTGCTTCACCAACACATATAATCCATGTAGCTCAAAATCTGTCAGCTTGACTGTAATTTTCAGCCAACTGTCTATGAAGTAACTGTACAGATCTTCATGTTATGAGATATTTACAAGTACCGGTAGCTCATTGTACCTATGACAAAACTGGGAAACCGTTCGTTGATTATCTGTCCTCTGATTTGTTGTGTACTTAACAATGCTAGCAGGGCTATGGCCAGACTGCTCAGACATCCACTGGCTACGACTACTCACAGCAGCAACAGCCACCACAGCAAAACCAGTCCTACTCCAGCAGTGGCTACTCTCAGCCCCCAGCTGCACAGCCAGCCCAACAACAAAGTTACAGTTCGGGCACCTATGGTCAGCAGCAACAAGGTAGCCAATATGGCCAGCAAGGAGGTAGATTTTGTCACTCACATGATACATGACCCTTGTAGCTAGTACTTGAAAGTTATTGACTTCTCCAGAGGAGGCAGAGGATGAAGAAAGAAAGAAATGACAACAGCAACTGTTCACTGACTTTGAGAATTTGAAGACACTGACTAATGTTTAATTTTCAAAATGGAATCATCCTGGCTCCTGGAGAGTTCCAAACACCCCACTGATCATAAGTAGTAGTCATTCATGGATAGGAGGTCAAAAGTGGTACATCTCACGTGTTTCACTGTCTCTCAATTTTCATAATGCTTGAATTTCATATTTTGCAAGAAAAATATTTAAAGCTTTGTCATAGAGTTACATGTATAGATATGTGCTATAAGTATTGCTAGAAATGGCTTGTGAAGTGAGTATGATACAGTTGTTACATGTATGAAGCAATGTTTTCAGTGTTAAATTATGGCCATTACTTTGAGTCGCACAGATACTGCGTTTTGTCAGTCAGTGGCTTAGCAAAATCACAAGGTTTTGTGATTCACAGTTGCCCCAATTGAGCATTTGCATGTTCATAGAGAAGCTTATGGTGGAGTTGATATGGGAAACCAAATGCATCGCAGATCAGGCTTGAAGCCTGCTCCAGTGTTGTGCATCAATAACAGCACTGGCGTTCCCACTGCGAACAGAAACACATGTACCGCTATCTTGTCAACTAGATATTGTGGTTGACATGACGAAGTGCTTGAACATATCGAATACAACTGCACAGTGCTAGTTGCTCGGGTTTTCATCAAGAACAGTCAATGTGAGGTAGTTTACTAGTAATTGATGTATCTTTGTTTCATGCTGTATTCCTTGTACATGGAGAAATGTAGTAGCATGTCATATAAGTGGGCCCTTCACATGTGTATGATTATCCAAGTTATACAAAGCTAACACAGTTACCATCTGATAGAACATGTGCACATCAAAATCCCATTCTAGCAAGGAAGCAAGCTGATTTGTTATTATTTAATATTTTTTATCTGATGAATCACATTCAATCTTCAAACAGTTGTGTTGGTACAGTCTGCACAAATGATGCTCTCACTTACACACACCCGTACAATGGCATAAACTTGCATTTCCCAGGCTACAGCCAACCGAGTTCAGCCAGCTCCGGTTACAGCCAGACATCTGCCTCTCAGAGTTCTTACAGCCAGCCAGCCCCTGCTAGTCAGCCATCGTACAACCAGCCTCCTAGCCAATCTGGCTACACCCAGCCAAGCCAGCCCAGCACCTACAACCAGAGCAGCCAAGGTGGGCAAGGCAGCTATTCACAAGGGAGCCAGCAATCTAGTGGTGGCGGATTCCAGAGCTCTAGTGGACAGTATGGGCAAGACCCATCCCAAGGTACATTGATTGAACCAAACCATGGTGAAATCTGATATTTCTCTACTCAAATTAAACAGAATGTGAGAGCATGGCTTTATTGGTGTAAAGTAGCTCCCAGTCACAGAAACATTACAAAGCTTGGGAAGACACAAACTAAAACCAAAATCAGACATAAAAGTGCATTCCATGCTTGCTTTCAGTGTAAGACAAAGAAATAAACTTAATAGCTGTATACTGCAATAGTGATCGAGTCATAGCCAACTGTTTTCATTGTGTACATCATTGTTCTGATATTAAAACTTCTAAGTCACTCAAATGCCTTTTACATGCAGGCTCTAATTTTTTTCCCAAAAAAGTTTTTCCATATATGATATGGCACTGCACTAGGAAATTGATGCCCTTGCTCATGCTCAAACTGCATATTAGTCTGTAGTAAGATAAATTTGGAAACTTGTGTTAATAAAGGTAGTAATAAAAGTACTATGATTGCATCACAGTTTCATTTCTAAAGCTTGTTGGGTCATGTCCATGACTTCATTACTGTGGAATGACCTTATATATCAGTTGAAATCAGTTCAGTGCTGTAATTGGTGTCAATAAGATGCTGGCTGTCTTAATAGTATTAAAACTTGTCAAAATATATTTGCTGTGGTGATGAATATGTGACTGTATTGCTATACTTGTTCATACTGTTGCTAAAAATGTATAGGGAGTTTTCATTCTAGGAGGTATTTAGTACAAAGCTGTTCTGAGAGGCAGTTTATATTGATTTTTGAAAATATGTCTTATACTGATATCTGGCCCATATGTCCAACTGCTTTATTTCATGCAAATATTGCACTCATTTGCAGCATTGAGTGCTTGCTCCTATCATGCAAATATTTAAATATTGCAAACAGCTTTCTGTACCAGTGATGTGCTTGTCTTACAAAATGCAAGTGATATGTGATCAGTGTTTATGTATTAGTGATGTGTGGTTGTTGATGCACAGACTCATGGGGACAAAATTGAGTAAATTTATGATTCAATTGGGTTTCCTATAGGTTATTACAGTCAGATGTCCAGCAGCAAAAGCTATGAACAAACTGACACATCAGGTAAGG
Organism: Diadema setosum; assembly: GCF_964275005.1. Taxonomy (NCBI): domain Eukaryota; kingdom Metazoa; phylum Echinodermata; class Echinoidea; order Diadematoida; family Diadematidae; genus Diadema; species Diadema setosum. The sequence continues at coordinate 28,074,594 of NC_092688.1, read as the reverse complement.
TGGATGGGTGCACAACATGATGTCCAGGTGTGGATCTCCTCCATTCCTTTATCATTGCAGCTAATCTCTACTACATACTAATCTTCTCATAATCCCATTGAAGTGTTTGGTTTACTTGTTTGGGTGTGCTGGCTTACTCGCTGTGGTGCATTTCTGGACATTGGTGATTCTGACATCTTATATTGGCAGTTTTATTGGACACAGATGCATCTGATCAGTTAATATGCTGATGGATCTTCATCAGACTGGCTTTCACAAGATGTATCTCCTGAGGAACAGCACAGTTTGAAGAGTTTTGCTCTTGTGCCTACACATTTTAACCTTAACCCTAAAAGGGCCGGGGGGCGGAATCCGCCCCCCCCCCCCTCGACGTTTCGCGCTATAATTCTGTAACGCGAGAAGGCCTCGTCGCGAGGCTTCTTGACTTCGTTTGTGCATACTTTTGCGAAGCCACGCCCATTTTTGTAACAGAATGTCGCCCCAAAACGGGCACAATTTTGTGATTTTGTGTACATTTCCTATGGAAAACAGTGCTCTGTCATGAAAGTCATAAAAACCTGATTATTTTTACAATTAATCACTTTCATTGATTAGTCTTGTGCTAATTATGGTAGAAAAGTGGTCAGTGACAATTTCCAATAAAAAACAAAGAAAAAAACAAAAGTTGAAAAACAAAGAAATACATAAGAAATTCTGAAAACAATAAAATACATAAGAATTGAAATGAGTTTTGGAAGTTTTTGTGATGTACAATTGTTGAATATGCCAAAACAGATTTACAGATCAAAAATTAGACTCTCAATGCTTTTAATTAGGCTAAAATGTGATCTTAAGCTTAATTTGCATAATTAATTAATTAAAATTAGAAATTGCTTGTTTCAAAAAAACTTCTGACACAATATTGTAGATTATGACGCGGGTCTCACGCATGCCAAATTTCATCGCGATCGCACCACCGATGGCCGATATCTCGGCGGAATCCATCCCCCCGGGTCTGAGCATAGCCCAAAAAGCCCGGCCCCTTTAGGGTTAATCATTGCACCAATTAAAAGAGAGAGATAAGGCACTAATAGTGGAACATTTTGTGTTTTTATTGAATTAAATAGGGCACTACCAAAGAACGAGTGCTGGTGCCTACAGTCAGTCCGGTAGTCAAGGTAAGGGCAATGGTTCCTGTGATCTCTTCCAAGTGGTAGTGGTATTACTCTGTTATGTTCAGACTTTGATAGTGTCTAACACATCACCTTTCAACACCAACAGTTGTGAGTGTGTGTCTGTGTGAAATGTGTGCTTTTCTGCATAACATTTTTCAGTCAGCATCCAGTCAGTGTCTAGAAGCTGCAACTCAACAAGAATTGCAGATCTCGCCATAGGTCACTGCATCAAGTTGACACCTTGACAAAATTCTGTGTTATGTTTTACATTTTGTTTGCTGCGTTAGTAATATCTTTCATCCCATCAGTTCTGGACCTTAGCCTGGTGTTGAGAGCACTGCTGAATCCATAATGGTTCTCCAAGCCGAGAAAATGGAAAGGCAGTCTTACTAGATAGAGCCAATAATCACAAGTGATACTAACACAAGAAATTTTTGTTGCTCTGTCTTTCAGGAGGTTACCAGAACCAGAACTCTGGAGGGTATGGTCCGCCTCAGAATCAGTCAGGTTTGTTGTGTCCTCATCCTCAAAATCAACACTGTATGGTAGTGATATTCACACCATCCTGTGTTGCGCTACAGCCATTTGAAAATCCATTATTCTTATGCAATTGTACTTGCATTACTAAATTTCAGTTGTGTTCTTCATATAGGAATTGAGTGAACTAAGGAAGAGATGTTTATCCAAAGTCTGCTCCAATGCTGAGCACGTTGAAATTTCCAACTTTTCAATGTTAGTTATGTAGGTTCTTGGCTGTCATTGGGAAAAACCCACAAACAAATCACAAACAAGTATCCCTCAGGAAAATGAAATTTGCACTCTTGCCCATCATTCAGGCATGAAAAACACAACTTGATGTAAGTGCCACAATACTATGAATTTGTTACACAGCTATCAATGTTGTGATTACAGCATAGAATATCTTGATTGTTATTTGCAGGAGGTGGCAATGTTGGCTATCAGCAGCAGCAGCAGCAGTCTGGGGGCTATCAAGGAGGTATGCAATCACAAAACAATAGTATCAGCAATTTATAGTAAAATGCCACTCTATGCTTTGTGAGTTGATTAACGATAGACTGAAATCAAATGTGACCGTGCATCACAAAACGAGCAAAAAGTGGCACCCCATGATTTTACGTGAGGACTCAAAAAAGGGTAAATGGGTCAACCGAGTCAATCTTGAGTTTTTCATATTTTCTGAAAGAGCTATCCTACATTATTCTTTAGTTTGGGATCATAATATGAATGGGAAAGTGTGTTTTCAGCAGTTTTTCTACAACCCTTTTTTGGGGGGAGAATGGAATGATCACGTATGTCTCAGAGTCCCTTTTTCATTTCTTGAAATCCTGTGCACATTCTTCACTTTCAAGTCTAATAACTTTTGAAAGGATAATTCTACTGCTTTGCAAGTTGGCATTAACCATGGACAGAATGTGTTGATAGATCATACTCAATTTCAGCTTAATCTGAAATCATTGTTGTTGCTTCGGTGGTTTACATCCTGTGTTTTGTCCCTCTCACATTGTGCGGCTAGCACGGCTTGGTAAAGATTAAGCGCTTGAATAGACCCTGTACTTTAACGCCTCTTTTCTCAGTTCACACTTTTCCAGTGTGTGCTTTCTTTCAAGTATTTAGATAGGTTAGGGGAGTCCATATGAATTGAGTTATGCATCATTTTAAAGCTTAGAGTATGCGCTTTAAGAATCTGCCCGTAACTAAAAATTCATGTCTGGCGACTTTTTGTTTGTTTTGTGATGCAGGGTCACAAATAGAGTAAAATCAAGAACATAGGTGATAAAGGTTTGTTAAAGATCTGCAATATTGTGTGAAATAACACTAATAGAGTCAAATTGCATGAGCAGGTTACAAAACGTTTCAAGGTACACACTGTTGAATTCACAAATTTGTTTTCTTAAAAAGGTGACTTTCATCAAAGTCACATTAACGCAAATTTGGGTGAGGTAACAGTGTAGTCAGTTCATCTCCTGTTCTGCACATGAACCTTCACTGAATATCATCACTTGAAATGAAATCAAAGAGAATTAAATGTTTAATTCACATCTGCAAGAGATTGACAAATTTGAGTTGATATGCGCAGGGTTGTTTTTGTTTTTTGTTGTCATGACTACTAAAACACTTATCAATTCAGTCCTTGTTTACGTGGATGTAGGACAATTTGTTAATCGGTTGCAATAAAAAGCAAGTTTATGCAACAATTTCATCGATTTCAACAATTTCGTAGTACCCGCTGCACACTATAAGGGTTAGAACCAGCACTGGCTGGAGTATGTATGCCCATGATTTCTTTTGTCATGGCTACTTCTAACACACTGATCAATGGAGTCCATATTTACATAGATGAAGGGCAATTTGTCAATCAGTTGCGAAGTGAAGGTTCTCTCTTTTAACGGACTAGAAAAGTCAAGTGATTTTTAAAAACATTTTATTAGGCTTTGAAAGTCAATGTGTGTCTTGACAACTTGGGATTATTACTTATCTGCAGTTGGTGTATTCTGTTGACTTGGTGTAATAGGGCTTTTGGCTGATCATATTTTGGACAAGATTCTATCAAGGGGTTTGTATGGGCTTGCATACAACTGACAGTGCATATACAGTGAGGTGTGGCAGGCATATTGGTCACCATTATGACATCTGCATATGTTTCAACATTTTTCGCTGTATGAAAATGGCGATCAGGCCCAGGGAGAGAAGCTTTCCTGCCAGATTCTCGCTCAGATTGAGTGTTAATGGGATTTATATATGCAAAACAGTTTGGACAAATGCATGCATGTTTTTTCATGGAGCCTATTTCAGTAAGTTTCCTTGTCAACACGGTTCTGTGATGGTGCATTATGAAATTTTAAAGAGAAATACTCCTGATTACTTGAGCCTACGGACTAATCTTCCAGAATCTTAGTTTGATAGCAGGCATGGTTCTCTTTTGCTGTTATCTGCATAGGATACAACCAGCAGCCAGGTGGGCCTGGTCCTCAGGGTGGTGGTGGTGGTTACCGACCCCCTCCTCAGGGTAAGTCCCCAAAAGCTAGATGTACTTTGGAGGAGGAAATGTGTGGGAATTTGGCTTGTGTGGTCTCTGCATGGAGATGGAAGTTCAATTTTGATTCGGTGTAAATTTCAGATGTGGTGGATCTCTATGTTCTGTTTCCAAGATAGCTAATATTTCTCTTTTCGGCACGAAGGGAGAATGAGTGTGTCTGCTAACATCTGAAGTTATCCACCAACTGTAAGACATTAAAATAGTTGCAGCTGGTTTATTTTTCTCTACTTGCTTCCCAAGAAGCAAACTGAGCAATGAGAAATGCACATGAATGACAGTCTGATTTACACATATACATGCAGGAAAAAACAAACAACAACATTGCACTCATCACTTACAGAAATTCATTTCATATGCACCAATAACCATATGTGTTTTAGGATATTTGTACAACAAATCATGTACATTTAAGAATGAGTCGAGGTGGGACGGATTCTGCCCCTGCCCTATTAGGGTTAAACAAACCCTTTCAATGAAAATACTGTAAAAGTGGAAATTTTCTCGGTGTTGAAATTTTCGCGCATTTCGCGCAACCAGAAACAAGCGCAAAAATAAAAGCATGCAAATATTTTTCATGCCATGTGTTCCAGTGGTTGATGTCTTGATTCTGCGGAATTCAAAACACTTAAACTCTTTTCGTCTGGCCAAGCGCGAAAAATTAGTCGTGTAAAAATATCCACTTTTACAGTAGTAACAAAGAGCAGCAGCATCATAGTACCTTCCTGGAAATACAGAATGAGGAAACTGTCCAAAGTTAGCTTTACTCGCAAGTGTACAACAATTTAACTAAATATCAAGCACTCTTCACTCTTATGGAGAATGGTGCTCTGTCATGAAACTCATAAAAACCAGACTATTTTTACTATTTATCACTTTGATTAATTTTACGCTGATTATTATAGAAAAGTGGTCCATGACAATTTCCACTTAAAAAAAAAAAAAAAAAAAAAACGAAGAAAAAAAAACCAAGGAAATACATCAGATTCCAAAAACAATAATTTAAATGACCTTGGAAGTTTTTATGATGTACAGTTGTGAACAATTGTTAAATATGTTAAAACATATATGAAAAAAAAAAGACTTTCAATGCTTTTTATTATTATCTAACAGGATGTTGGGATTAATTTGAATAATCCATTGATTAAAATTACAAATTGATAATTTTAAAGACACAATCTTGTAGATTACAACTTGGGTGTCGCGCCACTGGTGGTTGAGATATCAGGGGTGCTGAATCAGCCCCCCCCCCCCCCTCCCAACCCAGATTTAGCATAGCTAAAAAAGGTTGTCCTGTATAGGGTTAATGTTGTGTAGTATCTTATTCTGCAGGTGGACCAAGTGGTGGTGGTGGTTATGGTGGGCGAGATGGTGGAGACAGAGGGGGATTCCGCGGCCGAGGACGCACTGGCTTTGGGTGAGTCTTGTCAGCAGAAATATGAACTACCAAATATGAGAGAGAGAAAGAGAGAGAGAGAGAGGAAGGAAGAACTGGAGCAATAAAGTGGCCACATCTCAGATCTTTCAAGTCATATTCAAGCATAGTTGTTTCACTAGTTGAGACATTGTTTGTAGGTCACGTTAAAAAGAAAGGAAAAGAAAACTTATGGAAGACCTGGATAATAGTTGTGTACTAGACTGAAATGTGGCTCACAGATTATAGTTATACTTTTTCTTCAGAGTGAAAGAGAATATCGTGCGAATATCTCGTAACATTCTGACTTCTGTTATGTGATGTTGGTAAATGTAGTTGATTTACTGCAAATCGGCACAGGGTTTGAAAAAGCTTCTGGCATCAAGTATGTCAGTCCTGGTTTTTTGGCAATAGAAATGCAAACATTAGTGTACAGTAGGTATTTAGAGTGACAAATGGCTGCCTCCTGCAATCGTGAAGTTGAAGCTCTGAATTGACCATTAGCTTCAGTTCAGGTTTTACTGGTTTATGAAGTACATGTTGGAATGCGGTAGAAACTACAATATTTAGAAAAGTGGTATCCTATGTCTTAGTACTGAAGCCTCACATGGTGTGGGATTTGAAGTTAGTGACTGAATACTGCCATTTTTGTTTTTATTGGGTTATCTTCAAGACATTTTTGGGGGGAGAAAAAGGGAAGAAAATCTGAATGCAATAGGGGTATATATATGCCATTACATCATGTCCAGGGTGTTGTAATGCTTATACATATCAAGAGTTGGTGCATTCATGCTTCCTACGTCTAACATCATACATGCCACAGTTTCTCGTTTCAGGTATCATCCATTGTACCTAAGCTCTATATAATGTTAGTCCCTTAGAGGACATAATGTTTAACATGAACGAGTGTGCTTGTACTCATTCTAATTGCTGTAAATGAATACATTTGGAACAGTGTATTACATAGTTGTAAAGAACCAGCCAAATTCCAAGGACTTAGTTTTGCCCCTCTTTTTTTTGCAGATCATTTTATGGTATGCCTTGTATGTCTAGTTCAAGCTTTGTTGAAACTTTCTTAAACAGTCAAATTTGCATACTCTTGGTATGGGTCAGTAGAGTGTGTGGTTATCTTAACGAGTACATTTCTAACTAGCCTTTTTTTTACGGATGCGAATGAGGTGCACTCATGTTGTATTGAGGTCATCATTCTTCTTTCATGGTACCAAAGTATGTGAAGACTGGTCTTCATTACTGTGTTATGTATGACCAAGATTGTGCATGTGATTAGAGACAGTGGCAAGAAACAGTTTTTTGCTTCTTTTTTTCTCCAGATGAATGACACTTCCAGATTTAAATCTATCTCAATGATACTATCAGAATTCCAATGATACATCAAGGTGTTGAATTACTAACGGGTTTGCAGATGATATTGGAAGCCCATCTGGAAGGGCAAAGGAGTACTCAGTGTTATGTCCTTTAAACTTGGTATGTAGATATATAATGAAAGGTAGTGAATAAGTATGTTTATGAGCAAAGTCTGATGGATTCAAGTGAATTTCATACTGACAACTTCCTCACATTTGGCACATGGATGAAGTAAGAATTGCAGAAAATATGAAGATATCTGATATTACAAATGCTGCATAGTGATGGGAAAACTCTTCACACTAACAGAGAAGTCGCACAAGTTTAGAATGCCCAGCGCGATTCATGCAAATTACCTGTTTTTCCACGCTTTATCACGTCTGAATGTCACATTTGGAACAAGAAGGTTTACAAATATAAGTGGCCAAAGAAAGCAGCATGCTTTAAGTAGCTGTAAACAGCAAAGCTTGCTATGTGACAGCGATGAACACTACTAAATCACTTTGTACATACTGCATGTTTATTGCAGTACATTGTGTATGCTGTATCCTTGCTGTGCATGCAATTGTACACCAAGTCTTGAATCAAAGTGGTAAATGCTACATATTTGCCAGAAAATTGTGGGTACAGTGTAATGAAATGTTACATGCATTGCAAAAAGTGCCTTCAAACTTCAAGAATATAGGAACTCTATTAGGAATGCAAAGTTTTACCTGGTTGAGACACAAGTTCATCATTTGATTTGTTGCAGTTACACATAATCAAGAATGTTGACCTCATATCCTTTTTTTTTAAAGGCATCTTTCTTCTTTTCTTACGAAATGAAAGAAAAAAAAATAGCAAAGTCTGCACAATTATGAAAAAGCACTTCACTCATACAATACTCCATTCACTATCTTGACTAGCAGTCTGTGCCTGGCTGTCCATGCTGATGCTATTCATGTAAATTCATGTAAATTCTCATATTCAGTGCCATTTATCTACTTGGTACTCAAATGTACAATTTGAGTACTTGTGCTTGAGGACATTATTGACATGCAGTGACTGGACCATCGTTGCATTTTGCTACACTTTCAAATTAATCACATCCTGTGATGTTTGATGGTCAGGTGGTAAAGTCCAGAATTGTTATGCCTTCACCCAGAAGTGTGGCTGAGGCATTGTCTGTCAAGCTTGTCCATTTGTCTCTCCTGCTGACATCTTATTATCAAACACGTTCAGTACATTCTGTGTACCTGGTGCAGTTACAGTGTATGTTACTTGACATGTGTGTTTATGAGATTTCAGGCAAATCCCTCAAGATCATAGTCTCTGAAATTATACTAGAAATGGTATTTGTCATTTTTAGCTGTAATTTCAGCTAGGACTGTTCAGTAGTTATATAATCTGTATAGTGGAAATTGTAAAAATAGAAGAGTGTTGATGTGAAATAGTAGTGATGCAACATTTCCTCTCATTCAGCTCAGAATGTTCAGTGGTAATGTTAATTTGGTTGGAATGGTTAGAAATAGCTATTGACATGAACGTGATAGTAGGGATAGGTGTAGGTGATAGATAATTCCATTTGGTTGAATATGTTCTAGCAATAACGTCGGCTGAGGATGTCTGTCTATTAATATTTAGTGAGACAGAAATATGTGGAGCTTCCAGTTTGCAATATTCAGTGGGTTACTTTTGATATCAAACTTTGCAAGGTAAGTAGCTCAGCAGTGCACAAATTTTCAAAATTTGGTCTTAAATGACTACTCAGACTGTCATTGCAGTCACTGGGCAAAACTCTCATTTCTGATTGATTTATACCCCTTTGTAATCTCAATTGGGAGGATACTAACTGCGTTATTTGGTCATAAAATTGAAGCTTGAGTGATCCACACTGTTTCAATGCTATCATCTGCACAATATCCACATTGCCTCCTTTTTGTGTTTTTTGTGAATACAATTCAAAATGATGCACATTATTTGCAAGGTGCAGTCAAAAGATCATCTCTTTCTCGCGACATCATCAGAGGTGCTTGTGTAGATTTTCCATGATTTTTTTTTTTTTCAGGCATTTCTAAAAACATGTTTTATTGAATTGTCTGCATTACTCTTATGCTGGCAATTGGGGGATGCATTTTTTAACAGAGTATCATAATGTGGATTTTCTCCAACTCGTTTGATATTTTTCTTTTTTTCATTAAGTATCAAATGCTTATTCTTTGGTCGCCTCAGTTCGCAGGTGAGCTGTTACGATCATGTATTGTTTGTCGTGCATGGTGCATAAACTTATTAGATTTTCAGCGTCATGAAAACCCCATGACAGGTTTTCACCAAACTTGGCAGCTAGCATCTGTAGGGTGATAAGATCTCAATTTCTCGAGTAAACCTAATTCTTTGGGCTCTATGTGGGACCAAAATTGGGATGCAGTTTGCACGTGTTTATCTTTTTGAAGACTCACAGTCAAATTGTCAACAAACTTGGCAGCTATTATTGCCAGTGTCATAGAATTTGCACTATGTCCCCTGGAGGTCCCCTGAAGCCTCAAGTTTGCTATGTTCTTCTCAGGTAATATTCTAATACTTGGATGAGTGCCAGACCCACGAGGTCTCTTGCTTATTGTCAACCTGAAGAACTGTGGGAAAAAAAACCCCAAACAAACTGCAGTTTTGATACTGTTATTTCTTTGGTCTACACACTGTTGGATAATGCAGTTCATTATCACAGAAATATGGTACTGGTCTCGCACAGGCTGTTATAAGCACAGCACAATACAGTAGTAAATATGGGTTTTCATTTTGCTTGACACCTTTGCAATATTTTCTGGCTATTCAAGGATCTCAATACAAGTAAGACTTCTGTTACACCAATCTCTCCAGGACTTGATATCAGCACTTGCCCTTGGCAAGTAAGATTTGTTGGGCAAGTATGAGTATAAAGTTTACTGGCCCAAACGCAGAAATAAAATTTCAGTTGTAAAGTGAGATTAAAGTTTTGAAAAAAAAAAATTATATTTGCTTGCTTTTTAAGCTTGAATGTAAAACATCTGCTATGCATCTGTGTCTTTGTCGTGTCGTATGTGTGTGTCTGACTCTATGCAATGTGTAGTATGCCAGCACATATCAAATATCATTGATGATGGCTGTGCAGAACTGTGATGAAAGTTTATGACTAGATACATAATAAATCACAGCTCTTACAATCCCAGATTCAAGCTTATTTATTTTAACAGGTAGGTTCTCCTTCTGGGGAGTAAAAATATGAACGGGAGAAATCTACTAGTTCAAAGGGCAAGTTCAAAAAAAAAAAAAAAAAAGTTGTGTATAGCCCTGCTATATATTATCTGTCACAGACTTCCTATGTGTCTGCCTTGATATGTGCACATTTCTACTGACCCATTAGCCAAAGATATGTCATGTAGTTTATGTCGGTTATGTGATGCTAAAGTAAAGAATTTTTTGTGAATTGGCTGGTTCTAATGTTTGTCAATGTTGACCTAAGGATAGTTAAATGGTCAGAAGCCACTTTCATTGCCATAGTATGAAACATTCATATTCTACTTCATTTTATTTGAAAGGAAAGTTTGAACATATGTCGAAAAGAAAGTATAAAGAGAATGGAAAATATTAACCACTTTAGTAGACATTTTGTTTGCATTTGCTTATTGGTTTGTGTTTTGAAGACAGAGGGGAATGCTCAAGAATTGTAGGCCATGACGATCATAAATTGAAAGAAATGAGATCAAAGCATGAACTGTAGTTTTACTGCAGATCACATTGCAAACAAAGTGTGCAGTGATTGAACATACAATGTATGTACTTCTTTGCATTTCAACCCACACATTACAGAGGTATTTTTAGTGCATACTTTAGAGTTGGATATATTAATGATTAATTTTAATTTTAAGTTTGATTTTTTGTTGTTTTAAATAAGACTCCAAATTACCAATGATTCAAGTAAATTGATGGATGAGCATGTTATCTAAGTAGTAAATGTGATCAAATGTATTGTCAACAGTTTAGAATGATGTTCTATGTCTTACTTTTTTTCAAATTTTGAGCTGTTGCTAAACCTAATGTGCCCATCATCCCTTGCAACTTGTTATAGAGTCTGATTCTTCTGAATTGTTGTTGATAAATGTAGTTGATGGGAACATCAATTGAGATTTCAAGATAGGATGCCAAGAAAACCATTTAATTTTCATGGCAAGAAAGTAGATCTCTTTAAGATTTTGTTGGTCATTTACAAGGATTTATCGGAGTGCAGTGCTGGAATACTAGAGATTGTGCTGTATGTTACATTAAATAATGTGAACTCTTTATGTGTACTCATTCTATGTTGAGAAATAATTTACAGTGTACATCAGTGCATATTGTGATTTGACCCATTTGGGATGACTTTGCATTTAAAGAGATATATATATAGTTAGGGTTGAGATGGGGCTTCAGGTTTCTAACTTCTTATGAAATATGAAGAGCATACAGGCCTAAGAGGAATCCAAAATATATTTGATAAAAATTGGTCTTGAAATGGCTGAGATATCCAGAAACGAAGAGGTCCAATAAAAGCTTGGACCCGCCTTTTCATTAGGACCACTGTGTTTTACTTTGTATTTGGATATCTCGGCCATTTTAAAACCAATTTTCATCAAATAGACATTGAATAGCTCTTAGAATTGTACGCTCTTTAATTAGTTTCATTGGTGGTTTATAATTATCTCGCAAAATGTTAAGACTGAGTCCCCTATCTCAACCAAAACTATACTCTTGGTTGTAGTCAGTTTCTAGTTCCTCTTGCAATTCATCCAGCTCAGTTCTATCAATATCATTTTAACATTAGTCAACTGACAGGTCATTTGTGTTTGCAGTTTTTCAGTATCAATGAATACAATATTGAAAGGTGTGTCCTAACTTTTAGATCTAAAAAGAATATGCACAAGTGTACATTAGGTCTGTTGGTGTACTGTCGTTCATGGTGAAGTCAGCATCCATACAGCAGCTTTCTTTCTTTCTTTTTTTTCACTCCACCTAACTGCTGGCGTGATGTGATTAGTAATGTATTACTTGTAGAGGTGTGTATGAACCTGGTGACCCAAGAGCATTTTCTTCTGTGAGGCAATGCTGATATAATTTGCCCTTTACCCAACAACCAGAATACTATCATGTTTTTATACGATTTTGACCAAATATTCGTTCCAAGTCAGTAGTGACAAATGCTCCTTCATTCTGGGTCCCCCCCCCCCCCCCTCACAATAATGTAACTCGTCATTGGTGTTTCAAATAGTTTGCTGAAAAAACATTTGTTTATAATATCTGCGGTTATCTCCATTTTCTGGTTACCTGTTTTCCTCCCTTTTATAGCAAACATGACGGATGTCTTGATTTTTCCATACCAGGAATAAATGAATTCACAACCAAACCAAAGAGCTATTGATTTCTGATTTTACCCAAATTAAGTTTTCAAGGAAGAGAAAAGTCTCAGTGTAGTTTCAAATATTTTTTTTATTGCAAAATGGAATGACATTTATCTGGGTTTGATTTAAAAAGCATTGATGAACTGCATGGGTTGTGTTCATTTTATGTGTCCCAGAGGTGGATGATACTGCTCACATGTACAATGGTTCAAATCAGACATTATTGTGTGTGTTAGTCTTTATTTTCTGCTATAAGGGTATATTGCATTAAACAATGTAATGTAAAAGGGGTTCATCCATTCTTTTGTTGAAAATACAGAGCTGCATTAATGCATGCAATTATCGTTCACTTGATGCATAAACACTGCAGATGGATCTTTTCAAACTCATGCTCACATGTTCTTTAATGTGAAACAGCTGCAAGAAGGTCTTGTGAAGTCATTCTATTACTGTCTTCCAAGATAAAGTGAATGATATAACTTTATAGCGAACATGGGCACAGAAAATTATAACATCGAGATATACATCAAAACAGATGCTTTTATCAAGATGAGTACCAGAATAATATGCTGCCAATTCTCCCAGCTTCTGCATGAGATGCCCTAAAAACTAAAAAGTATCTTTATGCCCTGGCAATTAGTTTAAAAACCTCAACAAATGAATGAATTTTACCTATTTAGATGTACATAATTCTCATCTCCCTTGATACCCTTGGATCCTATATTCTGATGTGAATGTCTGCAGTTTTTTTTTACTGGTGCCTCATGCTTAATCTCTGAAGCTCTATCTGTGTTTAGAGGATGATGAACTCCCTTAATTGATATGTGACTCCTATTAAGCAATTTAATCATGCTTTTGTGTGATTATAGTTCCTTGTATTCAGAAGGCTAAAATTATTGTTTGGTTCATGGTAAGTTTGAACACTTTTAGCTCAAACTTACAAGTTGCTGGTTTTGTGTCCCAGCCTGTAAGTTTATAGTTGTATGTTTTTCTGAAATTGTCAATTTGTTTTCAAGTCTTTCACTGTAAAAATTGATCGAATAATATGTAAGTGTCATGAAATTGTCTGGTACTTTTGATCTGTGAAGAATGCCCTTCTTGATATATCTTCTTCTTGCAAAGGACTCTTACAACCAACAATGCGCGACAACTAGGCAATAGCAATCTGCAAAGTTTTTATATATTTGGAATAATGGAATGTAGTGCACATGAGGGCATCACCTTGAAATACACCTTTCAAGTATTATAGGGAATGGCTTGATAGAGTCCTTTGCTTGCAAGATGAGCATTCTGAGAGAAGGAATGTATCCTCCCAGACTCCTGCCAGCACAACCATAACTTTATGGCTGTGATGTCTCCCTTTGACGCCAAGAAGCAGAAGATTTGAAGGAGAATAAGTGCTGTAGATGCTTAAAGTGAGAGTGGGGCACACGAGCCAATGGACACCAGGCTTCAGATGGTGTTCACCTGCAAGATTTAAAAAGAGAAACCTATAAACACGCGCCCCACACTCCTAAGCTTACGTCCGACTCCCCATTTTTTTACCTTCTACTAGTGACCGTGGCGGCAGGGGTGGCTTCAATAAGTTTGGTGGTAAGTTAAGCTGGGGTACACCACCACTTGGTGCGTTATCACCATTTTGAATCTCCCTCCTTATTCAGTGTCATGGTTATCAGTGTAACCAAGTGATCGGTCATTTTCAGTTATAAATCTTGACAGAGACAGATCCTGATGAAGTCTATAATATTTTCAAGAAGTATATGCTGTTTTGTTTTACAGTTTCAGGTTTCAAAGCATTTTAGATGGGCAGCATAAGAACAGCTGGATCTTATATAAATTTTTAAAAGAATAAGAAATGCCGTTTTGTTGCTCATCACATGAAAAAAACTATTTAATACCTGCATGAAAGTAGACAGTCCTAAAGAAGTTTGGAATTGATTTCCAAATGTTTTTGTTTTGTTTGTTAATGAGGTACAGCTATCCATCATTATATCGTGGGTTGGTTTGTTGTATCTTTGTGTCATGCACATGTTGTTATACATGTCAAAATATCTCTTTCCAGTGATCCTGTTGCAGAGGAGCATATGATGTTGCTCTTAACCCTGTGGAACAAGTTGCCATGAAGAAAATGGCTTCTTTTACGTTCAAGTGTGTGTGCAATAGGACAGTGAGGTGGTATTAGGGATGTGAAATCTGCGCTCCAAAACCAATGTAGAATAAGATGGTTTGCAGCATAAGGCTGGGGCTGTGATAGCCTTTTGACAAGGCCTTGTTGCTGAGGAATGAGACTTAATTCGCCACACCGAGCATTTTGAGAAACGGGTGAATGCGAGACTGAGTAGCGCAGCCACAAGACCTTTTCAAACTTGGTTTTTTCCTGCTGCTTCGCGACATGTGAGCATGAATTATTCATGTATTCATGAGTCAATCCGCAATTGGTATGCTAATGAATTACGTGTCAACGCAGGCAGCGCAGGCTGGATTACGAAGCATCAGGATGAGCAAGCTGCCGACATGCATAGTCACTAGATGCAACATCATTGTGGCAGTGCGGTCACCGATTGGTAGCTACCTTTTTGGTAGCAGAATTGACAAGATACGAGGTTTAAGATGAGAAATTCATGTCAGGTTCCAAAAGGCCCCCTGGCTGCACCACTCAGTCTCGGGTTCACTAGTTCCCTCACAGTCTCTTTTCAAGCCTCGGCCAGGAGACCTTGCCAAAAGGCTAGGGCTGTGCTAGCTCAGCTTTGTTAAGAGAGTTGCAAGTGTGCAAAACGGGGGGTTTTGACACTTGTAATTGTGTGTGTTGTATACAAAATTCAAGTTACATCAAACTGGGTAAAAAAAAAGAGATACTGGAATGGGTTGAAGGGCCACATCTTGTGTGTGTTCATACAAGTGAGCAATGGCTATTATGTGAGTGAAGTAACAAAACACAGAAAATGGTCTACTGTATCTGTGTGTATGGTGAAAAATGAGCACAATTACGTTAATTACTTTGTGCTAATACAAGTCTGATAAGTCTAATACAAGCATCCCTAGGGGGATCTTGCTTCTCTTTGTAAGCCTCATGCAATAGTCTGTCCCCTAGAGCTTTAAGCGGGTAATACTCCATTGGCAAGATGATGTAAATTTGTGTGCAGTATGCATTTGATTTAATGTGCAAATGAATAGCGGTAGTTATCAGAGGAAATTATTTCAGTTTTGGGTGGATAGGAACATATTAATCCTACACTTTGCACAAAAGTTTATACACTGTTACAAGACATGGATAAGAAAGGGGATCACATTTCTATCCTGTCATCTGTTTCCTAGCCTTTATAGTAGTAGAGTGAAATACAAGAGTGGGAACCAGTTGAAAGCCCAGTGGGGTTTGTCGCATATAGTTATTTTTTCTGACTTGCTTTTCAGTTGAAGATTGGCTTTGCAATAGGATTGCTTTTGACAGCAAAGAAAAAAAAAACAAAAACAAAAACAAAGGAAAACAAAGCAAAATCATTAATCAATTTTCAGTTGTGTAGCCATGTAAATGTATGTGAAACATGGGATTGGCACAATATTTTTGCTACAAATTTTTCTGTCTTTGTTTTGTTTTGTTTGTTTGTTTGTTTGTTTGGAGTTTTTTTTTTTTTTTTGTTCTTTGTGTGTTTGTGTGTGTGTGTGTGTGTTATGCAGGTGCTGAATGCACCAGGACTTACCAAAGCCTTTCTAAACAGTCCTGTCTGTTAGAATTGTCATGTGTCAGCTTTATGCAAAGCCTTCATTTTATCTGTATGTAGCATGTTATGGGGATCATATTCACAAGCTCTTTATTACAGGAAGAGTTGTATAACTAGGTGCAAGTGCACAAGTCTTATTGGGAGCACAACTTTCTAAAGTTGAATGTGTGAAACCCAGTACTCAAATGTTCATAAATAAGGTTTGTGTACACTAAGCTTAGCAGCACTAACTTTTCTCAGCAAGCTAATTTTGGTAAATATACTCAAAACGTGGGTAAAACAATATTACAGATGTGTCAGTGTTTATTATGTGTGTCATAATGATGAAAGGAGTAAAGAGTTATGGTGCCACAAATGCATGTGGATGTGCCTTTGAAAGGAAGTGGTATTAAGCAAGCTAATGACAAATCGTATTGCAGACCTAGAAGTCTTGAACTCTGTGACAACTGAAGTGAACAGGTTCATTGTGTTAAAGGCATGTGCAGCATAAGGCTTGTGTAACTAACTTTGCTTTTCTTTTGACTCTTATATAGCAGCCAAAGGCCAGATGGATGGAACAAGAAAACAAAAAGAAATATGTTGTTGAATACATGTTTTGTGGCATAAACTAATAGAATGTTATTTTCCTTCTTGCATTTAAAGGTGGCGGCGGTGGATACGGTGGGGATTCTGATAATGGTGGTGACCGTGGAGGTAAGATTCTGTTGCCTCCTAGTGACTGACTGATGAGCAATTTTGGTAGCAACCTTGAATATCATAAACTTGAGATTTTTTGTAGAAGAGGAACTCATCCAGGCATAGATTAAGTACAGGGAACCTTACTCAATTTTGCAACTTATTGCGAGGCTGCCGACATTTCTGCATGTTAAAGCCCAAACAAAGTTCTGGTACGCCTGCAAAAGTTGTCAAATTCTGCTCCAAAATGTGAACGTATGGCTAGGAGATGTGCGGAATAACGCTGTAATAACAAGATATTCGATGGGTAACGACGAAAATGGGAAATATTAACCAAAAACGTTCAGTCTCAGAACTTACCCGAACGGGGTCACAGGCTAGACTCGGACTCGGGGATAACTCGGCCTCGCTTTGCTTGACGGCGGGATGAGTTGTTTGGTTGTCCCTCTGGATTGTACAGCGTTGTACTATGCATATGGGAGCGGCCTGTATAAACTACTGTACATTGTAGCGTTCTGGCTACTCGCAGTATGGTCCGAGCTGTTACAACGCGCGCATCAAAAACCTCTTTGGCGCGCATGCAAAATTAGTGTGCGCCTCTCAAGCACCTCTAAAAACAATCAAAGACGCTTGATAAACAACAACAAAAACTTCAAAGACCGCGCGTCTCAGCAACTGAAGTGATGTGCGTATACTTTGAGGACCGCGCGCTGTCCATTTGTTTTGTACAGGATTAGCACGCACTGACTGTCTTTCCTGTCTGCTCATCAAGGCCTCGTTTGGTACCCGTAGTATAGAGTACTGATGAACATGGCGATCACGAACTGTGTGTAAATTGTCTGAAATAGGGTCGAGTTTTCCCTGAGACCGAGTTAGTCTGGAGCCTTCTGGAATAAAAGTCGGTCTACCGACTTTTATTATTTTTCTCAAAATACTCCAAAACGACTCATCATTCCGGCAAACCGCGTCAGCCAGGTAAGTTTCTTTGTAGACTCTTTCGATATATTGCAAGCAAATATGAAATGGTGCCAGACGGGTTCTCAGGCCTTTACCAGAACTTTGTTTTCACTTTAATAGGGCATTTGGTACATGTGACATCTATAGTACATACACATGCAAATTCTTCCGTAATTGTTGACCAATGCATTGTCGTGGTAACAGCTTCTTTTGAATGAAAATCATACAAAAAACTAGTTTCATTTCATTCCCTCAGTCTTTGAGCTTTTGGCTTGAAATTTAGCACATGTGATCGCTATCGTGCAAAAATGTCATGGTAACAGTATATTTTCAGTAAAAATCATGCAAAAATTTGGATTCAGCTAACTCTCTTTGAGCATTTGGCTTCAAATTTGGCACATGTTACCACTTATTACCTAGATGTGCTAAATTTATCTTTTGTCATTGTTGAAAAGTGTGTTGCCATGGTAACAGCATATTTTGAATGAAAATCATAGAATAATGGAATTCAGCCAGCTCCCTCAGCTTCTGAGCATTTGGCTTGGAATTTGGCATATGTTACCAAGCTGATATATAGTTGTGCAAACTTAATTTTTTTTTAATTTCAAGCATTGTGTTGCCATGGTAGTAACATTCTTAATGAAAATCACAACAAATTGCCAGTTTAGTTGTCTTACTCATTTTTTGAGCACATGACTCGAGATATGGCACATGTGACTTACAGTGAACAAAATACATGCATTCAATGGTGAACAATGCATTGCCATGGTAACATTTTTTTTCCCCCAATGAAAAGCAGACAAAATTATTGCTGGTTGAGCTAACTCCCTCAGTGTTACGTGGGGGTATTTATCACATTGGGTGATAGTTCTAGTTTTATTAGCCATGTCTCACAAGTCTTGGTACGAAGATTTCCAGGAGTTCTGATTTCTCTGGAGGGGAAAAAAAAAGTCTTTTCTCTTCAATCTGTGTATTAATTTGAGATAGCTACCTTTCTCTGAGACTGAATTTAACATTTTTTCCCCCTTGACAGACATGGAAATACAAGAGGATACTGTTTTCATCAGTGGAATGGGCCCTGATGTCACAGAGACCAAGCTGTCACAATTCTTTGGCCAGATTGGTATAATAAAGGTAATGGTGATCTTTTCAAAATTGTAGGAATATTTTGTGTGAACTAGAACCTTTTCGTCACCATCAAATTTAGTGTCACCTTAAAAAAACACTTCATCAGTATGTGTAAACTGCTAACAAGGAAAACAAATTTTGCATTCTTCTTTAGCCACGTGTCATTAAAGGCATAATTTACCATTTGCAGATGAAACAAAACCCCAGGATTAGTGCCTTTAAATAGTTCTGAAATGTGAGCTAAGGATAAAAATAGCCAGTGTAAAAATTTGAACCAGTATAATCGATGTTAAGTATTGTTGCATATACAAAATGTGAGCAATAGTTATAATAAAAATGCTTCCAGACTAAACTGTCTACAGTTATGGTTTAATGAGAAAAATGGTATTTCTCCTCATATTAGGCTATAGACTTTATTAAAAAATTATATATATGGTAGGATGTTTTGTGATACTACTGACCTACACATAAGCTCTTGAACTTTTTTCAAATCACTGCTCCCAAAGGTAAACTGGACCTTTAAGATGTATGGCTGCTAATTGAGGGTATTGCCAATACGTAGGTGCCGTGCGCAGAGCAGCGTTTTAGATGCATTATGGGATAGCTCGGGTGGCAAACTAGTCCCGGTTTTGGCTGCACATGCACTTACAACACGCTCTGTCTTTATAAAGAGGTATTTTTTGGTTGATTTTTTCGCTTTCCATCATGTGACCACCACATTGAAGCCTTGCAGTAGTGAACCATAACTCAAGTGACCGCAAATCAGTAAAGCTTAGACACTTTCAACTCTTTTAAGCTGAATTATAGCCAAGAAAAAAAGGGCTAACAACGGAAAAGCAGACAAAGAACTCCAATGAATCATTTGGTGCGACTCGCGTTAGACAACCAGAAGCGAACAATGGACCGAGGAATCCCACAGTGCACCTGTGACAGAGCTCTTTAGCGTGCGCAGGAGTTTTTTACGTCACTGGCTGTAGCGAGAATTCTGATTGTACTACTTACGCTAGAATTGCCAAAATGTAATAGACTACTTCTAAAAACCATAGTACACAAATCAATCTTGTTTTCTTATTCTCTGTAAGTCAGCTGTATGTTTACTTAAGAATAATAATAATACGTAGTGTCTCTGTGCCCTGTAAGGGAGAGGGTTGAAAATGGAAAGAGGTGGCAACAAGTTCTGATATACAGAAGAGAAAATGGAATCAGAAACGTCAAGGATGATGAACATCTTCCCCACATGTAACTGATGACACATGACTTAAAACTTTCCTGGTACATTTCGTTGTTCAGTAGATTTCTCTGTTGTTCATATGGTTAAGTTTGTCAAGATACTGTAAGTAATTGATCAGCTGTACCATATGTACTACTGCAGAAGACGCTGCTTGTGAAACAGGAAAAATTAAGCAATTTTACTATATGATACCCGAGTGAGGAGTGGTACCTCTTTGAACAGAAGGTCTGTACAATCATACTTAGCAAGTATTTTTTTTTTTTTTTTTATAATTGGTAGCTTGATAAGAGAAGTGGAAAGCAGAGAATCTGGATCTACAAGAACAAGCAGACTGGTGAGCCCACGGGTGAGGCCACAGTGACTTATGATGACCTGATGACGGCCAAAGCAGCTATTGACTGGTTCAATGGTATGTAAAACCTGTGATTTCTTCTTCTTTTTTTCTTTTTTTTTGGGGGGGGGGTGGGGGTAGTGTGTCTATACATTTCTAGTTCCTCTGACTAGATCAAGCCAGTAGTGCATTTACAGTTTGTTTTCAATTTCTTGCACATTTGATCAATCTGTTAGGATTAGGGGAGAGAAAAGGATTGAAGACTATCACATTGATTTTTTTTTATTGTTTTTTTTTTGGTGGTTGACATTTGTGTGTTTGCTTTCATGCCAGTTTATGCCAGCAGACATCCCATCCATTGTAAATTTGGAGGAAACTCTGAATTTTGACCTTTCCTAGCTCTTGTTTCAATAGGAATTTCCTACTTTGCTTGATAATTTTACTACACACTCCTATGGGAACTGCTCTTTCTTTCCTACTTTTGAGCCAAATCGTCCGTTTTTCAGTTAAAAGGGTTTCTTTCTTTTGAGCCAAATCCTAATTTTTCAGTTAGAAAGATTGGGAGGTATGTACCAAATTTCCATTCAAGTATCTTAAAGAATGCAGAAGGCATTGTATCTTGGTGGTGTAGTTATTGTTTGTTGTTTTATATAAGTGGATGTAAGTGAGTAAGTGATGTGATTGTACTGTAAAGCTGGAGGAAATCTTATTTTTACTGATTATATTTTTCTCCTATTGTGATCCAAGGCAAAACTTTTATGGACAAAACTATCAAGGTAGAGCTTGCTCAGCGCCCAGCTAACCGAGCTGGTCGGGGACGTGGCCGTGGTGGCTTTGACCGTGGTGGTCGTGGTCGTGGTGGAATGGACCGTGGTGGACGAGGCGGTCGTGGAGGTGGAAGAGGTGGAGGATCATTCCGTGAGGGAGACTGGGAATGCCCGTAAGTGTCGATGTTTGTCATTACTTTTGTGTGTGTGTTTCATGCCCCCACTGTGCTGTGTTTGCTGTTCTTTCTTGACTTCAGGATTACAACAGCCATTTCTTATATCTGAATGATATTTATATATAGTGATTACAATTGAGGATGAAATGATGTCTTGAGGTAAATGGTCAAACGGCAGCAATGAAATCTGAAAGAAAGCGACAAAACTGAAACTTTTAGAGCTTTTATAGATTACACAAACATGATTAATCTCTTGACACGAATGTGATTCACAGAATTAGTTTTTGTAGGCAGTATCTAGTTAGGTGGAGTCCAAAATTTCACAATCACTCTCTTCCTTGGAAGTTTTTGGCTGAATGCTGTCAAGCTTGTTTTATAATTGATGAAGCAATTTAATGATACTGCTGTGAGAAACAGCAAACATTGCCAGAAATAAGGAAAGAATATGTCAGATGAATTTGTATGAACATTGAGTTGCCCTTTTTGGGTAGAGGTCAAAGGTCAAATTGAAATACTGGTTCAAATAAAGATTTGCCCACCCCAGTTGTTTAAATCAACCAGGGAGGTGTTACAGAGATGGAGTGGCAACTCTTCGTAATTCATGCAAACACATGTTTGGGTTCAAGGTGTTACAATGGGATGTGTAGCATTCCATTTCGCTTTGAAGTCATGCTCGGCACCGCTCTAGTTGCAAGACGAAGTTCGGAGACGAAGAACACATTTCACCTTTCATTGAATTACAAGATTTATTTCACCGCAACATTTTAAATGAAATACTTGAATTGATTTAGAATAGTTTCGGAAAGAATTCAATATTATAAACATGTATTTCTAGTTTCTTCGTAATTCGCAATCGAAAGGAAATGAAAATTAGGCCCTCTTAAAAACCTAATTTTTTCTATAATGCGCACATTTCCGCATGTTAATTTTCTATCTGTTAATAAGGGGGTATTTTAATCTTTCAAATAAAGTACTCGGTTAAAGCGTGTTCCAGCGTGTTTTTAAACTATTTGCTGTTAAAATTGTGAGTTTTACACTGCATTTTGATTCGCTGCTCCAATTCAAGGTACAAAATTCATTGTTGCCATCACATTGAAAGAGAGAGCGAATTGCAGTAGGAGCAAATATTTCTAGATGTGAGAGCACTAGTCCCGATTATTGATGCTCTCTTTTGGCAAAGCACATGGGTAACACCTGTAGTTGAACGCATAACTTCTCGGCGGTGCCGCGCATGACTTCAAAGGAGAGCTTCTTTAGTTGCCGCTCCTTCTCTAGCACCTCCCTGAATCAACAGCTAGGTGGACAGAACTGAGCCTGAATATTGGTTGGGAATCAACTAAAACACTTTGAAGGCCAATACATCATCACAAACACTCTACATGTCTGGATTTTATAGAGTATGGTAATCCTGAATTGAGGTTAAACATCTCTTCTGCATTTTCCTTGCAGATCATGTGACAACAAAAACTTTGGCTGGAGGCAGACATGTAACAGGTGCTCAGCAGCAAGGGAAGGTGGAAGTGGAGGTATGTAGCAATGTGAAAGCAACAAGTTATATGTTGATCAAATATGGTGCTTGTACTAACTTTATCATGTAATTACTCATTTTGTGAGAACAGCATTTATCTAAGTTTCTAAGTTGGCACATAGAATAGGGTATTATCAAATAAACTTGACCAGGCAGTCCTTTGCCAAAGGCTGTAAATATTTTCAATCTGTGACTCGTTATATTCATCAAATTTGATATACCATGAACATCACTTCACTGCAGAAGTACGTATCAGCTAAATTCATGTGGAAATAGTTGTGATCCGTGCTGACATGAAAACACACAATTCACTTCTGTCATTTTCAAAGTACTTTGATCCTTGTCATTTACAAAGAGTTTTAAGGATAATGCAGGATATGAACATGATTAGATAATACTCAACACAGTCTGATTAATTACCGTATTAAGGGAAAGTGGAAGGTGTACGGAATATTTATTTTATACTCCCCTTTTCAAAGATTTTTATGAAGTGAATTGCACAATTGTCATTCTAGGAGGCCCACCAGACATGGGTGGCATGCGTGGCGGACGTGGAGGATTCCGTGGTGGACGTGGTGGCGATCGTGGTCGGGGCGGAGACCGTGGTGGAAGGGGTGGGTTTGGCGGTGGAGATCGTGGCCGAGGTTTCGGTGGTGGACGGGGTGGATTCCGTGGTGGGCGTGGAGGACCTGGTGGTCCAGGCGGCCCCGGTGGACCTGGTGGCCCTGGAGGCCCAGGTGGCTTCAAGATGGGTGGAGACAGAATGGACCAACGTAGGGAGAGGAGAGACCGGCCTTACTAGACTGTACATGCTTACGGGAGGGGAAACAAAGGAATCTGAGATTTTGTATAGTGTAGTCTTATCCATAATGATTTTTTTTTTTCCTCGAGTGGGGACCATCATGCTTTGTTGTACACACATGTTATGTTGAAGACCAAGTTGCTGAAAAATTGATCTTCTTTTTCCTTTCATTTTCTATTTGTTTTGTTTTTTTTACCTGAAAGGCAGTGATCATCGCCACACTGTCCATATCTTGTTTAGATACTTACACAGCTCCATCAGCTGTCATATGACCCACCTCTATGACTTTGATAAAGTGTTAGTAAATCTTACTCTTCATTTTCTTGTGCATCTTAGTCACTCATTTGAATATGGCTAATTGTGCTGATTTGTGTATACCTTTCATCTGCCTCTTAAATGTTGGTAAATGATAACCATTCATTTTGAATGGGTCCATTTTTCATGTTTTTGTTGAGTAGCTGATGTAAGGTAAACTGGATACTTCATGGCAACAGCGAGAAATATTTCTTTTCCCATCCACACTGCTGTAAATATGTATTTCTGAGTGGAACAAAGTGAACACATGAAAATATGAAGTTTTTAAGGGCTACATAAAAGTTGTAAAACGTTGTGGTATCTTGTCTTTTGTATTCGTTTTGAACAGTGGTGATATTTATCTCTTAGTGCAACATACCACAGTAAGTGTTGGTGTGAGTAACTCAAGATCTTAATTAAAATATGTCATATTCATTTATTAGACCCTACTGCAGTTAGATTGTGAATTTAGATCACAAGAAGCGAAAGCGATCATCACTTAGGCTGCACTGGGTTATGTGTAAGGTGGAACATTACAAGAAACCCACCAGACTTACCACAATGAGAAATAAATGCTGAGATGTGAAATATTATCAATCACCACAAAAATCTGAACCAGCTTTTTAATGACATGCAGGTTTTGTTTTGTTTTTTGTTTTTTGTTTTTTTGTTTTTTTCCTCCTAACCTCTTCATCTCAACAGTTATGCTTTGTGCTTAGCTGGCACCAAATTAATATCTTGTACAGAGCGTGCATAAGCGGTGTTAATCTAGCTTCATCATATTTATGTTGAGGTTTATGTGGCAAGTGTTTGCTGCTAGAAATTCTTGAAGTGAAGAATGGGGGAGTACAAGAAAATGATTCTCGAATAGCGACTTCCTTCATTTATTAAAACTGTATTGTGAGAATTTGAAGGAAAACAAAGCTCAAGACCTCATATTACATATAAGAACAGATTCTACTTATGAACTTTGAGATAGGAGACCTTATGTGTCAGTGCACAAGGTTTATGTATGTTCAACACATGCAAAGTGCCATATATTATCACAGTTTACTATTATGCTGTAGGGTCTATTTGTCTAAATCTGCAAATTTCTCGTGCGTGTGTTTCATCTTTTGCTCATACATTTGTAGCAAAAGGCAAGGATTCCCTGGCTGGCACTGTTTTAAGCTATTTTAGATTTGACTGTTATTTTTTTTTTTTAATGTAAGATATTGAAATAGATAAGTGTAACACCCAATCAATCTTGTAGATTGCCTTCTTCTTTTTGTATTATTATGCAGAACCTCTTGAAAGTATAACTCATACGTGGAAACTCGATATAACGAGAAGGTCGGGACCCAGTCGTTTTCCTTGTTATAGCCAATAACTTGTTATATCAGTAGGCATGAAAAAAAATGCACATGTGGGACTATATATATATTATACACATTTCAATTAGTACTGATAATCTGGCAGTGAGTGTGAGGGAATTATCCTTATGTGTAAGAAGATGTTTACAAATTTGAACGTCATTGAGAAACACATTCTTAATATCGTATTGCATTGGCAAAAACATCTTCTTACACATAAAGGTGAGTAATTCCCTCACACTCATTGCCAGGTTATTAGTATTACTTGAAGCGTGATACATATCGTCCCACATACGGAAATTAATGTCTTCAAGTCATGTTGGGTTTTTTTTCATGCGTACTGATATAAAGAGATATTGGCTATAACAAGGAAAATGACCCGGTCCTGACCTCCCTATATCGAGTTTCCCCTGTACAAAGATGTGTTGGATGCTTGCGTGTGTGCATGAATGTCTGCCTCAGATGTTACGTAAAAATGCTTTTGCCAAGTCTGCATGAAAGGTGAATGAAACCAAATATCTTACTACAGTGGACTCCTGTTATAACGAAGTCCTCAGGACCAACATTTTTTTTTCCATTATAAAAATTTTGTTGTAACAAATTAACAATATATATACATGGAGTGGATAATGTAACCAGAATTACGTAATAACTGTTCTTCATAACAGGAGTGCACTGTATGTAAATTGAGGGAATGGAGCAATATTGCATGCATCAGCAGAGTTTGAGGAAAATCGGACAATCTGTTCACAACTTACAAATTTTTAAATTTTAATCATCCAACATATGTTCACTTTTCTAGCATAATGAAAGAGCACTTGGCTTCTTTCAAAAAGCAGGTGCATAATGTTACCCTTGACATATGCCAGTATACAAATGATGCACAGGACAGAGTGGATTGGTGAGAATTGGATGCGCTAGTTTAACTTTTGAACTGTTTCCAAAGTTTACCAAGAGTATCCAATTCTCTGATCCACGAAATATGCCTGTGCATCATTCATTTTATATAATGGGCCCATAAATTCATGAAATTCAACTTTGTTCCCCATCATGCGTCCAATGCACTTACAATACATGTACTTTGTACAAGGCTTCAGATTTTTCAGGACGGAGTAATAAAAAAAAAAGTTACCAGTTCAGTAAAATTCAATGCATTACGATTGACCAATCAGATTGCAGAGATTCTAAAGCCCATTTTATAATAACAAGTCGAGGGAGTGTGTGCTATTCATAACAAAATAGCAGTTTGTGGAATTCTCTATAAATTTTCTTTGAATCATTTTCCATGAGCTGTAATAGTCTTGTAATCCGATGACGGCTGCACTGAAACTTAAGAAATTGATAAGTTTTGAACAGATTGTCTGATTTCCTCGATATTTCACTAATGCGTTCTACTGCAATGCTGCACTCAAGTCAGTCCACATGTATATATGGGCTTCATTTCCCCGTGACGTTAGGGAGTTCCGCTTTCACAATAACACAAGCCATTTAGTGGCCGGTGGGTAGATGGCTGTGAGATGCCTACAGCAGAGCTGCCAAGCCTGTGTTTCTGCAGGAAGTTTCATGAAAAATGAAGAAGCATCTTCATGTCATGACAAAAGAATGTACATGTGTACTAGTAATAGCCTGGGCGTCATTTTGGTCAACTGAGAAGCATGTACAAGTACCGGTAGGCGGTAACACAAAAGTACTTAGTATTTCTGATCATCCTGCGGAGTCTTCCTGCTTTATATATGATAACCTCAACAAAATTCAACTACAGTATATAGCAAATATGTACCTTGTACATAATTGCTCTAGGAAATTTAGTCAGAGAAATCTTCTGGATAGACACATCATTGTACAGTATTACTGATTGTTTTGAATACCTCACATAAAACTTGACATCACAACTTTTCTTAACCCTAATCAGGCTGGGGGGGGCGGAATCCGCCCCCCCCCCTCGACGTTTCGCGCAATATCTTCGCAACGCGATAAGCTCCCGCCGCGATGTTTCATGACTTTTTTCTTTCAAGTATCGCGCAACTTTTGAGACCCAAATGTTGTGCCCGCGCGTACCGTTTTGACGCGACGCCCGTTCGAAAAAAATTTGTCAACCCCAAAATTGCTCCAAAACGTGATTTTGTGTACAAATCCAATGCAAATTGTGTTTTTTTAATTAATTCACATAAAAATTCATATCTTCACTTAGAATGGCCGAAATTAATTTATTTTAGCATAATGATGCTGTGAAAAATGTCTGTGACAAATTTTGGCCAAAAAACAAACAAAAACAAAAGGTCAAAAAACAAAGAAATACATAAGAAATTCAAAAAACAGTAAAATACATAAGAAATTAATTTCGATACAGATTTTTTTTTTTATCCTATGTCTCAAAAGAATGATACAAGAAACATTTTAAAAAAGAAATTAGCTTAATTGGAGCATAAATAAGTGATTTAGAGCCCCAAACTGATTTTATGCATAAATTACAATAATCAATTAATATGAAATATAAGAAAAAATTTTCGGAGAAAGCAACCATACATTTTGATAGAATACGTCGCGGGTGTCGCGTGTGCCGATTTTCGGCGCGATCGCGCGTTCCATAGGCGAGATCTGAAGGGGGGGCGGAATCCGCCCCCCCCCCCCCCCCCCAAGATATAGCATAGCCAAAAAAGCCCAGCCTGATTAGGGTTAACCCTAAAATGGCAGGGGGGGGGGGAGGGGGTAATCAACCCCCTTGACATTTTCCACGACCATTCCGCCATGCGAAATGTGTTGCCCATGCGGCTCGATGACTTATTACTTTCAAGTCTCGCACATCTGACACCATTTTTGCAAAAATCGGGCATATACTGTTACGACACTGCATGACCTTTTAAACATGCTCGTCAGACCTAACTAAATTGGCTCAAAAAAGTGATTTTGTGTACAAAGTCGATGCAAATGGAGTTTTCTCATCTTATTAGCTAACATCAAGTGAGCTATTGTGATCACTCTTCGTTGGTCATCCACCGTGCCTAAACTTTTTACATTTTCATCTTCTTCTTGAAAACCCAAGACCGATTTTCACCAAGCGTGGCAGGTAGCATGTCTAGGGATAGGATATACATGTAAATTCGTTAAAATGGGCACCATGCCCCACCCGAGGGACCCCAGGGAGCCCCAAACCTCCAAAATTATGGAATCTTTCAAATCTTCTCTAGAACCAGAAGTGATAGAGCCAAGTTAATACATTTACTATGAGTTAGCACATTGATGACTGTAATTCCAAGTTTGTTTATGGCGGAATCAAGGATGCCCCCACCGTGGGCTTCCAAATGGGGCCTAAATTGTACATTTTCATCTTTTTCTTAAAAACCCCATGTGATGAATTTTCACCAAACTTGGCAGGTATCGCTATGGGGATAGGATCTCAGTTTGTTCAAATGGGTACCATGGCTCACCTTAGGGGCCCCAGGGGACCACCCCCCCCCCCCCCCCCCATTGAGGAATCTTTGAAAGTCTTCTCTAGAACCAGAAGTGATAGAGCTAAGTTAATACATGTACTGTACTATGAGTTAGAACATTGATGACTGCTGTTTCAAGTTTGTTCATGGCAGAATCAGGGGTGCTCCCCTCCTTGTCTTGGGGGGGGGGGGGGGGGGTCCAAATGGGGACTTATTGAACATGTTCATCTTCTTCTTGAAAACCCCTTGATGGATTTTCACCATTCTTGGCAGGTGGGAGCATGCCTAGGGGTTAGGATGTCAATATTGTTCAACTGATGGGCACCATATGTTCCCCTTTGGGGTCCCAGGGGTCCGGCCCCCAAAGATTAAAGAATATTTACAAATCTTCTTCTCTCGAACCAGAAGTGCTAAATACTTTGAGTTAGTACATTGATGACTCATAGCAGATCCGGGGATGTCCCCCTCCCTTGGAGCCGGGGGGGGGGGGGGGGGATTCAAATGCAAGCCTAAATTGTACTTTTTTTTTCTCCTTGAAAGTAACATGGTGGATTTTCACGAAATTTGGCAGGTAGCATTCCTAGGGGCATATGATCTCAATTTGTATGAATGGGCACCATGCTCCCCTTGGTGGGTGTCAACAGGGGGCCCAAACCTCCCAAATTAAAGAATATTCAAAAATATTCTTCTCTAAAATCAGCAGTGATAGAGCTTTAATTTTTTTTATTTATTTATTTATTTTTTTTTTTTTTTGGTCAAACTGCATAGTCAAACTTTCTTGGGGGAAAAGCAGATACACACTATATACTCCAATCAATTTACAAATGTTAGTGTACAACACACTGTAACCTCGGTCTTGAACTTGAGAACTTATATTCAAGCATGAAGAATACATGATTACATAATAAATATAACAAACTAATACAAACAGAAAATGAGTGATTATTGTACATCACACAGTTCTGTCATTCCTTGGTAATACATGTGTTATACGTGTGGGAAATTTCTTTTTGTGGCGCGCATGACTGTGAAGTGCCCAGGGGCGTGATAACTGTTAGTCCAAATTTTAAAAGAATTGTTTTCAGAAGATGTGAAAGCCTCTATAGGCTCTAAAGTCATGAAAGACCAAGGCGCAATTCTTTCCGGTTCGGAAATGATTGCATCCGCCCCCCCCCCCGGAAAAAAAAGCAACAAAATACAAAATACATTAATAATAGTAACAACAACAACAACAATAATGATAATAATGATAACAATAATAATGATAATAATAATATGATGATAATAATAATAATGACAATGAAATAAATAGATGATTTGAATTAAAAAAAAAAGGGCAGGGCAATAAAATGCTACTAGTACTCCGTGAACTATGTTTAATAGGCCGTATTTACACATAGCTTTAGTGTATTTAGCTTGTTTCTCATTTCTGCGGAGAGACTTCATCAGACTTCAATAAGACTTCAACAATATATTTTGCAAATTTGGCGATTATATTCCACAAGTTTATATAAAGCGATGCTAAAGATACAAGTAATGAATTAAACTTCTTTTTTTTTTTATCCCGACTTTTCACTATGAATTAGGCCCATCACATCGGCAAAACGTGACGCAGCTGAAATCACGGTCGCACAAGTCTGTGGAACACTGAATTGCCAATAGGCTAGCGGCCTGGATGTTTAGCTGCTTTACCCCCGATATTACAAGTTGTTAAGTATTAATCATCAGTATTTAAACTTGATGAGGTTATCATCTTGGAACTAAATCATCTTAACAGATTTGCCATGGCATGATTTTATCATTTTAGGCATCTTCAGGGGTGAATACGATCTGAATTTACACTTTGAAATAAGATAAAACGCAGATCTGGACAGCTGAACCGCTGATATTTTTTGTTGACGTAACATGGGGATTTTTATATAAATCTAGAAATCTAGTCATTGGGGTTGGTTGCAGGATGAATTATTTGCTTCTAGCATGCATGGATTTTACATATTATAATGGTGCTTGCATCTCCAGTCTCCTTTTTTTTTTCTCTTTTTTTTTTGACAGATGAATGTTTGTATCAAATCCCGCATCAAATCAATACATGTATCAATTTGTTAGTAATACATAGGTGCGGAGGTGGCAAAATATTATGATTATGATTCGTTGAAATTTAATTTGAGTCGGCACTTCCAATTGTTATTAAAAAATTAAATGCGAAGAGACAATATACTATATATACATATTATGCAATGTCTATCATGGGCCTACATTATAGCGCGGATGGACTTTCAAAAAATCCAACCACTTCGAAGTACGAAATCCGCCGCCATGTTATTGTCTTGAAAATGATGATTGTATTAATAACAATGCGTCGTCACCGACAAAAGAAGTGTTTCCCTCGGCCTTTTTGGCTGATGCGCATTTTCAGACAGCAACGTCTTTGAATATAAACGCCAATGATGTGAAGCGGCAAACTCAGAACATGACTAATTTCGTGTCATTGGACATGACTTTGGCTACGCATATCGTGACTTTGCCTATCAATACAGGGGCCGCGGAAGGTTTTTCAGTGTGTGTGTGTATGAGGAGGGGGGGGGGGGGGTGCGTGACCGGGGGTGTCAAGATCAAGCCCCCCCCCCCCCCCCCCCCCCCTTAAACGCACCGGCGGATATGATCTTGGGGGACGGTTACAATGCGAGGGAGCGAAGCGACCGAGCGAGCGGAGCGAGCGAGAGGGACCCCTCCCACGGTGAGAACTTTTTGCATTTTGATGTTTAAATGGTGCAATTTGATGCATGTTTTATCGACTTGAAACGGCCCCACTTGTTTAAGGTAGCAGGATATTTTGCTGTGGATTATTATTAACCAATTTGCCTAGAAAGAGGTATAACGTTTCAAATAAACGTCTTTTATTAATTCTTACAATAATTTCTTGAACGCTGTCTGTTAAGCAATCAAACAGAAAAGGCATGCACACTCGGTGAGGGTGTACATAAGGGATATTTCTCTTCCCACACGAAGGTGATTTTACATTTTTCAGACCTGCAATTCAGCGATCTGGTGCAAACTTTTGGTGCAATACTTTGAATTTTTTTCTAGCTCCCCCCCCCCCCAAAAAAAAAAAATAATAAAGGAAATAATCAGGGCTCTTTTCAGGAAAGTGTTATTAGCAAAGGGTTGACGGCATTTAGCTCTTATTCCTCGTATGAATCATCTGTGTGTATGTACAAAGTCTAATGAGCTAGAGGGGGAGTGTGTGGGAGGGGTATTCTCCCTCCCGCTCGACGGAGCTTTTGCGTTTTTAAAATTGAAATAGAGCGATCTTACGCACACTTTTTGTGGGAAATTCGGAAATTGTCATTCCCCAAAGTGTATACTAAGTCTATAGAGTCGACCAATCAATGGGAGTGTGGCAAGATACCCCTCCCATATTCGAGGGAACTTTTTTTTTTTTTTTCATTTTGAGAACTGAAATTCAACAATCTGCACATGGCGCGCACTTCTGTTGGAATATCTGGAAATTTGTCAGTCAGAGAAGTGCTAGTATGTGGAAGGAGACATAGCAGGATGATGTGGGAGGGGATAAGCCCTATTCTCCCTCCTACATGAGGGAGATTCTGTATTTTCTGATCGCAGTTAAACGTTTTGATGCCCACATTTTGTGGCATATATCAAAGTGTAGCCATAGTTTACTTTATGCACAGGGCCGGGGGGGGGGGGGGGGGGGGGCAAACAGGGACAAAGCGTGGGAGAGTGCTATCCCCACCCTTCCCGTACGAGGGAGCTTTTGCCTTTTTAAAGTTTAAATTCAGATATCTCGTATACGCATATATTTTGATCGAATATTTGGGAAATTATTACAAAAATGATCGGGGAATGGGAGAGGAAAGGGTTGATTAAATGGGGATATTCCCTTGTACATGAGGGAACTATTGATTTGTCGGAATGTATAGTGATAAGTCTTGTGCACTCAGAATTCGGGATTGATCTCGCTTGATCGAGTTGATCTGATCGGCAGTGGGAACGCCGGGTATTAAGCGGGCGGAACCGCCTCCATCGCCCACCCCACCTCCCCCCCCCCCCACCCCTTTGCTACGCCGGTGCTTAGACGGGAACTTCATGTAAGGGTGGAATCTTTGGAATTCAAATGTAGGTAATGTAGGTCCATGGTACAATATACAATGGGTTTATTTCCTATCACAGGTTCACACACAAAATAAAGAGACAAATTGATTTCTGTGTTTCGTGTTTGTTTGTTTGTGTGTTTGTTTGTTTGTTTGTTTGTTTGTTTGTTGTTTGTTTGTTTGTTTTTGTACTGTAGGCCTAAATGTCTTTTCAGGCCATATTTTAACTTTGGATGCTATAGTGTACGTGGAGCCTTTATTCATAAATTTATCATTTTTGTCAACGGAGCAACCCAACCGCATCCCTGTTGTCTATTATACTTAATGCTCAATTACTAACGGTTACAACTTCAGAACAATTTAATATGAAGGGCATATGTGGATTATATTACCCTCTTGACGTCTGGTGAAGACAAACTTGTGTGCAAGTGAACTGGAGACTTGTGGGGCCAACCATCACCTCATTTCATTGCAATGCGTGACGCATAGGCCTATGATATACTACAGTCCTTAGGGGTAAAAAAGAAGAAGAAGAAGAAGAAAACCTACCTGGGGATAATAAAGTAGATAACCGTTTTATGTTAGATTCGATTTCAGTTGAACTTCATCTGTGCTTTCTTTTTATTTTCATCAACGTCATTTTACACGTGGAGTGCATGGATTTTATTATTTTTTTTTTTTAAAGTTGCGGGCGATATAGGCTTACATGATTATTTTGAACAATTTTGACTATAAAAAGAGTGGTCTATACCGTACGCGTGTATAGGGGATAATGTTCCGCCGATATTCAAGTCTCTGACTTCTGGGCAAAAAGAGAACCAAGAAAGCAAAAAAAAAAAAAAAGCAAAAACAAACAAGCAACAATAACAAAACCCAAACGGACGGATCGTTATGTGTACCATGAGGCCTGCACTTTTATTCAACAATGGGACTATATACCCACAATCTATTACTAGTACCTTGATTACAAATAGGCCTTATACAATCATGTATGATACAGACCTCCCAACCAATACTGAATTTGGAGGAAAGAATCTGAATTTTGACCATTCCCAGCTCTTGTTTCAACAGGATCACGAGTTTCCTATTTTTCTGCGTTTTACTACACACTCATGGGAACTTGCTCTTTCTTTCCTACTTTTGAGCCAAATCATCACTCTTTCATTCGGAAAGGTTGGGAGGTCCGATGATATTTTGATGGCTGAGTGTCATAGCTAGCAGAAGACTGAAATGCCTTATAAAAATTGTGGAGATAAGGACAGTGGAAGTTGATACGTCAATGCCTGCAAATATTGCTCATGTTGAAAAACAACAACAACGACAACAACAAAAAAACACTGTAGGTACGTACACTCTAGAATACATCTCTGTATCGGCCCATGGACGCATGCCGGGCGAGACACTCTAGAAGCTCATTACGTGCCTACAATATATCATACATCCATCATATACACGTATACAGGTCACGCGTCTGTTGAGAA
Organism: Diadema setosum; assembly: GCF_964275005.1. NCBI lineage: Eukaryota > Metazoa > Echinodermata > Echinoidea > Diadematoida > Diadematidae > Diadema > Diadema setosum. The sequence continues at coordinate 28,040,232 of NC_092688.1, read as the reverse complement.
TGAGAAGGGCGTTAAGTTGTCTCGAACACTTGGGTTTTGTGACAACTTAACGCCCTTATCATTCTCAACCGACGTATTGAAGCTGCTTGTGACATGTGTAGGGAGGAGTTCTTTGCAACAAACTCTTATCATAATGAAATCGCCCTCTATGTTGTATGGACCGCGTACCCCGCGCCACCGGGCGGCGTGTTTTTTTTAGACGGCACAGGTTGGGGAAACTAAAAATCTATCGGGGACCCTATCCCTAAACCTAACCCTAATCCTAATCCTAACCCTAACCATCAAACCCTAACCCTAACCCTAACCCCAACCCTAACCATAATCATAACCATAACCATAACCAAAAACCCTAACCCAACGTTTTTCCCATAGGTTTAACACGCGCCATGCCCCAATCTGTGCCGTCTTAAAAAAAACGCCACCGGGCGCGGCGTGATCTGAGCATGGCCTACATGCAGCGTGGGAACAGTACGTACCGTACGCGGTACGCGATATGATAGGTCAGTCTCATCTCTACGGGATACTATATAGGACCCAATCGTCGTGTGCAATACTCCATCCTCATAAGGTATATGATGACATCACCACGATTTTGTGGATAAATTATTGAAGGCAAAGAGTGCGGACCATTGCTTCTTGTAGAAAAGCTGCTCAAAGCTGTAGCCGTCATTTCTCCATTCAAAAGGTAGGACTATCTTGTACAGCTGTTGCGAAATTTATGAATTTGTACAGTGCAAAGCATCCAGTCTGTGCGGAACGCCACGGCCAGGGCTGTCGTGTACTAAACGTTAAACATACTAATATTAATAAAAGTACCTATCATATAACCATTAAGACGTCTAGTAGTATCGTTATTGGTTAACCGAAACTCACTTGTTTTCACGTCGAATTGAACCTATCTCTAACGAGGCTGGTAAGAGGATAATTGTTAAAGCACTCAATTTTCCCTTAATTGCTATAGACAACTAGACAACATTTTCCTCATCGATAAAACATAGACCTACTCTCGCATACCAGATGCAGAACCACTACCGGCGCGGCGCAGCGTCCCCGCCTAGCGCCTCTACCCTGCACCGCGACCGTGGTCCGTGCCGTGCATGCACACGCCTCGCCTATCACTGCTTATGTATTTTATTTACAAATACTGTATTCACTGCGCGGTTCCTCTTGGTTTGTGGTTCATCTGTAACACATTTTCGGAGACATGTGTAGCATAATTACCAGTTACAGTTTAGGTGAATTGAAACACTGAAGGTTCCACACTGAACTTTCACAGGCATCAGCAACATGATAGAATACTGAATAGCTCAACTCGCATTGCCATTGGATTATTGTGCGATGTGCTTTACTTGTGACCTTGTGTACCAACGGTACTTCTTGTGAGGAATATTAATAGAGCTCAGACAATAGTAACATACCTTGGATAACATACCTTGGAAGTGGGTGTAAAGTTAAACACAACTTATTTGCCCCTGGTGTCAACATTACATGACATAAATAACTTTTTTGTTAGGTGCTGTGCAGAAATTGTATTGCATGGAAAAAAAAAAAAATCCCTTCGGGGTTTAAAAATTAATATTTGTTTTTGTCTTGACTCCAGAGCCTCATTAGACTTGAAACTGTTTAAAGATGGGCTGTCAACTTCAAATGTAACTATACACAGCCCAGTCGCTGTACATGGTACGTCGCGACAGGGCTGTACGCGCGCGACCACCAACCACTAGGAGAGCGACGTAATCGTATCACGATAGCTTTGACTTTTGATACTTACGTTCATTTTTGTCACCTCAAACCCATCGAGTATACTCTTCAATATTTACTCTACATCTGATGCTATCAGTATTCAAATGTACAAAATGAAACTTACCGAAATTGATCATCATATCCAGCATGTCCACACCGTACACAATCTTTCACGCCAGGCCAATTGGGTGGTCACGTGATGTGAATGCCCTTTCAAAAGGTCGCGCTGTCGACCGTGCTGTTACACTCAAGCAGCGTACGCACGGTTACTAGTATACAGCTATAAACTGTACTGGGCTTGGCGGCGGCTGGCGTCTGGTCGGGCGACGAGCATTGAGCTCCATACCACGGTTATTGTGTAGCAGACGCCAAGGTTTGTTCGACACTTTCAACGCACACGCGCTCGCTCTGGAGCACATCCGGTCACGCATGCGCATAAGTCAAGGCGACATTTTGAATCCTGCAACGACAAAGCCAGACGGTCAGGAATTGCGCCAGAAAGTGTAATTTTATTTGTTCCACGGACTTATCGCAAGTGGTCTCCATGGACCCAGTGTGGCGGACTATTCTTCTGTAATAGAAACATGCATTTAACGTGAGTAAAGTATTCTGTTTAAAGGAGAAAAGTATACATTTTCCTAAGTTTTGTAGTTGTGTTGAGGTTCCTCACTTCGAGGCTGCATGCCGCGCACGTCAGACGCTGTTTTCGCATAGCGTAACAGCGTCTGGTCGGGCTACTTCAAATGGTGCCAACTTATTCCACTCTCTGATTACTCTTTGAGAGAAAGAGCACTGTCTCACTTTAGACTTTAGGTAATCCTACATGTTTCTTCAGTATCTTGCATTTATGACCATGCATCCTTCTTCCAAAAACTAAAACTACTCTGAAGACTTTAAATTATCAATCCCATTCACAATCTTAAAGATCTGTATCATATTGGCTCTATGCTGTCTGTATGCCAATGATGGCAAGTGTTTGAGTCTTGCTTCATATGCAAGTGTTTGAGTCTTGCTTCTCAATGAAGGAAGTGTTTGAGTCTTGCTTCAACTCAGAGGTCTGAGTGGATGTATCAGTCTGGTAGCTCGATGCTGTGCATTCCCTACTTTTACAACATTCTTCTTCCAATGTGGATGCCACACTGAAGAACAGTATTCTAATGTTGGTCTGACAATAAACTTGTACAGTTGAATAAATCCTTTCTCATTGAAAGTAGAAAATGTATGGTTAATAATTCCAATGTTATGATTTGCTGCAGTACAGATTGTGTCCACATGATGAGTAAAATCTAACTTTTTATTATTTACTCCAAGATCCTTTACATACACATGTATGTAGCTACTGGGATGGATGGGTTTGTATCTTCCATTGTATGACTGACACATGGATTATTCCTTCCATAATGAATAACTTTACTCTTTTCCTGGTTAATAGGAAGCTGCCACTTTTTTGACCATTCCATCACTCTGGCTAGATCGGCTTGCAGATTCAGTGCATTAACATTATCATATATCTGTGAATACAACTTGGTATCATCTGTAAAAAGCTTAACTTCACATCTGCCACTTAATAATACATCAGGAAGGTCATAACGTACAACAGAAACAGAATCGGGCCCAGAACACTACATTGTGGAACTCCGCTAGAAACCACAGTTTGTGAAGATGAGACACCATTGACGACCACTTGTTGTGATCTTTCACTTGAAAAAGACTTAATCCACTTCAAAAGATTTCCAGTGATCCCGTACGCTTCTACTTTCCTTATCAGTAGTTCATGAGGTACACTGTCGAACACCTTACTGTAATCTATATATACAATCAACATTTCCACCATTATCCAATACTTCTGTCCATGTTTCTGACACAGATAATAACTGTGCACCACAGCTTCTTCCTTTCCTAAAACTGTAGTGCTTCTCTGTAAATAACAGATTTGAGTCCATATGTTGTACAATTTTGTCTCTGACAATGGTTTCCATTAACTTGCAAGCATTACAAGTCAAACTCACAGGCCGATAATTATTTGGTTTATTCTTGTCTCCTTGCTTATAAATTGGAGAAACATTAGCATTCTTCCATGTCTTTTGGAAGTTCCAACCTTTTGACATTGACATAGTAAATAAATCTGCAAGTGGTTTCGAAACGTAATCTACGATTTCTTTCAAAATACGATTCTGCACATTATCTGGACCGGGAGATTTTGTTTGGTCCAGTTTCATTATGGCTTCTTTCACAAGTTGATCTGTAAAAATGAGTGTATCCAATTGCACATCATGGATCCTGGGATCCAGATCTGGAACGTTTGATAAGCCTTCATGTGTAAAAACAGAGGCAAAAAAGTTGTTCAGTGTCTCTGCTTTTTCTGCATCGTTTACTGATATATCTCCATCTGGTTTCTCCAAAACGCTTAAAAAGGGTTTGAATTTGGTTTTGCTTTGCACATACATTGTATATACATTGTACCTCCAAAAACTCTTTGGGTTGCAACTCAATTCAGATCAGTTTGCCTTCAAAGTCCCTTTTTGCTCCAGATACCTCATAGTTACTTCATTTCTAGCTTTTCTGAGTCTCTGTCTTTCTGACTTCTTGTCTTTTGATAACGATTCCAAGCTTCATGTTTTTTGACGATTGCTTGCTGAACAGAACTATTCAGCCATAGAGGTTTCTCCTTCACTCTTGGTTTGACTTTTGGTACAAACTTGTCAGTAAGCATTCCAATTACATTCACAAGAACATCGTTTGTAGTGTTAATATCTCCTGTATCCAACACATCAAAATTGTCATTGTCTGATACATATTTCCTCATACTGTCATAATACATCTCCTCTATCTAAAAAATGCATAACGTTCAGGTTTCTCAGTAGGACAACCAGGCAAATAAAGTCCAAATTCAAGAACTAAATGGTCACTCTTACCTACTTGGGAAGATGTGTGTAAAGACTCTACCATATTTTCTTGGTTAGTTATAACAACATCCAAGATGTTTGACCTCTGCCCATCTCTCAGTCTGGTAGGCTTATTTACTAACTGCATCAAAAATCAATCCTGGATAACATTAACAAACACACTTGCAAAGTCATTTGTACCTGTTCCCTGTACAGCAGGGATCTCCCAATCAATATTTGGCAGGTTAAAATCGCCCACGATGAGCAAATTCTTGTATTGCGAACTCTCTACTTCTTGAAAAAATTTGTAACAGAGCTGTATTATTAGCTTCGACACAATTTGGGCTTAAACTATAAATGCAGCCAGACAGTAACTCTTCATTGTTGTCTTTCACAGAACACCAAACACTTTCTTCAAAATCAGATTCATTAAAGAAAACTTGTTTACATTGGAGACTCTTTCTGTAATAAATGGCTACACCTCTACGACACTTGGCAGGCAAAAACAGATTGTATCCTGGCAACTGAAGGTTCACTTTCTTCTACTGAATACAAACTGTTCTTAGGATCCATCAATGCTATAATATCTTGATTGGTAATGGAATCCTTGCTTCCAGAATAGGTTTCTTATTACTGAGAGAATCAACATTACTGAATACACATGATAAACGATTGACACAATTTCTTCCCGAAACCCCATCCACAATGGTGTAACTTGTTGGCTGTTCTGTAAATTAAGTATTTAGCACTGACTGGTTAGATACCCAAGTAAGGAAGTAAGTATAGAGCTACAACATGTAGTAGGCCTAGTAGTCTACTGGGCAATTTTTTTTTACCTTTGTCTTTTTGTTTTAATTTATGCATTATTATTTATTCATTTAGGCCAAGTACAAAAAGAAAGTAGTTTCTCGTCTGGGTTTTTTGAGCAAGGCGATGAGGGAGGTCCTTACTATTTGATATCTTACTATTATTTCGAGGATTGTCAAAATGAAAGTAATATGTGTTTCTCGTCCGGTAATTCTGAGAAAGGTAACGAGAGAGGGCTTTACTATTTTCTATATCCAATTTATGAAATGAAATATCACTCTGGTAGCTGTGTTATGAGAGACCAGGTCCCAAGTGTATGTCTTGCCTGCACTCTGTGCATTTTCAAACAATATGTACCATACTTGAAATGAAACTTCATGCATGCAGAAATACATTTGCTTTTTCTTTCCACTACAGATGTCAAGGGAAAATGACCATCTTAAAACTGGTATTTAGTGTTGTAATGGCATTTCTGATACCAGTGTACTTGCAATTCTGATGTATTGTGCTATTAATTGAAACAGGTATAAAACATGTCTTTCAACAAATGTACGACTGAAATAAATTCCATGATATTCAAAACACTGCTTTATTTATCATTGGTGTTTGTGACTGTTTGTGTCCTCACAGCTGGTATGTATCTGCATTTCTTCACAGTACAATGCAGCACATTCAACTGGAAACAGGCTTGTACAATTGCAGATGGATGTCAAAATGATACTGATATGGCATTATAGCATTAAACATGTAAAGATGTTTCTTCATGTTCTAAAAAGACATTTGATAATCACTCATCATTTGGATGATGAATGATTGTATACCACACTACAGATGATACGACTCACGGCCGTTTCCGTGAATTTACATCGTAAAGAAAAGTATCCCGCAGAAATACGAAATACGTGGAAAAGTTATTTATTTTGTATCTATACACCCATTTAATAATTCTACATTTGCTGGAAAAGCGCATTCATTTTATCTTCAAAATATAACAATACTTCGCCGTCAGATGCAACGTTACAGAGCAGAGTGTATGGGCCTCTACACAGCTACAGACACGCACACTTTGCCAATAAACGGTGCGGCACGGCCACTGCATTACCGTACCTTCCGACACTGCACGCACATGCACATAGTCACAATGACAGGAAAATGTATACAAACTCCATAAATCCTCACAATTGTACAGTACAATTCATCCGCTTAAAATATGAGAAACGGGGAAAAATACGAACAGTGCGTGAAATACACGTGGAATATCAGCGATTGTTCGCAAAAATGTTGCCGCTATCGCATTTACGACGTACAGTACCGAGTGCACTGTACATCACAGCCCAGGCCCGCCCATCCAACTACAGTTCGACTGCTTTGTGGAGCAGTGTGAAATACATGCATTATTACATACGCACTACAGAAGCTGCAGCTGTACTACAGCTAAGTAGAGGACGCAAGGCGTAATTAGAAATGAGATATCACCGTTGGTAGGTGAATATTATTGTCAATTTCTTTTTTCGGCGGCTGAAAAAATAGTAAATATCAAAAAAGTCGATTCGGCAACTGAAAATCGATGCGGCGGGGAGCGGGCTGGGACGAGAATTATGAATTTCTTGGTATTTTCAGCGTCATTTTGAAAATAGTAAATAGTAAAAAAATTGATGCGGCGGCCAAAATCGATGCCCGCGAGGACGAGGAACTGGTTTCTGTTTTTACTTGGCCTTATTTATTTATTTATTTATTTATTTATTTATTTATTTATTTATTTATTTATTTATTCTTTATTTATTTAGTTATTTAGTTAGTTATTTATAATTATTTTTTTTCTGCTGGATGCTCTTAGATGAATCAGTGGGAAGGATCTCTGTCTCTGTGCAGGAAATATATGATTGTGATGAATAATACTGTTCTTGTGTTGTTTGAAAGTTTGCATGATGGCAATTAGGAAGAGAGGTTTGTGATAACATCGTGTGCATGAAGTCCCTGAGTCCCTGAAAGGGCTGTTGTTTTGGTAAAAGAAGACCCTAGAATAGTAGAAATACAAGGAGAGTGAAATGAAGGAAGGAAGCGACACAGGGAGAGTATAAAGTAAGGCAAATAGTGACCTAGACGAAGGGCAGTGGTGAGATGGAAGTTGAGGTTGTGCTTACACTTTGTATGTAGAAATGGGAGAATTGGAAACATGGATGCATGGAAGAATGGAGTGAGAATCAGGTAAAGGGTTAAGAAGTTGGTAGGAGGAGAAAGATTTATCAAACCAGAAAGGAGTGAGGAGAGGAGAAAGGGGAAGGTTGGAGACTCGTGGAGATAAAAGAGAGAAGTGCCGAAAATTTTGAATGATGTATCAAGAAATTAGTCATTCTTACACACACATTGTATGATGTATCTAGTATGTACTCCCCACCCCCTTCTCACTTTTTGTAGTCATTGATTCCTCATTCCATAGCCCACTTTTTTATTGCTTGCCAACTTTTTCTCATTGTTTTGTGATACATGATTCAGAATGTCATATCTTCATCACTTATCTCTCTTTTCTTCATGATTTTCCAAACCTCTTTCCTTCCTCATTCTATTTCGTATTTTCCTCACAACCTGACTGTCCTTTTCAGGGCCACGCCTCTGCTCTTTTTTGTTTACCAGGATTAATTCCAAGCCTTTCTTCCTCATCACTGTACTTGTGCAGTGTGAAACTTTTTACTTCCTTAACTTAGCAATTTGAACATGTACATGTACATATCTGCATCAGCCCTTTGCTGACTTGTTCTTTCAGAATGAATGCTGTTGTTTATCACATATCCTTGTACACACTGGACGATTTCAAGTTTGGTGCTTAGTGCTGGTGATGGTGCTACAATTGTACCTCAACACTTGCACTGGCGATGATGTGGAACTTGAAATCAGTCGGTGTGTGCAGGTTGACCTCATTAAGTACAGATGATGGACATGTACAATGTACAAGTTCTGGTAGCTACATGTACGTGTTGGTCCCGGCATTGAATGCTGTCTCCTGAAGAGAGCTCCACTATTATTGTCGGCGAGATACATGTTTTTTTCCTCATTGGCTAACACCGACCTCTAGGGATTATGAAAGTTGTCATTTAAAGTTAGTGTTGCTACAATGTATACTGTGCATTGCTTTTGTGGGTTGTGCAATTCCAGCACGATTCTTTGGACCTCATGGTGATGTGAAGATCACACTAGCATTGGGGTCAATTGGTTCCACTTACGTTAATCTGACCATTGGTGTTTGAGCTCGATTTAAGGCAGATACAGCTTTGTATATAGGAGATAACACTAGCATCAACACTAGCACCAAACTTGAAATCACCCACTGTTTTTAATTACAGATATTGCACCCCATGCACATCAAAGAAGCTGATATCCTACACAATATTTTTGTCTGTTCATCATGCAAGCTTTGCCCTCATTACACTAGGTATGGTCTATCATTGTCATAAATGTCATCTTATTGTGAGGAATAATGTTTGAAGCTTTTGTTAAGGAAATAATGTCGAATATTATAGTCTATACTCAACAAAACACAATTTTTTTTTTCTGGCCTACATTGTCTTCTTGCTTTGGATGAAAGATTAACAATCTTAACTTTTATCAATAGAATCTGTATTTGTTTTTGCATCAGTGTTAAAATTGTGTCATGGATCTATTATTTTAATCAGTAACACTTTCTAACTAGAAAAGCACTCTGAGAGCGCAGACCTCCACCAAGCATGAAGCTTATTTCCACCACTACACTGATCTTGTTCTTCCATAGAGATATCATACGTACGCACAACATCGGTGCTAAAAGTCACCTGATTTCCAAATATAGAAGCCTTTGTTACGTCATAAGCCTTCAGCTGCAAGGCATGCCTCGCCCCAGCAGAAACTAGAGCACGCATTTTAGTGCGCGCAGGCAAACCTCAAATAAGCGCAGCCTGAACTCCCAAGTTCATTGACCCTACCTGCCAAAACATCAAAAATCCTTCATAAATTCCCAAAAAATTCTCGGATCATTACCAAAAGTTAATCGTTTGTTACTTGTGTCATTCTCAACCTTTCCTGCAAGTTTCATCCTAATCCGTTATACTTTTTGAGTTATTTTGCACACGGACAAACTAACTAACGAACGAACGAATGAACACACAAACCAACGGTAACAAAAACATAACCTCCTCCCTTGGCGGAGGTAATTAGTTATTGACAAGCTGTCATGCAAACATTTCCAGCCTGACTGTTTGAATAATTACAGCCAGTTGGAACTCCATCTCTTAAAGGTGCATAGTCCCGGTAGTGTAGAGGGCGCTGTTGATGATACTGCCGATCACCATTATCATTGATACGAAGATTACCAAAGTTTAGCTGTCATCAAGAGCAAAGTGCGTAGGTGTTGCTAAGTATCGTTGCTTTTGTTGTCTTCTCTGCACATCGTGCAGTCTGTAGTAATGCCAGGGTGCGTGCATATGTGCTTGTTATTATGACATCACAAAAGAAGTTTACTAAAGCTGTCATCCCCCTCAGCCGAATCATGAGCCGAACTGTGATCCGACCACTGACTTCAGTGAATTGGACTTCTTCGTACTCGGGAAAGTGGGCCAAAGTGTAAGCGCTGAAGAGGAGTCGATAGCGTAGGTCTCTATAGGAAACTTGCGCCGTGCGCCCGCGTACGCATTTGACTAAAACACGGGACCATGCACCTTTAAACCTCCTTGGTATTGTAGAATGGAATTACATGTACATCACTACAATACTGGGTTATAAATGGACCGAAACCGAATCCCTGTTGCCATGCGCCGAACCTGACACCGCTAATTGGCTAAGAATGCACTGACCAGTAGAGAATGCATGCACAGGAGAATGATCTAGTTGTGCATAGTCCAGTATTTTCCCTAAAATTTAGTTATTATCTATTTGCTCTGATTTTAACCTAACTACTAATTATACTACTAATTAAGGGGGTATATAGGAATCACTGCGATGTTGGTCGGGCGGGCGGGCGGTCTGTTGCAAAATCTTGCGTCGCGAACTCCTACAGTTTTGAAGCAATTTAAATGAAACTTAGGGGAAATGATGATATTGAGGTATACATGTGCAAGACGTGTTTTTTGTGTTTGACGGACAATGCGTTGCCATGGTAACCATAATTTTACCAAAACCTTGTGGATTGAATAACTTCCATAGTATTTAAGCATTCAATTTCAAAATTGGTACCTATGATGATCTATAGGTGTAGTTATGCAAGACACTATTTGTGTTTGTACTTGACAAAGCGTTGCCATGGTAACCGCATGTTTTCTTTGAAATCTTGTGGAGTGAACAACTTCTACAGTTTTGAAGCAATTGAAATCAAATTTGGTAGGCATTATGGCCTTGAGGCATAGATGTGGAACGCATAATTTTTGTGTTTGTCAGACAAAGCGTTGCCATGGTAACTATAATTTTACCAAACCCTTGTGGATTGAATAACTTCCACATCATTCAAGCAACTAAGGTCAAATTTAGTATGTATGATGATCGGGAGGTGTAGTTATGCAAGACACCAATGTGTTAATATAAGAAAAATATGTTGCCATGGTAACCACTCATTTCTGTATCAAATTGAACCATTTAATCTATGAAGGTGAAATTTGGTGTGTATGATGCTCTTTAAGTATAGTTTTGCAAAATGTCCTTTGTATTTGTATCGGACAGTGCGTTGCCATGGTAACCGCATGTTTGGTTTTTTTTAATCCTGTGGAGTGAAGGTCTTCCACAGTTTTCAAGCAATTGAAACCAAATTTGGTAGGCATTATGGCCCTGAGGTATAGATGTGGAACACATAATTTTTGTGTTTGTCACACAAACCATTGCCATGGTAACCACAGTTTTACCAAAACCTTGCAGATCGAATAACTTTTCCATCATTCAAGCAATTAAAGTCAAATTTAGTATATATCATGATCTAGAAGTGTAGTTTTGCAAGACACCAATGTGTTAGTTTAAGGAAAATGTGTTGCCATGGTAACCACTCATTTTTGTATCAAAATAAACCATTCAAGCTATGAAGGTCAAGGGAAAGCATGTTTCCATTTGCTGTAAGTTTTATACTCAGTGTCAACTCTGTAATTGTACAGTAAACTAAAGTTATTCTGTTTCCAATTCGACAAATGCATAAACTTGGTATTAACGTCATTGCCCTCATGACATCACATACTATAAAGCAACACTAGGGGCAGGGGTATTAATCACCTTCAGTGATAATTCTAGTTGTGTAAACACGAAGCTTTGCAGGTAGTGAGTCTGGTGTATACAGACCAGCAATATGTTAATCGAATGCATATTCAAGCTGTAGCAGAGTTGTGTCGGGAAATAATCGTAACCCTTTCTCACGATCGACTCAAACAGAAAAATACAAATATCTCAAAAGATACATCAGCATTTTCGCCAAAAATTCATATGAAGGATGACACTGTAACGCCGGGCCTGTATTGGGCTGTGTGTAGTTACCTACAATGTATATGGATGTACAGTTGTCACACTCATCGAGTTATGTGGGTTGAACAGTATCGTAATGGACGTGCTCTGATTAAACATGTGGCTGATTTCATGACTTATACTTTCTTTATTTCTTTTTAAAAGATCCTTCAGAAAAGAAAAATTAAGGCGCTTTCACAGTAAACATATTTTAAGGAAAAGCAGTAGGTCTAATATATCGAAACGCACACACGTGCACATTAGTACACAATCACATGCTGGTGCAATGACAGTGACCTGAAATGCTTCGATTTTCAGCATATCTGTAATGTGATTGGCCAAGGAGAGCATATCCTCCCTAGAGAAGGTTTTCGAGCAAAGCCTGTTAAAACGGTGCACTCAGCATTCAACCTGTGTTTTATTGAATCTGTGGAATGTAAACATGGGCGCGTCTTCGCCGGCGAACACCCAGGCTTTCCCGGGAGAAGGTCTGTGAAGACGGGGCTTTTGTGTAACAAAACTCGAGCACCACATGTAAAGAGTCTACAGCTGTATCTCTCTCTCTCTCTCTCTCTCTCTCTTTGCAAATTGCACTTATTAATTAAATATCTTTGGACCTTTGAGGAATTGTGTGCTCAACAGGTCATTGAGAGTAGAGGTACCCAATCAAGAGGCAAACAATTCTTCTACATTCAAAGGAAGTGTTTACTGAAATCCAGCTGATACCTGTTACCCCAATGAAATATTCATTTCATTCTTAAGTTGGATTTCTTTTTGTTGCACCCTTTACCTCTTTTGTGCATGTAATGTCATCAACAACAGTACTTAACATGGAATTATTAAGCACTTTATTTGGCTATGTTTTGCTTTTCATTTTCACAACATGTTCTTGTAAGTTTCAGAGTATACTATTACAAGGCTTCCTTGAAGGCACTGCCATCACTGCATATTTAGATTTACCAAATCAAGAGGTACGGTACTGTAAAAGTGGGAATTTTAGTGGTGTGGATATTTGTTCACATTTTGTGTGACCAGAAACCAGAGCGAAAATAAAAACACGCAAATATTTTTGCACGTCATGTGTTCCACTAATACATGTCCTGACTCTCCAGAAGTGAAAACATGCAGAATTCATTTTACCCAGCCAAGCGTGAAAAAAGTACTGCCGTGAAAATTGCTCTTACAGTAAAAGGAAATATTGACTGAAATCCGCCTGATACCCATTATGTGGATTGTGCTGTTACCATATGTTTGGTTTTTTTTAAGGATTTTGTACAGATAAAGAAATTTTAGCTTTGGGAGGAGCATTCAATGTAGTCACATTGGCTGTAGCTTTGCTGCCCTCTGTTGCTCAGAGTTAGTTTCTTCCCTTGTTTTTCACCAAAGAAGTGTCCATTGACGAGTGTGTTGTTGGATTCTAGTTTGTCTTTCTTCTTCACTGTTGTAGTCTCCAGTTGTCCTTTTTTATTCTCCTTGATTTGTTAGTTCCAGATTTTTTGTATGGTGAAAATTGAATTAAACAAATGTTGAAAGAGATGTTATTTGAACCCCTAAGAGTCTTTTAATGCTTCTGGACATACTGTAGATGCAGCTTATTGGTAATCTCAGCAAATAAACATGGATACATTGTGTAGATATACAATCATAGCAGCTCATTAGTTGTAGTGACTATGTAGACAGAGTGCTGATACTAGTAGTTAGAGAAATGAGCAATATGTCATTTCATCACACAGTATATTTAGGCCTCTGAATTATCATGGAGCCATGCTGTCGTGTGTAGGAATGAGTAACATCCTCTTCCAAATGACACACTTTAAAGCAAACCTGGTGACAGCAGTGTGGTATGACATCAAATTTACGTCACGGACATAAATGAAAGGTTCCTGACTTGGTTCCTCTTTCGTATTGACGTCATCTTTGAACAGTGTCCTGTTCGTATTGACGTCATCTTTGAACAGTGTCCTGTTTGTTTGTTTGTTGTTGTTTTTTTTTTCTTTCTTCTTCAAGTCTCTGTAGCAGGAAGCACACTGATTTTGAAGGATTATTACTTGAGGGAAATCCAAAAGAAAGATGTATATAATTGCTTGAACTGAATATATGAAAACATTAAAGGTTGGTACAGTTACTGTTGAGATGGGACTTCAGGTTTCCAACATCTTTTTTTTTTTATGATAATTTTGTGAGATAATGAGAATTCTCTTATAAAATATGAAAAAGCATATAATTCTAAGAGGATCTCAAAGTCTATTTGATGGAAATTGGTTTTGAAAAGTTGGGATATCCAAAACAAAGCTATCCTAATAAAAGATGGGACCCACCTTTTATTAGGATCACTTTGTTAGACTTTGTTTGGGGATATCTCGGCCATTTCAAAACCAATTTTCATCAAATGAGCTTTGAATTCTTAGCTAAAGCTCAGAATTATATGCTCTTTAACATTAAATAAAACAATTTCTTAAAGTATCATGCAAAAAGTTAAAAGCTGACTCTTCACCTCAACCAATACTATACCATCCCTTAAAAAAAAAAAGTCAACAAGTCGACGTCTGGATAACAGGGAATTTACATAATTGATGGCTGGACAATCCAGTCCTACAGTACTGTACAATTTGTGCTTCAATCCCTGATGCAATTTTATTGAAAGAAATTTTGCTATCAACTTATCTTTGATTGAAAAACACAAATGTGCATATTAAGTAAAAACACTGTATGGATAGTTTGAGTTTGTGGCATTCAAGTGTGTGCAAGTTACATTTTAATGTGTACAGAGTTGTACAGTACACTATCCATATGCCCATTAATACCATCATGTGACATGGAGATGGCTTGATATATGACCTCTTTAAATTGAGAAAAAAGTTCTTACAGAGTTGTATACTTGACATGTTCTGAAGAAGCGGTGGTGACTGTAGTCACATGATGCTTCAAAGGAGAGAGGATGTGATGTGAGCACATTATCAAAGGTCACCATCAGAGTAACACTGAATGCCAGGTCGCAAAGTCTGTGTTCTGTGCAGACCCATGTGCAGACCCATGTACGGAATACTTTACACAGAAAACATCTTTGTCCTATACTACCGGTAGTCAAGATGAAGTGAGCTATATGTTTGTCAATATGATGTGTCTTGTTTTTATACAATATCATGGTACATATATGTAACAAAAACGTCCATCAGTTGGAAATTAAGCTCAGTAATCTATCTGCTGACTGGCTTGAAGCCAACCTTTGAGCATACACGTCATTCCCCAGGTAGTAGTTTTACTGGCTGTGTATTCTGCAATATGAGACTGAGGATTTGTTGAGCATTTCAGGCGAAAGATTTCATAGTGCTTTCACTATGTCGCAATCCTACAAAGCTTTCGTAACATAACTTCCATTCTGAAGTACATGGGCATAAAAGCTTGTAATGAACAGCCACTAAATATCTCTTTTTGTCTGCACAGGCCTGTACTTCTGCATAGACAAAGGCCGTATTAGTGCATGAGTGCAACTTTTTGTCAACTTTTGCCGTGGTTCGTGTGATGCTTAATCAGATGACAAGTTATTTTTTATTTGTGTGTATGTGTGTGTGTGTTAGTTTGTGTATTGTGTGTCAGCAGTAGTTAGCATGTGTCATGTATTCAGAGTTGTTTGTCACACCTACAGCTGTATGATGTCTATGGAAACTCAGTACACATTCTGAAGTTACTAGTAGTATTTCCATAAAAAAGAGCTTTGTCTGAGGCATTTGGTCTGAGCCCCATTTGTTTGATGGCATGTCCCTGTTTTAGGTACTGTAATCAGAGTATACATTGCTAGATTTCCAAAAAAAAAAAATAAAATAAAAATTATGCCTTGATATGATTTTAGCAGTAGTTATGCAGTCTCATTGAAAGATTGTATTTTTGTGTGGTCTACTGAAGTACTGTATCATTAGCTACAATTTGTACAGGGAGTGACTACCGGTACCATGCATACTTTATCAAGGACTTTCATTCTCTTGGGAAATTTATTGTAAATTAAATGCACCAGTGATCTCCACCTGACTGTGGGAATGTTGTAATTTAAATATAGTAGTACATATAGGTCAAAACATAGAGTTTTGTTTTGTTTTTGCGTTTTTTTTTTTTTTTTAATTCTGCAGCACATTCTAGTCCTGTTCCTTGTTATCATAATGTGCCACACATACCAACACAATTCAGTTTTTGGTTGTTGTTTTTTTCTTCAAGCCATCTTGTATTTTTTGTAGGTTTTCATATTCTTGAACAATGCAGCATTTGCTGGTACCACAATAGTTCTCTACAGGCATCATTAAATCACCTGCAAAGTGTTGGGGTCATGTGAGTTTCCTTTCCACAGACTAGGTGGAACGAGTCTCACGAGTAGATTGGATGGCCTCTGGAGAGAGTGCCCTGTGCAGTGTGTGTTGGTTGAAAGCTTTGAGTATGCTACATTGCATAGTATACTGGCATAGCTGAGGGCTGTCTCATTCCTCTCCTTTGACGTCATGCCTAGTTGATATGACTGTGATATTAGCGGCGGTCATTGCATACTCCAAACGTGACAGCATTTGATTTGCTCTGTTGTCATTGCACAAAGTAAAAAAGTTTTATAAAAAACTTTCATCTCCTTGTCTTCACAGCAGTTGTTCAGGACTACCGAGAACTCCTTGATAGTCAGAAGACTACGTCAGCTGTCCTTCCTGTGCAAGTCAAACTGTAGTATAATGTGAAGTCTTTACTTCTCTGAAGCTATTTTGGTGCAAAAGCTGATGAATGTGACTGATCTTTTTCTCTTCCACTAAGTTCAAGAACAGGAGATTTTGATAAGCTTGCAGTATTCTCTCTTAAAGGAAAACATCACCATGGGATGGTAAGTTTCATGTTTCTTTGAAAATATGCAAACCCGTGTTGAATGTGTGTTTCAAAACTATGTGAAAAAAAAAATGAAAATAGTGTGACAGCTAAATCTCAAAAAAAGAAAGAAAGAAAGAAAAAAGAGACACCTTATTTAGAGCACTTGACCTCACAGTTATGATATGGTTCTCATAAAATACATTTGAACCCAGACTGAAAATCAGAACATGCAAAAGTTTGAAAGACTACCAGAAAGCATAAATGTATGTAGGAATGAGTATGTATGTTAATGAGAGGGTTAGAGCATGCCAATGATACACGGTTGTAGGTGCCATACCACAGGGACATTCACAGTGGAGTAAACATTTGATTTGCAGGTTCAGTTTATGGATGTGACTTGTATGACCTGTTGCATATTTACTGTTTATCAAGTTGTTGCACATAGCATGTATACAGTCATGAAGAAAGCTTTACACAAGTGCATAATTGTGACTGAATGAGTGATGAATGCAGCGGTGGCGATCACTGAACGTTGCCCATGAATTACTGGCATGGCTACAAAGCAGAAAAACACGCTGAATTATCGGCTCGGTTACGGCTCCTTTTGGGTCTGTGGCCGCTATAGACAGGTTCAAATTTACAGCGGGAAACAAAACTTGTGGCCGCTTTACTCAGGGTCTTTAACAGGGCTTTTCTCTCGGGGTGGGGGGGGGGGGATTTTTCAGTGGCCACATACAGCAGGTGGCCACTAAGGCAGGTTTGACTGTATTTTCAAAAAGCATTATGAAGGGAGAGGTGAAGTGTCCAAAGAAATTATGAGAAAACATCGACACCTGGTAGCCACAGCTCGTCATTGCTGGCACATGCTAGAACTTCTGTGACGTAAGATGCGGATTCCCTAGATCTGCTTGAGTCTCAGTATGTGATGCTATCCATATTAATGTATAGTGTTGCCATACAAAGTATACAGGGTTGTAACACTGTTCCTCAAATCACATTAGATTGTTTTTGGTTTTGTTTAAGTTTGGATGGTTATGAAAATAATCTTTATTAACAGTATGTCCAATATGTTTGAAATATATATGGCAAGGTCTATTTTGCATGGATAGTATTTCACTGTAACACTGCTACAAATTATTTAATAGTAGATTGCAATTCTATAACTATAGACTTGTTCTGTAATGTATTTAGATTTTATCACACTTTGTTCACAAAAATTGCCCTTTTGCCAGAGGCTTGTCCTACCTAACAACAGTTAAGCCAATTCCTTCGTAATGGAACTTAATAAGTTGGGAGGGGGTGCAGGTGAATGAAATGCTTCGTTACTAGGCTGTTGGAAAAGAAAAATCCATAAATTGTAATAAACTACCTAAACTGTCTATCAGCAATACAGGATGTATTTCATATTCAGGAAATTTAGACACACTATACCCTTGCATTAGCCAGCATCGTTGCATGCCACACTCGGTGCACCATAATCATACTGTATACTACCAAGCTACAACAGCTACCGTGTACTACAGAAACTGATCATTTCTATCTAGAGTTCTGTAACACCAAGCACAACCAAAGAAATATTGATCAGCTACATTGAGAACAAGTATCTTAGGAAGCTTGTGCTAGATAAATCGAACAGTATTGACTAATACGGCATACAAAAACACCATATCCACATGGTTTTGAGCTGATTTTTATGTCTGACAAGACTGCTTTTATACTGAACAGGATTTGGGTAAATACAGTACCTTCCAGGTCACAAGTGCACATGCAGAGTTAAGTGCAGGTGGAAGATACAGTGGTGAAACAGTGAAAACAAAGATAATATGGCTGATGCAGGATGACAAGCAGTCATTCAAGTTGATGAAGCTTGTGACCACTAGACGTAGTTGAGGCTATTTCTTACATCTGTGGCCGGCAGGTGACAAAAGTATGTGCAAGAAGACTGCAAGATATGTCTTTAGAATGTAATACAAGCAGTAAATCATGAAGCAATCAGACTATTCCTTCATTTGTGTTTAGGCAGGGGAAATTATTCTATTAGACAATGATTGGCGTGGTAATGTGCCATGCATCTATATATTACATCTGAATATGATTCAGAACTTACCTTTTGTGTTCGAGTATAGGCAAGTCTCTGCTATTTACAATTTTGTAGTCCTCCCTCTGGAAAGATGTCATCTTTCAGTGCCTTTTTAGCCAATTATGTGAAACTGTTGTCTTACATTGTGAAGACATACTCTAGGCCTTTTGGGGGAACCATGTGCTATGGCAGAGGCATACCAGTCACCACACAACGTAGCAACATTTCCAGTTTGATTTTTGTCGAGCCCACTGGAGGTAAGGGGAGACTAAGGGATCGCCTGCGGCGTCTGTCCGTCCGTCATCCGTCCGTTGTCCGTCCGTCGTCTGTCCGTAACGCTACAAAAACTTCAATAACTCTTTACTCTGGGCTTCAATTGCAATCAAACTTCAAAGGAAGAGGCGTCATACAAAGTTTCATATTTTACCATATATGAAGGTCACCTCAAGGTCAAAGCTCACAGGCAGGGGTCAATGACCTTTAGGGCCCAATGTGAAGTTTTTATGGCGCGTTTCTATTATGGGTCATAACTTTTGATCCATAACTCCATTTGTGACCAAACTTGAATGGTAGATGTCCCTTGGGGAGTGGATGGTCACCACAAGGTCAATGGTCACAAGCATGGGTCAACAAACTTTTAGAGCCCAATGTGAAGTTTTTATGGCGCGTTTCTATTATGGGTCATAACTTTTGATCCATAGGTCCGTTTGTGACTAAACTTGGATGGTAGATGTCCCTTGGGGAGTGGATGATCACCACAAGGACAAAGGTCACAAGCAGGGGTCAACGAACTTTTAGAGCTCAAGGTTAGGTTTTTATGGCGCATTTCTATTATGGGTCGTAACTTTTGATCCGTTTCTTCATTTGTGACTAAACTTGGATGGTAGATGTCCATTGGGGAGTGGATGGTCACCACAAGGGCGAGACACATTTTGGCACTTGCCTTGTTGGGTTAAACCATTGGGCAAAACCATTGGAATACGGAACTTTATCCATATCGCGATGCTGGCACCCAGTACTGCATCTGCATGCATGATGATATAGCTACATGTGTAGTCTATGTATACTCATCTGCTGCTTGTGGCATTTATCTGTATCGCTGAAATCTGCTTGAAATCCCCTGTGCCGCTGTAAGTATGTAACTCGTAGAATATGGTCTATTGAAATAATCCTTGTATGAGTAATGATACATTTCAAGTATGGATCAGAAGTAATGAGGTCCACGATTAGTAGTTTACTTAAATCTATAGATTTCAAACCTTGATTTGGAATTCTGACATTGAACTTGTAGCACTTCACAAGGTTATGTACTGCTAGCAGTGTGACTCGTATTTGATGGACCTGTTAGATGTAGTACTGCCACACACACACACACACACACACACACACACACACACACAAATCAACAATTTACATGGTCTTCTATAATGGTACACCTGTCTTCATTAAATGTTTAATGCACTTGTCAATGTAATGACGCACACCACTACCCCCGGACATGGGTGCGTCATGGTCATTTTTTGACTGACCACACGGGGTTTTTGACGGACACCACAGTCACTTTTTTGACGGACAAAACGCTGCAAGTGACGAACACCACAGTCACTTTTTTGACGGACAACACGTTGAGAGTGACGCACACCTCGGTCACTTTTTTGACGGACATCCTCGGTACATTTGACGCACCCCTGTAAATACTGAAACGATTTTTGCATACGTTTTATTCAAGCAATTTCATTTTCTTTTGGTTCGTAAACATAATTTGTAAAAGTTTCGGCAAGTTTCCCTTACCATGGCCCTGTAAGCACCGTACCGTCATTCACCGTACATCACGCTGCTGCTACAATATTCCGTACAGTAGTATGTATTCTGTGCATGCAATCCATACATGACAATCACATGTGTGCAGATGCGCTGTGTGTGCGCGGCCATTGCTAGTCCGGTGGATGCATACTGCTGCAGCGCAGGTACACACCACGCCACGGCATTCCTGTGAGTAACTACATACAGCCCAGTCGCTGTACGTAGAGATTCGCACAGCTAACAGCGTCGCGTGTCTGCTGGTCGGGCTATCCCACGAGAAGAAAATGGCATGCGGCAGGCAGTTTCTTCTGCTGCCGCTTCTTTTACTGTCAAAAATTCGCCTTTGTCACCACAGAACATCATTTAGACGCACATTGTATTGGAATGTAAACGAACTTTCTTTGATAGCAATGTGTGTTGGTGTTGCATCGCAATATGCAATAGGCAATAAGTATTCGACAGTAAAGGTTGAACTAAGTTGTTACATCGCTGAACAGTCCCTGGTTTGAGATTGAGTTTGCATGATTACATGGGTTTGTTGGAGGGAAAATGTAAGGAGAAAGGGTGGCTTTTAAATTATTTGCTTGCCAGATTCTGGCAAGCATTTTTCCCTCTTATTCCAAAACGCTTCCCGACTTTGATTTTCACTTGCCGCGGGAAAGCACTCACTGTAATTTCACTCGCGGTACGTGTATCCGGTACTGCGTGCAGTTTTCCATAGCCAAGTGACGTACCATGACGCACCCCTCAGTTCAAAATAATGCATGTTATTTTCCATAGCCAAGTGACGTACCATGACGCACCCCTCGGTCAAAATTTTGACCGACAATGATGGGATTTTGACGCACCCCTCGGTCAAAAATTTGACGGACAAAGCTGGTAAAATGACAAACACCTGTGTCACAAATTTGACGGACCAAACGAGGAAATGACGCACCCATGTCCGGGGGTAGTGGGGTGAGTTATTACATTGACAAGCGCATAAGCATATCATCAGATGAATGTCAGAGACAGGACAAATGGGCAAAATAGGCCTCAGCATTTCCCCCCCCCCCCCCCCACCATTTTCACCTTTGTCAGCAATGGGAAAGTGCTATAAGAGAATGATAGAGTAGGTTGTGTGAACACTCCAGTGTACTGTCTGTCCTGAAGAAAAGGCTCCTAACATTATCATTTCAGTAGACCCAATAATTTAGAAGCAATAAGCAGCATTACAATACCCAAAGAGACAAAAATTATGCTCAGACTTTATAAACCAGATAAATTCTAGAAACACCAATTATCTCTTTGTTTTCTCTTTATACAGAAATCATAGCTATGTCAGATATATTGTATTTCATTGGCATGTATCTTTCATGCAAAAAAAAAAAAGAAAAAACACAGAAGATAAACCATACAAGCCTCTTCAAGCCACTTCAATGCCACTTCAAGGTTTCATTAGCTGACAAGCAAAAGAAAAAAAAAAGGCCTTACAGCATAATTTTCTGTGCCACATCGGCTGACAAGCAAGCAAAAAAACAAAAATGCTTAAAGGGCAAGTCCACCTTCATATACATAATGATTGAGTGATTGCAGCAATGTTATTATCAGTAGTAGTAGTAGTAGTTGCTGTAGTAGCACTTGTAGTATAAAGGTATATCAGTATATTAATATTAGTAGAACACATCAGTGAAAGTTTGAGGAAAACCGACAATCCGTTCAAAAGTTATGAATCTTTTAAATTTCTGCAAGGCCCACTGCTGAATGAGAAGATGACTGCAGTGTAGATGTCACATGCGTAGAACAATATAAAGAAAATATAAAGAGAATTCCACAAAATTCCTTTTTTTTTTTTCAAAGTAGTACACGTTCCCTCAACTAGCTACTGACATGTCAGTGACATATGGTAAGGGTAATATTATTCCCCCTGCTTTCTGAAAGAGGCAAGTCAGGTGCTCTATTTTTATGCGAGAAAAGTGAAAATATATTGAGTTTTCTTAATACTTTCCTTATATCGTTCTACGCGTGTGACATCACAAGCTGTAGTAGTCTTCTCATCCAGCGATGGCGACACTGAAACTTCATAACTTTTGAATGGATTGTCCAATTTTCCTCAAACTTTCACTTATGTGTTCTACGGATATTGCTGCATTCTCTAAATCTTTTTTCTTTTTTTTTTGTTGTTGTCCTTTAATCACATTTTCTGGTGCCACTTCCAGGGTAAAAGAAAAGTGTGCGTATGTTTTTTTTTTTTTTTGTGTGTGTTTTTTTTTGTTTTTTTTTTTGGGGGGGGGGTGGGTGTGCCAGCCCAGATGCATCATCAAAATAGACCTTCATTGATTTGATCCACAAAAAAACCCTTTTAGAGTTCACACTACCATCAAGTCTCTATACCTCTGACTCTATCCATGCAGATAAAGAGGCAGTACTGATGCATACAACACTGATTGTGACAAACACATTTATGGCATATATTCATTCCTCCTTCTTCCGCTGTCTGTCACACACACACACTGCATACATACAGTATGTCCCAAAAATAATTACAACGGGGGCCTCTGCAATGATATCTTTAAAAATAGTGAATCAATTTAAATACAAATTCAGGGTATGAAGCTATAACTCATTGCCCACATCTTACAGAAAACCCCACTCGATTTGCTTCAGTGGTCAAAGAGAAATACGGAATTTTGTAGAGGATGTCGCGAATCTCTTCTGTCCAAGTTCTGTCTATTATTAACACACAAGATCATCAAAATGCTAAACTCCGAAGAATCCGATTCATGACATGCTTTACAACAATCCACATTTCTCTGTGACCGCTTAGTCAAATCGAATGGGGATTTCTGCAAAATAGAGCTAAAATGTGACATTTTAAGACCCTGAAGTAGCATTTAGAAATTTGATCATATTGGGCGTTATCAATGAGAAAATCTGATTGTAATTTTTTGGGGGACATACTGCAGTAAGTCGCCCCAAAAATTACAATCAGATTTTCGAATTGATAGCACCCAATATGATCAACCTGTCTAAGTGCTACTTCAGGGTCTTAAAATATAACATCTTAGCTCTATTTTGCAGAAAACCCCAATCAATTTGGTTAAGCGTTCACAGAGAAATGTGGATTGTTCTAAAGCATGTCATGAGTCTCATTCTTCCAATTTTAGCAATTCAATGCTCTTGTGTGTGAATAATAGACAGAATTTGGACAGAAGAGATTCCCGACATCCTCTACAAAATTCATCATTTGTCTTTGACAACTGAAGCAAATCGAATGGGATTTTCTGTAAGATGTGGGCAGTGAGTTATAGTTTCATACCCTGAATTTGTATATAGATTGATTCACTATTTTTAAAGATGTCATTGCGGAGGGCCCCGTTGTAATTTTTTTGGGGACATACTGTACTGGTACATACAAACAGGGAGAGTATGGGCTGCATGTGGGGAAGGTGAATTTCCATATTGCACCATGGAGCTACTGTTGTAGCTCTCCATGATGTACCAAACTCACAACACTCGATATACTGTAACATGATATATTTGCGGCATGAATTTTTAGCGAATTGGAGCCGACAGCCTTTTTTGCGGCATGAAATTTTCGCGAACTGCCACTGGCATTCAATGCATGTAGTGTAGACAAGAACTTTCGCGTGCATTTTAATTTCGCGAATCTTGGCGCTCGCGAAATTCGCGAAATTAAAATGCACGCAAAAATTCCTCGTTTTACAGTAACCTCTTGCACTACATCCAGTAGACTGTGCAGACTGCATAATCTATCTGGAATTAGTTAGAAAATAACCCTTCTGGTAAGGAAACGAAATCCCTGTGATTATTTTTTAGGATTAATTTATTAATTAAAGACATTAATGCCGGACAATGGAAGTATTTCAGCCAGAATTTGTTCCAATGAACAAATTTCTGAGCACTGTATCATGTTTAATCATTTTATGTTTTGAGCTGTGCCACAGAGACATGTACACATGTGTAACACATATTGTACAATTCTAGACATTAATGCCTGACAGTGGAAGTATTTCAGCCAGAATTTGTTCGGATGAAGCGGTTTATTTTTCTGATTAAGCTGTGGAAATAACATGTGAAAAACTTGCTACATCAGCTTAGTGGTCATGTTTTGTTGTACATAAGCAGGGTTCCTTCTAAAGGGATTTCTGAGCACTGTTTAATCATGTTTAATCATGTTTAATCATTTTATGTTTTGAGCTGTGCCATGGAGACTTGTAACACATACAATATACAACAACGGCTTCACAGACTATGATGTTTTTCTCATGTTTTATGATAGGCCAAGGTTTATCTATCTGACACACTAGCCGGAACCTTGAGTTACTTCCGGTGTTTCCTGCGAAAAATCTGGTATTTATGTAGTAGTGTGGATTATACTCAAACAAAACAGCTAGATTCACAACACCATTGTTACAAGCTTTTTATATGACTCTAACTACAGTATGTAAACTATTATCAATGCCAAGAAATGTAATTTTCCTTTGTCATGAAGAGACATACTGGCAAGCACAAAGTTTCTTCACAATGAAAAAAAAAAAAATAGCTCTGCAAGTGCCTTTTCTCACAATTGTGAGTCAAGAGGAGATTTTAACATTACATTTGATATGCTTCATGCTCAGTTGCAGTATCTTTTCAGTCAAGATTGTCTGCACCTCTCCATCTGTTTTCAAATGTCTGTTTGCTCTTTTTTTTTTTCATATTTCATTACACTGACACTCGCAGGGAAGAAATATGAGTCTGAAAACAAAGACTACCACAAAGCTATTGTCTCCTTGTTCTTTGAAACTAAAGGTTGGCCATTGTCTGCTTTCACGCGCACGTGTTAGCAGAATATGGGGAGTTTGTGAATGTTTTCTTCTTTTTTTTTCTACTGATACACTAGAATGTCTTGAGTTATTAGCAAAATCAATCACTTTAAAAATCACAAATAATTTTGCAACAATACAAGTGTGTGACAGAAGGCCCATTCGAACAGCCACCAAAAGTCATGATTATTTTTGTCACACTTCAAATCGGGACACAAAAGCCACTTTTTTTAATGTGTTTTCTCAATTGTGATCCACCAACAACTAAAAGTGTGACTTTTTTGAAAAAAGTTACTTTCTTTCTTGTAATTATTACTTGTTTGCAAAAGTGAGCCCAAACGCTGTGCAAAATTGTACCATATACCATAATGCAAGGTGTGCAGGAGTCACATCAAAGTCAGTTCAAACTCTGAGGCTTGACTTACATGCACAATCATGCCTCACTTGAACTGGTGTGATTTGAGTCACTTTGTTTTTTGTCTGTGTACCTATGAAGCACAGCCCAAAAAAGTGTGATTTGAACTGTGATTTTACTCACACTTTTTTCAATGTGTGTGTGTGTGAGTGGTTCCATTGGCAACAATTTTAGATTGCTGTTGGATGACGTACATGTACATGAGATGGGAAAATGTTGTCAGTTGACTCATAGACCCCTGTTGCACATACAAGAGAGCCAACCTGAGGCCAGCCTCAGATTGTCCTCAGGTTGTCCTCAGGTCCGCTTTCTCGCACGTGTAAACAGTCACACAAAACTTGGGCCAGCCTCAGGCCAACTCCACTTCAGGCCACTTCTGGAGGTGAGCTGTGGCCGGCGCGACTGTGTATAAACTTTACCCAGCCCGAGGCATTACCTTCTGCAGGGGCAAGTGCATGGTAGAGTATCAAAACCAAAATACATGTATATACCATGCAAAATATTTGTTTACTAATACAGTAATAGGGTGCTCCTCCTGCAGGGCAGAGAAAGATTACGTTAGGCCGGCCCATGTGTAAACAGGGTCCATGAGGAGCATCATCACTTGAGCAGGCCCCGAAGCTCATGGAAACGCGGTGCACAAAGCTGCCTCAGGCCAGCCACAAAAAGCAGGCCTCAGGCCACCTTTCATGTGTATTATAAAACAGGGGTTATAGAGTCATTTGGTTCTTGCAGTTTACATGGTATTCGCTGTTATTGTACAGACGTAGAGATCCACCCATACATAAAGAAAATTAGAGAGAGAGATAGAGAATAGATAGGATGTATATAAGGCATGTGATTAAAAAAAAAAGTGGTAACCCTAATGTTCTGTCCTCTCAAGTCAGTGATCTGCCTGGCTTGTCCTAGTCTGTTGGTAAGCTCTCACTTGTGAGGCATATTGGTGTAGCAGTGGTAAAGTAGTGTTTGACCAGGGAGGTGGTAGGTGAAAAAAACTTTCAAGCGCAGTGGAAAAACAGGAAGCTAAAAATGCATTTCATCCCTTGAGGAAATGGCTCTTTAGAAACCGTTTGTACCTGTAGGCCTGTTCACATTGCATCCAACAATAACAGGTTTTTTTGGTTTGTTTGTTTTTTGCAACACTATGCAAAAATCAGTAAGTCTTGCATGTGTACACATGCAAATATGATGTCATCTTATGCATCACAATTTGATGTAAGTCATCTTTTTTTTTTTAACCCTCTCAGTAATATGCCTCACGCATTTTGTGTAAACAGCACATTTTTTTTTCTTTTACTCCATCCTGTGATGAAGGTGACCAAGGTCAGCTATTCTTTGGGCATCAGTACTTCAAAGATTTAAAATGCTTCACTTACAGCCAAGTGACAATTTTCCCTATGTGTGAATGGTGGCAAAGAAGATCAAATTTTGAGTGATGATCCAAAAAGTATTAAAGGTCCAGTTTACCTTTGGGAGCAGTGATTTCAAAAATGTTCAAGATATCACATTAGATGCATAGTGTAGGTCTGTTGTATCATAAAACATCCTACCATATGAAATATTTGCAATAAAACCTAAAATATAGGGAGATATCAGGGTTTTTCTCAGTAAACCGTAACTGTATACGGTTTAGTCTGGAAATATTTTTATTATAACTATTGTTCACATTTTGTGTATTAACAACACTTAACATCGATTATACGGATTCAAATTTTGACAGTGGTTGTTTCTATCCCTAACTCACATATTAGAACTATTTCAAAGCACTAATGCTTTCATCTGCAAATGGTAAATTATGCCTTTAACTCTTGTGTGTGAATGGGCCGAATGACTTTCCCAGTGACTATACATAATAAGAAGATAGTATTAGATATGACTTATGTGAGTGGTGTCTCATCCTTTGATTGGAGAAATGTTTTTTTTTTCTTGTGTGTAATTCACCCAGCTAATTTAAGGTCAACTGGAGAAAGTAAAAACAGTTGGTGCAGAGTGAGAGCACTGTGAATGCAGTCATCTGTGCATCATGACTGGTGTCTCTTGACTAACGGTATAGCACTTCCTGAAAGGATATTAGCTTTATAGCTCAGTCTTAGTTGGCAAGCCTAGAGCATGGAGGTAGCTCCATGCCTAGAGCAGCTTGTGTGCGCATATGTGCGTGTATGTGTGTGTGTGTGTGTGTGTGGTGATCTCGATGAAAGATAACCTTGATGTGGGTATGGGCTAGAGAATGTGGATCGCTCAGTATGTCATGTACTATATCTAGAGTGTGGAGGCTGCTGTACACAGCTGCTTTCATGTCTTTCTGAACCTGTGACACTAACAGAGGACTACTCAAATGATGCAGGGTGCTGTTAGGTTGCTAAATGTGCTGTTACTGCGCGACATTCATTCTCAATAGCTCTCAACGCAGTCTAGAGTAGCAGCTAACTGTCTGTGCTGTAAAATTATATACTGTACATGCTGTCCTGTATCGCTGATACACAAGTGCTGTTAGTGACATTATTTACTTGGAATTGAAGACACAGTGACAGCAATGAAGAGGACGAAGGAATCACCTGACATAGAACCATCTGAGTCGCCATCATCTGAGAGTGAGAAAGAGTATGTACCAGTACTGATGGTACTGATAGATCTCTCCTGTGTATCTGCTGACTTTCTGTTCAAGATCTTCCTTGCTCTAAGACAAGAATAGCAGATTCAGATTTAAATCTTAAAGATGCATCAGGTGTCTAATGGGAGGGCGGAGTGGATGGATAGACCTCTGTTGCATACAGTATTGCAGTGCCACCTGTGTTCTTTTTTTTTACATAATGTTTGGGCCTTTTAACAGAAGGAAACATTTGCTAATTATGAATGTTAAGTTGGTTGTGTGTGGATATATGTTTGTGGCATATATTTGTGTCAGTCAACAAATGATTGCACATATATAAATACATTTACAGTCTGCTCATAGAATGTTATCAAACATTCCATACAGGTTGTACCAGTACATATGTCATGCCAATAGTCTGTAGAATGCATTTATTATTCAGTTTGTAGCACTTGTTCAGTGACTCTCTGTGAATAGCTTTTGTTTGAGTTTTGGATTATCATAGGTTGAGTTTAACTTCGTCTGATATGGATTTGCGTTGTCACTGCCTGCGATGGAACTGCCATACTCATAGCACCCACCACAGAGCAGAACTAACTGCAACATGACATTGTTGGTGTTAGCAATCTCAATGCAACATATTGTTACATGTTACTGTTAACTTGTTTCGCCCAGCATCTTACAGACATGTAAGTTATTATGTCATTTTGGTAACATTGTAAGTGTACTCTTGCTGATGGCTTGTACTTTCCTCCTTTTCTTTGTGGATTTGTGAAAACATCCAAGACTTGTGTGAGCAAAACATAAGATTTTGAAAGTATTTCTTTAAACCAATGTTGATGTCTTCTTGTATTTTCTTCTCTACAGCCTCTTCTCCTCCTCCTTTCTCCAGTGTGGAGAATTATTTCCCCCGCTGCGCAAAGTCAGCAGGATGAATTCCCCCATAGGGCAGGCCTTGCAGCTGCACATAAAGGCCCGTGAGCCCAACTATCCAAACTCCACAGCCAAGAGGTTACCAGTACCTGACGACAAGGTCCAGTGGACAGTCAACTGGCCAGAATACAGTCCAGTTCGCTACACAAATGACCATGTCAAAGCTGGTCCTGTGTGGGCAGATCCAGATATCAGGTGAGTCATGTCAATTTCTGAATCAAAGGTGAAAGTTAATGTTAAGAATAAAAGGGGAAAATGGTCTGATGTCTAATTCACCAGAAATGTGTACTTTCGGAAATAAGGTGGGGGTGGCTGCTACATATAGAAATATTGCCTACTGTAGCTTTAGCCAGATTGAACCTCTGGTTCTATTTTATAAATATAGTTGATGACTGTGGCAGTGATATATTTTTGTGATGTTTGATATATGCAACACATTATTCATAATTGATATAGTGACTTTATGGATTCTGCAGAGCTGTTTACATCAATATCATAACTACCACATTACACAGAATTCCAATTAGTTTGACCAAAACTAAAACTTGAAATAAACAGGAGTTTGATGATGATAAACACCTGAGAGAATACTGCACTTGGTTGTATGCAAAGTCCTGCACTTCATTTTGTCCCTTTTTACCACCACTAGCTCTCTCAGTCTTTTGTCTTATTATGTAAGATGATATGAAGCGAGAAAATCAGATGTCTCATTCTGTTGCTTTGTTCATTTGTATTTTGTGTTATAAGGCAAAAATCAGCACCAATTCTGAAATTCAACTGTACAGATGGCAAAGTGAATCGACGTAGCTACGTAGGAAACTATGACTGTGTGGATGGTATACCAAGGTAAGAAAGCTTTTTAATGTTAAACTCTTTCCCAACTGTTCAGCTTTCTATTCATAAATCACACATTGTATTTGGCTTCAGTTTGAAATGTTTGTTAGAATATGTGAATTTTACACAGACAGGGCAAATTATTCTGCAGAAATTTGTATGCAATGTACTTGTTAGTAGACTGAAGCAGTGCCCCAAAGGTAAAACTATCAGCCATGATGGGTCTCTTTTTTTAGCCCTGAATGTCCAAGATTGTCCATCCCTCTGCATTTGTTCTGCTATGTGCTAACTTTAGAGGGGACCTAAATATAAAGCAGTGCAAGATAATGTGATAGTAGTAGGTGTAGGAACAAACATGTCAAAGATCAAATATGTATCGACTTTATGAGACAATCTTTGGTTGAGTGCTGTGTCAATTGGTTTCTTGTGTATGATGACTTGTGACACATTTCACTCGAAGTGGGACATACCTCCAAATACAGGAAAGTTTGTAGTGTGGCATGCAGTTGTCTTCTTCTTTTATGGTATAATGAGAAATGTAATTATGATGTGTTATGAATAGGTGTTACTTCTTGTTGTGGTCTCTTGAAAATCTAGGAATCCCTGTGGAAGGACAGGAATGGAGGACAGGGGGCTGCTTGGCAAGTGGGGCCCAAATCATGCAGCTGATCCAATTGTCACCAGGTAAAACTCAGTCCTTCCTGTGGATTCTCTTTCTTCCTGTGCATAGCATTGTGTAGAGCAGGTCATTTATGGAGCTACACTACAGACACTCACTCTTTGTAAATGGGAGATTGTATGATTAAAGCTCATATTAAAGTAATTCATTCATTTTGTGTGCAGTGTACCTAATGCACAATGTTGCCTTTCTCTATAATAAGATGAATTTTACTGCTCTGTTGCATTGGCTTTGTCAGCTGTGAGAAGCTCCCTAGAAATAATAATAATAATGATAATAATAAAAAAAAAAAAAATGGGGAGGGGGAACTTCCTTATGAATTGTGCTCAGAATTTTCTGTCTACTTCATAGACCCAACTTTTGTTCTGAGGTGGTGAGAATGTGTACACAATGTATTTCATGTAATGCATGGATCATACAGTGTGTGAATCAAACAGTGAAGATCCTTTTTGCATGATAGAAAATTTACTCTATCAAGTGTACTCTATGAGGTTTGGATACCTGTGATATAATTAGAGTTGTGTGTACTCGCATGGTCTATAGTGAATGTCCACTTCCGGTATTTGTTTGTCACTGCTATTTTCTGTAAGAAATGAAATTTTCACTTGATTTATTTTTTCTTGCTCAGTCAAGTAAGATAAAGTGTTTATGTTTGTAATCTTGCCTACAGATGACACATTACTTGTTAGAATATAAATACACATGAAAAAAAAAAAAGTAAAATTGAAATATAAATTGCATCTTTTTCTTTTCATGGTTGTATGCATAAATGCATGAAAATGTTCACACTGAGAAATACTACACATTTACCGATACCTAGGTATCTTATGGCTCAGTCTACTCATCAGCGCTGCTGTCAGTGTCCTGATTCCTTCAAAATATTAGTGTGTAACAAGTGTAGTGTGCACTGATAGTAGTACAGGCTGCTTTGTTGTGTCTTGATTTCAACTTTTAAGCTGGATTGACTGATTTGCCAGCTTCCCTGCAAGAGGCCACTTCATTTTTATATCGAGAGATTAAAAGTAATTGCCCTGTGGGTGTAGCATAAGCTGTCTTAGTCTTTACTGATTCCACACTAATCTGGTAGATCGGGGCCAGGGACAAATATGGGGCCAGTTTCTACAATTTGATCTTCATGTATGGTCGAATGTTCTACATACTTGGTAGGTGTTTTTACCAAGGGGTGTGAAAATGAACAACATGCTCCCCTCCCCCAAATTTGCTATGTTATTTAGAGGAAATACTTCTGGAAGGTAAACTTGCGTTACTCAGGTGAGCGCGGGACTCCTGGGTCTCTTGTTTGGGTTCAGGCAGCCAATGTAGAGTGTGTGACTGCTGATTGTGTTTTAGCCTTGAGAAACTGTCATAGCACTATAGGATTATCATAGGGTGCGTTCGAGCGCTCTCCTAAAGTGAACTGTACCGTACCGTACCGCGCCAGGGGAGCGTTCGAACGCTCCTAAAGTGTACCGTACCGTACTGTACCGAGCCAAAAGTGGATCACTTCCCGATGTGCTCCAAAAGCGTACCAAAGCGTACCAAAAGTTCGTTGTAAAGCATGCGCGTATCATGCGCATACGTCACAACGCAAAAACATAATTCTCTTTGTTCGGGACAGCTGTAAGTAGGTCAAGCGCAAGGTGAATGACCTTCTTGCTACAAACAAGCGTGACCTTTTCTAAAAATAACTCGAGAGGTACGCTTTCTCAACAGAGCATTCGAACGCTCCCAAACTGGCACAGTACGGTACGGTACGCTTTAGTTCAGTTCGCTTTGGTTCGCTTTAGAGCGTTCGAACGCACCCAAAATGTTGGTCTCTGTGCAGGGCTTGTATCTCACACAGTTGTGCTCACACTCGGTTATTGTATGATATTTCCTGTTATTAAAGCTCTTTGATATTTCCTGCTAGCTTTACTAAGTGGTGATTTGCAAATTATGGCAGATTAAGAAAAGATATACAACTGTAGGGTTGCCCGTCATCAGTGTATTGTGACTACATTTATAAACCAATTGATTTTGAACTGTGAAATCATAGTGATTTTCATACAAGACACCCCTCTTTTTTTTTTTTCTTTTTTTTTTTGTCTGTATATAGTGATTGTGCTCAGCCATGTGTAAGAAAAATATCATGGTTTTATCAGCCATTCAAGCTTCAGTATTTAAATTAAAAATATACCTACAAGTTAAAGGTGTTGGAATAAATCAGTGAAATGTAATCAAAAGACAACTTCAATTTTCATAAAAATCAAACAAAAGGTAACTGAAGTTATGAGAGAAAGATAGCAGCATTGTATGTCTTTTAGCAACCACACTGTATGTTGCATTCATTTATTTTGTATACACACATGCATACACAAACCAATATGATTTTCATTTCTCTCGATTTTGCATTGTGAAATTGAATTAATCTGTGCATCTCGTGTGTGGCAATCTGTTGTGTGTTTGTGAAGTAATGTAATCATGTCCCAGTAAGATACCTCTTCCATCTTAGTGTCCTCCACACTCTTGTCGCTTGAATCAATTCACAATCATTTCCCCTTGGGGAGTCAGCTAGAATCTAAGACAAGTTTTTCAGTCACCTGTGTCTAACATACTGTCTGTAGAAGAATATCTGCCACATTTATTAATGTGAATTGTTTATTTTTCATATTGATTATAAAATCAGGTGGAAAAGAGATTCCTCAGGCAAGAAAGTTCTCCACCCAACCTCAGGGAAACCGATTTTGCAGTTCATCTCAATTCAGCGGAAAGACTCTGGAGAGTGGGCTATACCAGGGGTATGATACAAGATCATTATTAGCCATGCCAAGCATTAAGTAATACTACAGGCATTTGAATTGGCTGGAGGGCATTTGTTCAAAATTTGATGGGAAATGATATTCTTTGTTTTATGTGTCACATTTTAGCTCACAAAGCTTTCATTTTATGAAGTCAGCATGAAATGCATAAAGTGGAAGTGGGGACACACAATCAGCTTTTGTGATTTTCTTGGCATAATTATAATGGTACTGATGATGGCCAAAATAAAAACAATGGTAATAGTCATCATCATAATCATTAAAATATTTGATAATATTAACATGGTATCTACTCCCAATCAGTAAAGATTAAGATTTGACACTGCACCGTTTGTATGAAATTTAAAAACATGACAAAAGATAATCCCACCCCTGAACCCTTATCTTTATCCCTTTCCCCTCAAAATAGTGAGGGGGGGGGGGGGGGGAGGAGGAGGAGGGAGGGGGGAAGCCAAAAATACACAGTGATAATGAATTATCTGAGCTTTGTGCATAAATTCAAGATTCTTTTGTTAACTTTCAAATGTTTGCAAAATATTGCACCGGTTTATCTTCAACAGTTGATAACTGAACATTGTACCTACCCTCCGGAACTTGCGGTCAAACAACAAATCACTTTTAATACCTCCTCCTGTCAACACACAATCTTATGGTTCACGAGCTTTTCAGTCAGCATCGCTTCAACTCTGGAACAGTTTACCTGAATGCTTGAAACAAACAGACTCGGTAGACAAATTTAAATCCATGTTAAAAACTTATTTGTTTATTGAGTAGTTCTATGACTATGACTGATGTCTTACCGTCTCTGAAACTGTACCTTCTTCTTTCTTTCTTTCTTCCTTTCTTCTTCTTCCTTTTCTATTTTTTTTCCCGTAGCTCTTAGAGACATTTCATGTGATAATGCGCTATATAAATGTTGTGAATTATTATTATTATTAAATATACTGTGTAATTGTTGTTTATCACTAATTTGTGACTATATTACATTCAGTGATATAATTACCCTCCATAAACAATACTAAAACACAATATTTTCGTGGCATGAAATTTGGGCGAATTGGAGCCGATGGCCTTTTTCGTGGCATGAAATTTTCGCGAGTTGCCTCTAACATTCAATGCGTATAGTGGAGACAAGAACATTCATGTGCATTTTAATTTCGCGAATCTTGGCTCTCGCAATATTCGTGAAATTAAAATGCTCGGGAGCATTCCTCATTTTACAGTAGTGTTTTCTGTGTATGATTATGATGATTTATTAGAGTTCATGGTATTAGTGACAATTAGAAGGTTACAGTTGTATCTGTGATAATGTTGCAAATTATGATAAATGTTGATGCCTATGACAAGATTTTAAATATAATCCTTGCATTATGAAATCAGTTTGTAGGCGTGTATTCATTTACTATATATTTGCATCTGAACTCACATGCAACCAAATGTTTCTGTGAGGTTTATTGAAAATTTCTGTTATTAAAGGGCGCTCACAGCTAAATGCATATTTATGTACTCAAGTACATTGTACATTTTTATTTTTGAATCTTTATGCAATCAACACCTGTTTCAAAGGTCTGATTGCAAGAATTAAGAACAGCCATTAAGAGTCACATACTTTTCATATTTGTCCAATTTGCCACTTTAAAGGACAAGTTCACCTTCATAGACATGTGGGTTGAGTGAATGCAGCAATATTATTAGAGCACATCACTGAGAGTTTGAGGAAAATCGGACAATCCATTCAAAAGTTATGAATTTTTGAGGTTTCTGCTCAGTCACGGCTGGATGAGAAGACTACTATAGCTTGTGATGTCACATGAGTACAACGATATAAAGAAAGTATAAAGAAAATTCAACATATTTTCACTTTTCTCGCATAACAAAAGAACACTCGACTTCTCTCTTTCAGAAGGCAATTGGAATAATATTTCCCTTAACATACGTCAGTAATGAGTCGAAGAAATGTGCACTTTATTAAAAAAAACAAAGTTTTGTGAAATTCTCTTTTTATTTTCCTTATACCGTTGTACGCATGTGACATCATACACTGTAGTAGTCTCCTCATTCAGCAGTGATTGCGCAGATGCTTTAAAAATTCATAACTTCTGAACGGATTGTTGGATTTTCCTCGAACTTTCACTGATGTGTTCTACTAATATTGTTGCATTCACTCAATCCATATGTATGTGAGGTGGACTTGTCCTTTAAGGATGTACAGTTATGTATAAAATCTCAATGTCAGTAACTGATGAATGGATGTAAAGTGACTGCACAGTATACATGTAGGTGGATCATGCCACTCTTCAGAGTTACTGAGAATGAAAAGTTGATAGAAAGTAAATATAGTCAGAGGACCATGATAGAATGAATCACACTTGGAGGCAGACATGGATATCTTGCTGTTTGTCTCTGCAGGGTATGGTGGACGCAGGTGAAAAAGTCTCCCAAACCTTGAAGCGAGAGTTCGGTGAGGAGGCAATGAATTCTCTGTCACTACCAGCCAAGGAGTGCCAGGCTGTGCAGAAGGCTGTTGCTAATCTATTCAAGCATGGTGTTGAGGTAAGAGCATGCGTGAGAGAGTAGTAACATCCTTTTCGAAAGTGATGCCCTGTGATGTCATACATACCTTGTTTAATCTGTGTAGAGGAAAATGATGATAGTGATGCAGGCAAGTTGTTTGTTGGAAATGAGAAATGACGAATTATCGAGGTTGGTCATGACAGAGAAGGAAAATATGGACCTGCTTTATTCTCTCTTTTTGCTTCCTTCTTTGAAATCCAAGCTGATAAAAACCAGGCTAACTTTATCAGTTTGTTAAATACTGTATATGCCGAATATTTCGCGAGGTTTTTATTTTCGCGAATTTCGTGAGTCAGGTGCTATTCGTGAATTTAAAGACACATGAAAATAATGACTCTGATTCCGATATGAATGTGATGCACACATTTACATTTCTCGGTTCAGTACATTACTCCACAATCACGAATTTAATCACTTGCAAAATCGTCCAATTTCGCAAAAATTCAGACTCGCTAATTATATGGCATATACAGTAGTCAGCTTTCACTGTACCTGTTAAGTGTGTGTGTGTGTGTGTTTGTGTTTGTGTGTATGTTTGTTTGTTGTGTGTGTGTGTGTGTGTGTGTGCGTGTGTTCTCTTAAATTGCTTCATGTGGGAACATTGTTGAGATTAGTTCCGGGTAACTGGGGAGACATTTCACACCAGGAAATGCCATGCCTGTTCGTTCAGAGTAGTTAAAACATGAAAAAGTGCCTTCATATTAAAGACCTTATAAATGGGTATACATTGGATGTATACGCACCCGCCTGTTGTTGTGTATGCACCCGCCTGTTGCTGTGCATGCACCAATACTCTTCATGAGGCCATGATTTTTTACTAACTAAACTTAGTGAAAATATTAGATTTGATGGTGTTCCATTTCATGGAGTCAATTTATTCCCCCCCCCCCCCCCCGAAAATTTTTTTTTTTTAAAGAAACAAATAAATAAGCCAAGTTACCTTCAGCAAACTATTATATCAGAGATCAATTTCCTCTCAGAGAGGAAGGATGTACGATATCCTTGTAACTTTGTGATGTACAAGGTGATCGTTATATACAAAGTGACGTACAAGTCATGGGAAGAAATACTGCATATGCCATATATACGCAAAGTTGTTCTAAATTCGCAAGGCAGGTGCTATTGGTGAATTTAACAACATGCAAAAACATTAACTCCGATCTTTACATGAATGAGATGTGAATGTACGTGTCTCTCCATTCATTGCTGTACTCCCAAAGGCAAATTCAACTGCGTGGGAAATTTTTTGGAGGTCCAGATTCGCAAGAAATTAGACTTACTATTAGATATATGGGGTATACTCTTTCAGATATGTGAAATTGATAGTGCTTCCTGTACATAGCAAACGAGGAGTATTATACATCAAAGGATTATACAGTTACATTTAGTCTCTTTTACCATGCTAGTTGAATGCCATGATAGCTTTTCCTCCAAATCTGATATCAGCCACTACAGTAGGCCCTATTAGATGTTTTCATAAGACAATGCACTCACTGCTCATTTCTAACTATAACACAATAACTGGAAAGGAGATAGATAAAACTTGTAAGCAATATATATGTGAAGTGCTGACAATACAGCAGACATTGAATGAGAACACAGCATTGTAACAAAGTTTGAAATCATGAGATTTCTCTCTTCCATATCATTTTCTGTTGGTGTTGATTAAATTATCTCATTCCTAGAATTATTTAAGAAATGTTTGTTGCATAGTGGAAGGTCTCTTGGTAAGGATATTACCTGAACTTCATTTTCATAGCATGTTGTCTAGTGGGATACTATGTGCTCACAAAGATTAAGATATGGTTAGCATTATCAGTAAAGATAAGTAATGAGTAATGTCTGTTACGACAATAGACAGCTCACATTACTCGCAGTATGTTCCCTGCTAAAGTGGTATACACTCCAACAGTATGATATGAAGTATATCAGGGTTCCTGTGGTCATGGAAAACCTGGAAAAGTCCAGGTTTTCCATGAAAATATTTTTGAATGCGTGGAAAAGTCATCGAAATTTTTTAAATTATATTTTGCCTTTCAGTGATCTTCCTTTTTTGCAATGTTATTTTATAACTAAGGAAAACATTTCATCAAATAAAATCAGACCAACTCGCCAGCCACTGACAGTGTTGGTGTAGTATACACACTGACGCCTTATGTTAACACTATTTATCTAGTAGTAATTTCTATTTATTTAGCATTAACCACTTAGGTTTTCATGAAGTTATTTTCCAAAAAATAGGGTCCCAGATTTCTAAAATTTTTACATGGAAAAGTCATAGAAAAGTCATGGAATTCATTTTGTAAAAGGTGCAGGAAACCTGGTATGTACAATGACTCTTGTATACATCAGTGCAACATATTTATCACACATGCACACACACACTCACACATGATATACATATACAAACAATATGCCAAGGCTGCACACTATCCCATTTTTTCTACTGGTCCATTCCTGAAAAAGTTACTGGTCCGACAGTGTGTTTTACTGGTCAAGGACCGTTGGACCAGTGCCAGTGTGCAGCATTGAATATGCACTCATGTTATTCAGCCTACCCTACCACTACCAGGCATATCCCAGAATGAAAAATCTGGCTGAAACATATTTGTATGCCAGGATGCATATCACTATACAGTTGCCAGTAGCATTGCACAATGGACAGTGAAGCAGTGGATACATGTGTGTATGTTATGAGAACTGGGATGTGGTTTATTGTATAGAGAGAATATGTTTGTTTGTTTTTTCCATACATTGACATATATATATATATAGGGTGGCACACATAAGTATGCATACCATTCATAACTTCCATATTTTTTAACAAAACTTCATAAGCTATATTTGTTTTAACTACAAAGCTCAGAGAATACAGAAT
The DNA here is from genome assembly GCF_964275005.1 of Diadema setosum. NCBI lineage: Eukaryota > Metazoa > Echinodermata > Echinoidea > Diadematoida > Diadematidae > Diadema > Diadema setosum. Next base: position 28,001,125 of record NC_092688.1, on the reverse strand, counting down.
TGTATGCATACCTAAAATTTCTCAATTATGAGCTGCTTCCCCCATGATTTTTAGCTCACCTGAGCCAAAGGCTCAAGTGAGCTATTGCGATCGCCCTTCGTCCGGTGTCCGTAGTGCGTAAACTTTTTACATTTTCATCTTCTTCTTGAAAACCCCAAGGCTGATTTCCATCAAACTTGGCAGGTAGCATCCCTAGGGGGTTAGGAACTCAATTTGTTAAAATGGGCACCATGCCCCACCCAGGGGGCCCCCAGGGGGGCCCAAACCCCCCAAAATTAAGGAATCTGTAAAAATCTTCTTCTCTAGAACCAGAAGTGATAGAGCTAAGTTAATACTATGAGTTAGTACATTGATGACTGTAGTTTCAAGTTTGTTCATGGCAGAATCAGGGGTGCCCCCCTTGGGACCCAGGGGAGGGGGGTGGGGAGCGGTCCTAATGGGGCCTAAATTGTACATTTTCATCTTCTTCTTGAGAACCCCATGACCCATTTTCACCAAACTTGGCAGGTAGCATCCCTAGGGGGTTAGGATCTTAATTTGTTAAAATGGGCACCATGCCCCACCCAGGAGGCCCCCAGGGGGCCCCAAACCCCCCAAAATGAAGAAATCTTTAAAAATCTTCTCTAGAATCAGAAGTTATAGAACTAAGACAATACTATGAGTGAGTACATTAATGACTGTAGTTTCAAGTTTGTTCATAGCAGATCCAGGGGTGCCCCTCTTGGGGGCGGGGGGGGTCCAAATGGGGGCCTGAATTGTACATTTTCATCTTCTTCCTGAAAACCTCATGATGGATTTTCGTCAAACTTGGCAGGTAGCATCCCTAGGGGGTCAAGATCTCAATTTATCAAAATGGGCACCATGCCCCACCGAGGGGGCCCCAGGGGCCCCCAATCTCCCCAAATTAAGGAATCTTTAAAAATTTCGGCCCTTTTTTTATTGTACATTTTCATCTTCTACTTGAGAATGCCTGGTCAAATTTTAGTAGAGCTATGAATAATTTAGATTAGTGACTGAGTGAAAGGTGAACTTGCGATACTCAGGTAAGCGCCAGACCCGCGGGTCTCTTGTTTATAATATTGTTCGAACAAAAGCAGTGATATATCATTTTGCTTGAACAGTTAATTTGCTCTTCTTGGCTTTCTGCTTATTCCTGTCTAAGAGATGAGGCTATTCCTTCTTAGGTGGCTGTAACAAATCTTTTACCTCAGTTTAATATCTGTGCAACTTCTCTGATGCTTTTACCTGCTTGTCGTAGTTCAATTACCCTCTTTCTTCTGAAAATGCGTCTGACAAGATGCATTTTCACTTTGTTTCTTGCCGTTTTGACAATCCAGCAGGTCAACACTGAAAATTCCAATCCTTCAAGAACAGCAATATTATAGTCCGAATGAAGTAGAGCTGTAAATCAATGAAAAGTTCTTGAAAATTCAGCAAATTTTCATACGTTGGAAGTAATACTCTGTAATTTCAGACTGGTTGGACCTGTAGCTACCAAGAGAGAGCAGCATTGCACAATGATGAGTAGTGCTGTATATAAAGAGAGTCTGGCCAACTCTTGTTTTCAACTCATAAGTTTTGGAGCCTGTGATTGGTCAAACAGGTCTACCCTTTATTTGGCTTGGTCATATTGTTACATCTGAGCGTACATGATAACCCTCTAATGCTAATATGAGCGGTAATGACATGGCGTCCAATTTAGCAGTTGGCCAGACTCTCTTTATATACGTCACTGATGAGGAGGGTATGAATACTTGTGCGCATCACCCTACATGGTCAACTGTGCACTTCTTGTGTGCCATATGTATATCAATTATGCCTACAATGAAATCCATGTATAGTATGAATTACTTGGTTACAATTATCCATGGGTAAATAGGTCTGTTATTATCATCGTGATAAATACTATTGCTTTGATTGTCTACTATTTCTGTTTGTTCTGTTTGGTAGGTGTACAGGGGTTATGTGGATGATCCCCGCAACACAGACAATGCCTGGATGGAGACTATGGCTGTCAACTTCCACGATGACCAGGGTACGAGTGTTGGCAAGTTCTGTCTGCATGCTGGTGATGATGCTGCCAATGTCCAGTGGCACGATGTTGGGTCCGACATCAAGCTTTACGCGAGCCATTCTTCTTTCATAGAGAAGGTTGCATCACGTCTTGGAGCCCACTGGTAGATAACTCAACTGTTGTAGGCCAGCATGAGGAATGATAACTTCCTCATCTGTCCGGTCTTCAGCCTCATGAACAAGATTAAATGAAATCTCCATACCATGTTTGCTACTTACAAACTAACTAGGCAACAAGCTATCCATCTATCCAGGCAGCTTGTTGGTCACTACAAAGTCTCTAGGAAAAAGAGGCAAAGGGCTGCTGTGTATTTGTCAGACAAGTTTTCCAGTATTAATACCCTTGTGAGTATGTACAGTATGCTTGTCCTGTGGTGAATGACTTAGTGTAGACAGCAGCATGATCCCTATGATGAGGGACTAAACAGGGAGCACAAGACAATAAAGCACTGAACCAAACAACACAATGATTGTGAACTCTCGTTTTTGTGGGACATCACACAATTGTGATCTCGTAATACAACACACCATTTTAGGAAGAGGATATGCCCCTTACTCTATCTGTAGTACTTAACAAGTTTCTGACATTAGCATTGTAATCCTACCAGAAGTTACATGCTTTTGTGTCATATCCCTTCCTCTTTTCTTTTACAAGATGTCTTTGGTGAAAAGGAACTATGTCTGTTGCTAATGGAGGATCCTTGCTTGAATATTCATTTTTTAATGTTTGTTTACAAACAGGTATGTACAATACACCAGATTTGGTACAGTAATGGATTGAAACATCATCATGGAAGATAGCATACCAGCAAAGTTGTAAAAGAAAACCCAAAAGTTTCTTGATGACTTGTTCAGGTGTGATTAAGTAAAATAGCTGCATGGACATTGGTAAAGTTATTGCAAGATGAAGAAACTTTATTTTCTCGCACTTTTTTCCTCCGTCTATGCGTTGTTTGTTTCAATAGATTTGTCCAAAAGCATTTGAGAAAACAAAGGTTTCCTCAGAAATTTAGGATAGCTAGTATCATGTCCTGGGCCTGTCTTAAATCTTTGAAGGCTTCTGTGGCAGTAGAACGTTGGTTGGTAAAAGGCTTAATGGTGCACCACATATTATTTCTAGGATATGTGTTTGGCCCCAAATACATACTAAACACATACTAGAAAGAATACATAAGTGCACCATTAAGCCTTCTACCACACAACTGGATCTGTCTATTATGGAAAAAAAAAGTGAATTTATCTTCACTAGTGTACATGTGCATACGCACAATTCCTTGTAGACTCCTTAACTAGAGAAATCTACAGAATGATAAGCATTTATTTTCGAGAAAAACAAGTGCCAAATACAGCTGATCATTCCAGTCAAAGAACAGTATCTTGGAACTTGTCATAGTTTATGTTTTATGCTTCCAAAATTGATTTGGCTGAAAGCACTATGTATTCAGGTTGCTTGGTAATCTACTTGATCAGTCATCTGTCTTTATTTCATAAAATAGAGGCCAAAATATGATCGATGACAAGGCACTTTACTTTTAGATTTGGAATGGAAAACAATCAACTAGAATGTTTTTCCAGGTCTGGAGAAGTCATGAATACTGATTTTCTTATATTTTGCTCAGTTGCGATTCCCACTGATCAGCTGTTTTCATTTGAATGCAGTAGTGTATGTATTTAGTGTCACACTCCCAGGTTTCCATGACATTGCTTATATTGCCATGAAACTTTAAAATATGATGATTGAAAGTCTAGGAAAAGTCACAAGATATCCTTTTGCAGAAGGTGCAGGAACCCTGTACATAAGAATATGAGGAAGCATTGAAATGATTTTGTGTTTGTTTTTGTAGTGTTTGTATGCATTCAAACAGGTCTACCACACACATAGCAAAGATAGGTGTCACATGAATTCTTGTACTGCACTAGTAGGAGAGATTTTGACGTTACTTGTATGTATGTATGACTTGTAAACCCTGGCGTCATGCTGAATTGTCTTAGACTGAAGGTCATGATACATGAGTGTCTCGTGAAATTGATGACTATCAGCTAACCTTGGGTATAGCATTTACTTTATGGCTGCAAAATGGTAGTAGTGACATGACTTGCTGTCACATGGTGAAGAAATTGGACAGACTGACAAAAAAAAAAATGCACGTTAATGCACAGCCTTATCTTGTTTTCAAATTCTGTTTTAGTTGTTTCTTTTTTTTCAGTGCATTGGAAACATTTATTTTATAGTGTGTGATTATTGCTTTTGCATTCCGATTATATAGTGAGAATCATCATATATAGACTTGAAATTTTTTAATTTAAATGCTGAAAAGACCAACAAGCAAAGTTTATATATGAACTAAGAAGTGAGTAATGAACTAAGGAGCATAACTCTTGTGATTTTGGATGTATGTGTAAGTAATTTGTGGGAGAAGTAGGATCCTGTTACTTTCATGTTCAGCATTTTCTCTGTTATCAGGATGTTAGCATTTATGTGTATTTACATCAAACTACTCATATACACTGAATTTGATTGCATACTACTTACAACAATCAGCTTGTACAGTATAGGTGTAGAGACAGGCTTCTGCTGTCATTTGGAGTGGTGATGTTAGCAGTTGGCTGGGTGAGGAATATGATCATTTTTGTAGGTGCTTTCAACCATGACTTCCTTCAAAATGCAGTGAAGTATCTTGGGATCTCAATTGCTGTTTGAACCATTCCTTTTATATCTTACGTCTTTGATTGGAGGTGAAAGTTTAAAATATTGTACCTATTGGTATGTAGTATGATTAACCTGATATATGAAGGGAATTTACACTGACACTATACATAAGGGTCCTGTGTATGTGTTCTATTGATTGGCAGTACTGTGACCACTGATCATGGGTGAATACTGTGCATGAGTAAGTCAAATTCTGTACTTGTATAGCTTGCTTAGCAATGCAGTTGCTAGGTGTTCTGTGTTGTGTATCTTTGTTCTTTGCTGTGAATGTAGTTTTTATATTACACATTTCAGACAATGTAATTTAATCAGATTTGTTGATGGTATTTGATGTTTTAAGATACTGAGTGTATGGAATGAAGACACAAGATGTAGCATTCAAATCTTTGGTTTCCCTGCAGTTAGATGCACATTGATTTCTCTTCAAATGTATTTACCTTGACATCGCTGGGTAATAAGTGATTATTTGACTGTGTTTTAAATCTTTTTTTTTTTTACATCCTCCAAGCTTCGCTAAAACTATCAGTGAGATCATCCTGTCCTCTTCTCCTTTCCCTGTGGCTTAGTATGATCCTGTGACATTAGAATATCATTTTATGTTCTTTTCTATATTTAAGTGTACCTCTTCACAACAGTATATGACAAATTTATGATACAAAGTCATTTTCCAACTTTTAAAGTTGACTGGTTAGTTCTATGCCAGAAATATTGCTGTGTTATCAGGAAAATGGAGACTTTATGGGATATTGTATGTAGACCAGCAGTGCTGCTGTATAGCAAGTGTCTGTCATCATGGAAAGGTATATGACATTTGGCATCAATGTGCTGTGTGCTGAGAATGTCGTAGAAGGGAATGGATGATCTTTATAGTTTTTAGGTGGGCTTTTCAGGATGCAGAACATTGATAGGGGTATATTTTACACTCATTTAGATTGCTTTCTAAAAAAAGAAAATATATGAAACGCAAATCAAGACACTTCAAGAGTAGATGATATGCTTTTGCATGACCATGAACTCTGAAGAAAATGCAGTTCACCTGGTTACTGACAGAAAAGAAGAAGAAATGTTTAATGTAAGGCATACCTTGTTTATGTGCATAGAATCATTAGATGAGTGTGTTATGGTTACATGTTTCATTATCTAGGCGCAGCAATTTCAACATAGCACGCTATAGTCCATTGCTCTGCCTATGACTCAGCTCTAACTTGTTAATATGTTTAAGAGTTAGTTACTAGTTTTTATATTATCAAGCCTTGCAATTCAGAGATTTAATGATGTCATCAAGAAATATATATCGAAGCAAGTATTCAGTGTTCTTTTTTTTTAATATATCATATTAAGTCATATCAAGAAAACCTTTCTGTTTTCCTGTTCTCAAGAATCTTAGAGAGGGCTGTTCTGTACCCAAAGTGGGGATCAGGCACCATATTTGCCATTTGGTCACATCAATTTTGAGGTCTTCAGAATTAAACAAGTGGATTCAGTACCAGTAATACATGTATTTGGTCTGCCTAAGACAAAGATTGTAAAGGTGGAGAGGATGAAATGTTTTTCTCTTCTTTTTTTTTCAGAAACAGCATACATCTGTCGTTGCAGTTGACCCAAATACATGTACATTAGAATTCAGTATGAGTATCTGAAGAGAAAGATTTGACCACCAAAGTCACTTTGCATCACACATCATTGGCTTGGGAAAAGTTCCTGCCACTGATGGGCAGTGAAGTCCAGCTGATGATAGATTCATGGCGTTATCAAGTGCCAATAGTTCTAGTTATGAGAGGATATGAAAACTGAGTTTATATGTGATATTTTTTTTTTTTTTTACATTCTATGGTATAAGAATCTTTTGTACTTGTATATATTTGAAATTTGTAAATTCTACTGTAAGGATTGTATATAAGTTTGAGCAGTACACAAGAACATGGGTGGAAACCACCACAGGAAAAAAGAAAAGTTTTTAAAAATGTAAGTGGTGACTGTATGTGTGGGTATATATTCGTTTGAACACTCCTGGGTTATTTAGAAGCTTCCAGAAGTGGATGTTTCTGTGTAACAATATACTTGCATTTTAGTTCATGTGGAACTTGGTGTAAACTCATCAGCTTGTATGTCATATCATATTGAATGTCTTTACTCCATTCTGCCAAGTGTTTGTTGATATGTGATGGGCTTTACTCCCAGAGCTCTGTGTGATGGTGAATACTAAGTTTTATCATCTTTGCTCTGTTTTAAGCAAAAAAAGAAGGATAAGAAAAATTGTATTCCCTTTGCTGGCCATATCATGACCATTGTGAATACATTGAGCAATGCATTGTACAATGTGCAAGTCTTCACTGATGGTATTTATCTCCTCATTAGCTGCAGATTTGAATGAGCAACTTGACAAATGACCAAAGTCTTGGTTATCGTTATATGCATTTTCTTTTCGAGGATTTACATTTCATTAGTGTCCTCTTCCCCCAATAATTTGAAAATCAAGGTAATAAATTCACAGCATTGGATAGATACAGATTGTATCAAATTGTGGTAGCACAAAGATTTAAGGAACAATCTAACATGAAGATATTCAACTCACTGTCATAATCACAACTGTGAGCTTAGTTGCATTGAAATCCTAATGCTTTTTTTTTAAGGGGGTGTAGCACTAATTTGTTTGTATGGTTTTATAGGAATACACTAAATCAAGGATTGCTTGAATTTAAAAAAGGAAACAAGTCCTTTGTATGTATGTGATAACTTTATAAATACAGGAGTGTCATAAATGTCCTCTAAGGACATGTTTAATTTGTAAAATGGTATAAACTAAACAAAGTTGTGTTACTCAAAGGAACCTTCACAACCGTTTGGCAAGCACATACTATACAGATAGCCAGCCCATTGAACAGATCATGTTTATAATTACTGAATGATAGAAAGGTGATAACTGCAGGTATTTATTTGCAGTTACACTAATCTATCACTTGTGTTTCACTCCATGTATGGAGTATGAATTTCTACTGGGCGTACACTCTCCTGCAATATTGTGAGTAAGAATACAAACATTGCTTCACATTAATCATCTTCATACATCCATCATACTTCAGCAAGTATAATATGATGTCACACTTAAATGTTGTTTGAAAATCTGACAACTAGATATCAACTGTCTGTGATACCATACTGTTATAGTGTTCATAGTGTGTTCAGCAATATTACTCATTGCTTTCACCATTGTCTAGGGCCATGTTCAAATATAGACATACATATATGTAGTGTGAGCTAATCCTGTCCTTTTATCAGTAATAAATCATAATTATTTCTTCAATATCAAACTTTAGTCTTTGTGTTCTCATTCTCGATGCTTGAAGGCGTTGCATGATGTTTTTGACAGATAATGTACAGATGGCAACTTGATACTCGGTCTACTAGGTACAAATGAATTTTACAAGACAGACTCTCCAGCGTTCCCACTTTGAGGCCCTTTTCTCAAATTCTCTCTCTTGAATTTGAATTCTCCCGATCTAGCTGCTTGTCTCCTGCTTAAGATTTAGCATTCCCCTTCCCAACATTGATTATGTCATATATGTTTAAAAGTAAGGCTAAAGCTGCGTTTACACCATGTTCCCGGTGACCCCGCTTCAGGCCACCATGGACAAAATGGGATGGACTTGAAACAACGCCTTGAGACTGGATAGGTAAACGGGACAGGCCATGATTGCCATGGATGCCGCATCAGATTTTTAGACTGTCAAAAAAATTGCCACGGCAGTCCTGGTGCTAATGAGGAATCTTATATGCAGCAATAAAACGGGGTGAACGTAACAAAACGGGCGGCATCTAATAGGCCGTAACAAAACTTGGAGGCTGTCTGTAGGGGGACACGACTAAAAATATTGATAGTCTAGCCTGACCAGACGCCATGAGAACAGCATCTGATAGCACTATGTTCACCAGGGCGAGGACTGAATTGAAGAAGACTAGAATGCAAAGGGGGGAAAAAAAAGGAGAATGTCTCATCTGCCCACGGCGCACTACGTTTCGGGCAAATGGGGCTGCCGTGGCCGCCGGGAACATGGTGTATACACAGCTTTAGATAGCACCACAGAGCATCCACAACCCTAGAGCTTCCACTGCCCTTCAGTATGCTACATGTACACAACATTGTGCCCATGTTTGCGCAATCATTGTCTCCTGTTTATGCTAGAGGGTTCAGGAGGGAGAGAAAATCTCTCATAAAGATGCTTTAGGTTGCTGTTTTTGACAAGATTCTTTCCTTCCTCTTTCAGTTTTGATTTGGAAATTGGGTTTTCCCAGAGCAAATGCTAATGTTTCTGAGATGTCCCAGTATGTAAGCATAGATGTCATTTGATCTAAAACTACATGCTGTGAGAAATGGTACACCCACTGTAATTTAAAGGACAAGTTCACCTTCATTAACATAAGAATTAAGAGAATACAGCAATATTAGTAGAACACATCAGTGAAAGTTTGAGGAAAATTGGACAGTCGATGCAAAAGTTATGAATTTTTAAAACTTTTGTGTTGGAACCGCTGGATGAGGAGACTACTAAGGCTCGTGATGTCATATGAGTACAACAGTATAAAGAAAATGTAAAGAAAATTCAACATATTTTCACTTCTTTCGCATAACATTTGAGCACTTGACTTGCCTCTTTCTAAAGGCAATGGGAATAATATTACCCTTAACATATGTCAGTAACGAGTCAAGGGGATGTGTACTTTTTTCAAAAGATGAAATTTTGTGAAATTCTCTTTATATTTTCCTTATATTGTTGTAGCGTATGACATCATACACTGCAGTAGTCTTCTCATCCAGCGGTGACTGCACAAAAAATTCAAAAATTCATAACTTTTGAACGGATTGTCTGATTTTCCTCAAACTTTCAATGATGTGTTCTACTAATATTGCTACATTCTCTCAATCCTTATGTTAATGAAGGTGAACTTGTCCTTTAAGGAAATGGTGAAAAGTCGAATCACTATTTACAATGTATCATCCTATATTAGCAAACCTCCTTCAAGTATTGATGTGGAATGGCCGCATTTGAATTTAGGGATTGATGGTGATGATGATCACTGTTAATACCTGGAAGTCCCATAAAAGCTGTACTAAGTAGTTTGAAATTGCTCTAGGAATGCTCAGCAAAATCAGTTGCATAGAGCTCTTCAAAATGCAACACTTTTATATTTACATTGATATGCTTGCCTTTAGATTTGGAATGAATGAACCACTATCTTTTCTTTCGTCAAGTCACAATGTCTCGTAATGTTTGAAATAGTGTACTTTTGTTTACTCGGACTACTCAATTTAGTCAAATTTGAATATGATTGTCCAGAGCTTTTGCAGTTTAGAATGATGGAGAGTAAAGCCAACAGACAGGGCAGATACTGCCCCCAGCTGGTGGAGAAAAATACCAAAAAGCTCCAGGTAAGAGCAGGAAGAGAGAGAGCTAAAAGTACCGAAAGGAGTCACCTATGGGTAAGGGGATCAACCCCTTTAATGCCCCCCCCCCCCCCCAATTCCTCTCCAATTGCTAAGAATGGTTTGGGCATCCCTGCAATACTATTTCCTGTGTTTGCACTGAAAAATTATTTGGTCACAAGTTTGTGCATATTAACCCCTTCAGGACGAGTCCCGAGTATACCGAGACAAGCGTTTATGGGAAATATGTTGTAATAAAATCAGCCTTTCCTCAATAGGTTAACCAGCTTGGGAGATGATGGGGGGGGGGGGGGGGAGGGGGGCTGGGGAGAGGTTATGGGGTTTAACATCCCCCCCCCCCCCCCCCTTTTATTCACCTAGCAGATTTGGGAAGAGAAGTTGGAAACAAAAAATGTGAATACTTTTTTGTAATTATAATCATGACCAGTCATCATTTAGCAAAAAGCTAGATCTGCCCTGTCTTGTGCTAAACTTACATTGTATGTAAAATCATCATGGCTTCGGTCAATAAGTTTTCAACTAAAACCTTTTCCCTGTCTCATTGGTGGTGTTAATTCAATCTGTGCTTTTTTACGCACATTAATGGCTTCTTTAACATTTATGGGTTTATCTTTTTTTTTTTTTTTGTCAGATTTGTATTACATTTATGGCGATATGCAGTTCTTGCTACTTTGAAGGAATTTGTGTCTTGTGTTGGTGTACAAACTACCTGGGGCCCCGTTTCATAAAACTTGTCATCAGTGACAACTGCCACATTTCTATGACAAATTTGCTCTAAGCCAATCAGATGCAAGGATTTCAGTAGCTTGTCACAGCTATGACAACTTGTCACTGATGACAAGATTTATGAAATGGGCCCCTGATTGCATTAAATATACGAGTTATTTCAGTGTGGGAATTGTAATTCTGTCTACATTACCCATGTACAGTATTTGTCTAATGCACAGCATTCATGGTGGCATCTTGTCATATTTGACTTGAACAAAGTGAAGTTGCTTTTCTTTCGCTCTTAAATTCTAGCTCACACTGGTTTCATAGTACAATAGTGTGAAGATATCACTAGTGTTGGGAATCAATAGGTGCAATGTACTTACGATCAGTATCGCTTGCAGTAATCTGACCGTCACTGTTTGAGCTCAATGTAACACAGTTTTTATGGGAGATAATACCAGCATCAACACTATCACTGAACATGAAATCTCTCACTGTACAGAGAAAGAAAATCAAGATAAAAAGGATCTTGCTTGGTGAGAGGAGGGGCAGCATCAAAATACAAGCATTTACTGATTCACACAGGAGAGTGGAAAGGATGTGAGACACACAGAAAGCCTGAAGAAACACACCAGAAATAGCAGCAAGAAAGAAAGAGAATGAAAAGGACACATACATAGATACTATGACATTATATATACACACACCAGCAGCACGAGAAAACACATAAAAAGTAGGACAACAGCTACCAGGAAATTCATACATTAAACTACATACAAATGACTCTAGTATGAGTCTGATTGCTTTATTTACATGTACAAGACAAAACCTGTCTCCCAGGATGAGTGGTACAATATGGTAACAAAGACCTGCAAGATGTTTCCAAGTTTTCTGGTTTCTCCAAATTGTAAAAAGCACAAACACGGTATGAATGCAATGGCATGTGAACATTATGCTCTGTAGACCTCACAGCTTATGGTTCATGCCTTAGAAATAAATTAGTTATTCAAAAATACAGTTTCAGAGCTGCAAAATCTTTATTGCAGTGAAGACTTCATAGAAACAAAGACAGACTGACCTATACTTCACAATACCAGCATTCTAATACAATTTGAACCTGTGACTGCACTGTGCCAACTGGGTTGGAATGTCTGAGATAAATCCAGTAAAGACACAGGAGTTGTCAGTGCATTGCCAATGCATTGATTATTGACTAACTTAATTATTGATTGATTATTTATCAACTTATTGATGCTGAATACCTCTCAAGTTCAGTGGGCCAAAGCAAAATGTTTACTTGCACAAATTTGACCTTTTTTGACAATTTTGTTTTGTTTTCTATTCTGCACAACAAAAGACATCTGGACCACTTTGATAATGGACATGAGCAAGGCAACAACGATTTTTTTTTTTAAACCCATTGAGGACGGTTTGATTTTGCTACAACACGCATTTCCCATAGACACCTGCCCGAGTATACTCGGGACTCGTCCTCAACGGGTTAATTTGTTTGTTTGTTTGTTTTTATTTCATTATCATTATTTTTTTTTTTGCTTTAATAATATTGCAGTCATTGTTATCTCTACTTGAATCAATCCAATCGTATGATACACAAATTACAAGATCAATGTGTCTGTTGAATTTTCTTTGTAAAAAGCAACATTCTGATTTATACAACACATCTACTGGTATACAAGTTCAGTTATGCAACAATGACATCCTTGGCAAGATGTTATGTATTTTTGTATTACCATCCAGTCTATGTTAATGGTAAATGCATAGCACAGAAATGAAAATGGATATGCCTTCTTACATATTGAAGTACTCAGTAACTAAATCATGTGAGGAAAAGAGTATGTGAGAGTGCATAACCGTCTTTAAAATCTTCAGAAAATAATATGCACCATACTGCCATGTTTCATCCACCTGTGAGACACATCTTTAAAGTTGTAGCAGAAGGTGATGTAGACAAACTCTATGTCAAGCTGCTAGCATGTATCCACTAGGGAGTTAATCAGGATATCTACAGTATATCAAAGTGTGGTGGTATATGTATGTCACAATAGCAGTAACAGATTAGTGCAAATTACACTGCAGAGATATGTGACACAGTAATATGTATTCCTTTCAATGGAAAATGCCTGCGTATGAGAAGAGATAACATAAGAACTGGGTAAACCAAGAGAGCTACAAGCCTGCTGGAGAAGGGTTTACATTTATACACCTGCTACACGCCTTTTCATGTCTTCGTCTCTAGACTTTGTATAAGACAAGCCTTTACACACCATATCACTATCACAGCTTGTCAAAAGCATGTTCTCTTCCCAACAATAAAAGTAAAATAACAAGGGCAGGAATGCTAACCTTAGACACAGCACTGCAGTATTCTGACGGCAAAAAGGCATATTTTGGTGGAAAAACATTTTTACTTTTCCTGCAAAATACATATTATGTAGTGATACAATTTGGAAAAAACAGTATTTTCCATGAAACCTGCAGTATTTTTGGCAAAAACAGTATAAAATGCTGCAAAAACGAACAGTTGGCATCTCTGCACGGGCACAAAAATTCTCCTGTTTGTTTGTTTGTTTGTTTTTCTGAAAATATACCCAACCCTATATGAATGCTGTTATCCCTTCCATTGTCACACGACTTTTGTTTACACACACACAACATAACATGGTTTCCTTATTTGTTTGTGTTTTTTAATACCATACACTCCAAGGGTGAAAGCACTGTGCTAGCACAGCCTCCTTTGTGCACCCTTTTGTGCAGCCCCTTGTTTTCAACCTTAATACAAGTACAATGTCAAGATCACAGTAAATATACACAAAACAAAGAGAAATAAACAAAAGAAATAAACTTATTCTTTAAAATGTGATCTGCTTTTGTCAGGCCTAATTCCTCTCTATTGCCCTTGAAAAGGTTGTTTTTACTGATAGTTGAATCAGCAGCACTCCAGCACTCTATAAATACAAGTCCATGTGTACAGTTATGTGATGTCATTCACAGTGACACACACAAGCCTTGGTCAGCAAGATTTGTCCTATCCTATGATCACCAGGCTGGAGCAGTGTTGGCAAGGCGGCGAATCCTCCTGCAGGACAACATTCAAAAGTAAATTCACAGTTGGTATTGAGTTTTCTGTAGGGACATGAATGACTCAGACCAGCTGAGGCTTTGCAGCTCTTGCTGCAAGACTCTACCTAAACAGGAAGTACATCTATACAAGATAGCAACCACATGGTATATTAGGAAAACTTAACATTTATGCATTAAAATTCCATGATGAAGATACTTTGGAACTGCGGTACAATAGATTGGTGAACATGTAAAACTCTCCTCATTATATCTAGATCCTTCTTGCAAAAAGCAGAATCACCTCAGCACACTTACACACAGAAAATATAACAGAGTATAATGTCTTGTCACAGGTAATGTCATAACCAATACTACACAAAAACCATTGCATTTCTAGTTTTCTGCTGGATTACATAATCTTTGGTGTATTTTGGTATGTGGTCACTGGAATTGTTGGCTTACTTGTAATGACTAGATGAATTCTATTATATCCTTATTTATGTGAAGCAATGCTTTAAAATCCATTTTCCTTCAACGAGGTAAGAGCAATATGAATCATTCACTACATCAATTCTTGTGACAGAAAAAAAAAAATATTTTCTATGATTCAAGTTGTAAATCACAATTGCTCAAACTGCATAGAAAGGGATGTTGAGCTAAGCATGTGCAGTCTACAATTTTAGTGGAAATGGTAGCATGGATAAAAGGTGCCAATGATTAGTGTTTTCCTTGCATCTACATGACAAGAACACCTGGCACAAAATGCTGAGGGCTGATGGTTGATTGCTGTATTTGGTTCTCTGATTTTTCTATATTTTCAGTTTGAAAGACTCAGCTTGAGATAGTCGCAGTGTTATCACTACACATCTTGCCACTAAAATTTCTATCAATGCTAGACTTGCTAGACCAGCAGAATTTATTGCACTCCCCTGAACCATTCATTGACTGCAGTGAGAGGAAATGTTCAAAGAGACTGATATCATAAATCCCTATACACTGTATGTGTGTGTGTGTGTGCTGCTTAGATCAGATTTTCATTCAGGGAGTGGAGCATTACACGCGTCTAGCTGTCATGAATATATGTGTCAGGCAAAAACATTACTATGCAGGTGTTTGAGAGACACATATGTTATGCAAAAGAGTGCCATGCTACCAGTGGTACACTGAGTCACAAAGAGACATTCCAAATAAAGAGCAAGCAGCTGGCAAATATGTACTTCTCTTGCAGTATAAGCCAGTTCGGGGTTAGCTCATGGGCACATCGGTACAAATGACCTTTCTTCTTTCTCAGTTGATTAGGCACTCCACGAGTTTTCAAGCGAGAGAAGGTATTTCAGCTTACCCCACGTAACAATTTATGGAATTCAGCAGTCATGTTCAAACAAAGAATTAACTTGCGTAGACCAGGTGACCAGAATGATCCATCAATTAGCACTATGGAAAGTATCCATTTTATTATTTTGCATTGAATGCATCAACAATCTTTTTCTATTGATATTGTCAAATACCACTTTTGCTGTCAGGTGGATGTGCTGGCAAGCACCACTCATAATGATCACTTGAATAATCATTACATCACAGATGCTTATCTCAGTGAATAAAAAACCAACATGCTCTGCCAGTACAGATGACCTTTTTCTGCTCATGCTCAAAGTGGAACCCCGAACTGGCTTATTGTACTGTGTTTTGGTTGCATGTCGAGGTGGTGAGTGAAGGATGTTGTGGTGTCAATTGGAAGTTCTATCCCTTTCTCTTCTCCTACTACTGGGTTACTGTTTCCCTATGCATGAGACCTCAACTCAATGTCATGACAACAAGCCATGGGTAAGCAAATAGAGTGTCCTAAACATGTGCAGATGTGAATGAACATTTACAAACAATCTGCTTCAATTGCCTTCCTAAAAAAGTGATCACAAACAATTGCATCATATTTTCATCATGAGGAAATGACATCCAATGACATCACACACAACCAACCTGGTATTCCTGTCTTGATCTCTTATCTTTTTCTCCATCTCAGCATCTGTAAGGGTCTCTAGGAATGGACACCACTGATCTGCCTCACCCTGGTTCCTCACTGAGATCTCAACTGTCGGAAGCGGTGACTCGCTGTCAACATTCAACAAGAAGTTCAGTTCACATTTACATTTCTCATGACATACTTTACTTTTTCTATAAAAACTGAAGTGACATTCATACCACCTATTTTACAAATTACAGTTTTAATGAAATGACCAATTTGCACATATATCAAAGATAGTACTTTTAACTCCTTCCTTCAAACCAAGCTATCTTCATCAAGCTTTCAATCCATACTTTAAATTTCCAGCCTGAAGTTAGACCTACATTGTAATCCTAATCCAGGGTGAATTGAAATCCATCACTTCCTATTCAAGTGTTGTGGGGTGAAATGCTGGACTTTGTCATCCCTTGGCCTATGAAAGAGTAAATGAACGAATTTCCTCGACTTCTATTCCTTGTAAAACATAAAACTGAAAGTGTTGAAGTTATCTCAGATATGATGTAATCTCAGTTATCTCAGTTATCTCGGGTCAGTTATCTCAGGTCTATGATGATACATAGACCTTTGACTCTATGACTCCCATTCTACATAATCTTGCAGATGCATTTGTTCATGAACTTTCAGATCAAAACTAGTTTATTGCAGTAAAATAAACAAGCAAAAATTAGTGACAATTAATGGGTAAAAAAAAGTATCTCAGGCACCAACCAATTCAAGGGTGAACCATAAGTTTACAGTTTTGCAGTCATGTGACCCTGCTTCATATGTTCAAGACAATACTGTTTACTTTTCCTTAATAAAAGGAAAAAAAAAAACAAGATTGTCTCTTTGTGTCATGTCTACAATGCCTGAAGGAAATTGCATGACATTAAGGTACAAATCATTGTTTTTATCTCTTAAATTTTGACTGAATGCCTTCATCTGATCAAACAAACTTTAACTTAATCCATTCTGACTCTTCTGCTATGTCTTTCTCAAAGATGTTTTTCTCATTCGTCTACAAAGTTCTATGATAAGCGTCACTTTCACTTTCAGACTTATCCACGTCTCTACAATCATTATTCCTTTTACATTGCACGGTCGTATTTCATTTAATATTTCATTTCATCCCATACTTAATAAAGTCTCAAAAATTTACCCCTGACCTTCACCTGATTACTCTAGAATTTAAGAAGTGATTTTTTTTTTAATCTTAGTTTTTTGTTTTTTGCTTTTTGTTTTTTGTGAGAATATCTACTGATCAAATGTTATGTTCGGTTTGTTTAGATAATGCTTCCCAAAGGATTGCCCCCAAACAAGACATATTGCCATTGACCTTATGATCTACTTATTATCTGATCAGCTTCTGTTTTAGTCAAAGCAAGCACATGGCAAATCACTACACTGCTCTACAAATATCCACGTAGAAAAGCTAAAGAACTGACAATGAAATATGTAATGTTGATATTCATAAAAATACTATCTTTGATTTTAAATGAATCTTACCACATCAGCCATGGTGACTTGATACATCAATGTCTCCCTACCTGAAAGCATATGTCCGTTGATGCCAGCTGAGTTGCCCACGTATGCTGTAGGCTATGGATGTCACAAACTCCCCTCCTAGGCCAAGATCAGCACACAGTTTGAGGGCAAACTCCTCAGGGCTGTTGTCTTTCTCTGCCATGTCCCACTCAAACTGGTCCACCAGGGAGATATTGCCCACATGTATATTCAGCTGACAATAGACAAAATGTAACATAACTACTTTACACTAAGAAGGTATGTGCCATAGGGCAGATTTACCTTGTATCGAAAGATTAATCCCTTGAGGACAGACTGATGTTGCTACAATACAAATTTCCCATACACACCTGCCCAAGTATACTCAGGACTCGTCCTCAAGGGGTTAAGGTAGAAATTTATCGCACTATTGATTCTAGTCATTTAATTATCAAGAATGATTTAAATGACAGGATTACATTCAATAAAACCACCAATGTCATATGGGAAATTTTCCACTTGGTCCTTTTTTTATCCAAAGTTAGTTTTCTTTTTCAAAAACACATCAAACACATTTTAAAACATGCTGTACTTTGATTAAAGCAAGGTGCATTATCGTGGACAACAAGACAAAGATTGCAAACTCAAGATTTACCATGGAAAAACAAAATCTGAGGAAGTAGTTTGATCCACAAGATTTTGTTACAGACCAACCAACTGGCTGACCGACCAATGCCTGGCCTTACGACTTAAGACTGATTACTATAACAACTCCCTTACAGACTATGTGTTGGCTGGGTATATTATACAAATGATGCACAGGATAGAGTGCGTTAGTGTAGGCGTAGCGCACTCGAGGGTATTTACACAATTGTGAAACATGCACTACATTGTAAATACCCGAGAGTGAGCTGCGTCTCCACTAACGCCACGAAATAATCCTGTGCATCATTTGTTTTATAAAATGGGTCGAAAACTAACAGCATTTTCACGTACCTTTGTGGGTCAATAGTTCAGTCAGCTACATGTAGCACTCGCTCGAGAGAGTCAAGTCAAGCACGTCGCACTCGGAAATCCCGCACATGTAAGTACTGTACGTATCAGAGCATACTGTATACGTACGCCGCATAATATGTTATGCACACAAGAAAGGCCGGCCGGCATACGCAGCCCGAACTAGAAGTTGTTTACAGGTATTGACAGCGCGTATAGTAGCGCGCGACGCACTTGTAACAATTGATTGAGTGCGCACTGGTACTGCAGTGCAATGGTACTAAAGTAATCAAAGCCCACGTGACTCATTTCAGCGCTTCCTATTGGCTACGTTCTTGAACCCATTTTATAACAAGCTGTAACAAAGGCCAAATTACCTTGAGTATAACTCTTTGATCAGTCTGTGCATCCAGTATACTGGTGTCTGTAGGATAGGCCTCAATTTGAGTCTTGATTGCCTGAGAGATTGGCTGCACAAATGTTGTGGCAGGTAGGTCGAGGTCATCACATAAAATCTCTGCAAACATCTCTGGTGTAATGAGTTGCTCTGCAAATAAATTTGGGCAATGATTAGTAACAATAAGTACATTAAAAAAAGATGTCAATAATTGCTCAAATATGAATCCCACACTGGAACAACATACAACACCAGTCATAACAGCAAAACATATTAACTTGTAGACAAGCATCATTCTCCAGGCTTTTTCGGTTGTTAAGAAAATTGTTAAGTTTTTTTCCAGACTCAAGTCTTTCAGTCTCACCCAACTTGCTATTGAGTTTCTTTTGAGATTGAATACAGGCTGAATCACAGAATAACATGTGAGAGAGGTTTCTTAACCCTAAAAGGGCCAGGGGGTTTCAGAATCCGCCCTCACTCCACCCCCCCCCCCCCCGACGTTTCGTGCTATAATTCTTTAACGCGAGGCTTCGTGACTTTCTTTGTTTGAGTCTCGCGCAACTTTTGAGACCAAATTTGCAATGACCACACATACTTTTTCAAAGCCACACCCATTTTTGTAATGGCATGTCACCCCAAAATGGGTACAATTTTGTGATTTTTTGTACATTTCCTATGGAAAACAGTGCTCTCTCATAAAAGTCATAAAAACCTGATTATTTTTACAATCAATTACTTGCATTGATTAATTTTATGCTAATTATGGTAAAAAAGTGGTCAGTGACAATTTCCCCCCCAAAAAAATACAAAGAAAAACAAAAGGTGAAAAACAATGAAATACATAAGAAATTCCAAAACAATAAAATTCATAAGTATTGAAATGACTTTTGGAAGTTTTTATGATCTACAATTGTTGAACATACTAAAGCAGATATACACACCAAAAAGTAGACGCTGAATGCTTTTAATTAGGCTAAAATATGACCTTGGGCTTAATTTGCATAACACAATCTTGCAGATTACAACGTGGGCGTAACGCATGCCAAATTTTGTCGTGATGGCACCACTGATGGCCGAGATCTCGGGGGGGGGGGGGGGGGGGGGAGGGGGTGGGAATTCGGTTTTAGCATGGCCAAAAAAGCCTGGCCTGATTAGGGTTAAAATAAGAAAGAAATCTGTGTTTACTAAGACAAGGAATTATGATATATAGTTTGAGCATGTAACTAGTGATCAAATTTCAAATCAAGAATCAAAATTCCCCTTCTTGATTTCAAACCAAGAATCAAATTCCTCTTTCTATTCTGCATAGGTATTATAGAGCTGATAAATGATTTGTATCAGAAGAGTATGATGAATAGCATTCTCTACACATCTCACCATTTTTATTCCACGTAAATGTATCCCTGAGTTTCTGTCCATCAATCTCCATGTCGAGTCTGATTGGAACCAGGACATCAGACTGGACAGCATTATCATGAATAACAGCTGGGTCATGGTCATCATAACTAGCAGGACAGAAGGGCATGCCATAATGCAATTAGTTTCTGTAGAATATCTTCATTTTGGTAAGGTTAAAAGAATTAACATTAATATGATACAACTGCTGAGTTCAGAAATATCTCATCAATTGTTCAAATTATGCTATACACAGCACAAATTAAAGACTTTAACTGTGAATGAAAATCCATGTTTTTTTAAGGAGGCTATATTGCTCCCTCTGCTAGGTAAGAGTGACTAAGATACAAGAATACACAGAATACACTACAATGGTTTTCATGGTTAGAGGCTCTAGCTCCACTGGTTTCTGGTAACCACATTATATTCTTTCTTGGATGAGTGTGGTCCTGACAACAACTGACTCAATCTTGAGATGATCCTATTCAGATTGAGCAAGTAGACTGAGTATGGTAAACTTCAGGTTGCTGTGCCTTAATTGCCTAACCAAGCCTATAGAATAAGTCACTGACCTGAGACAGTATGGTACTGACTACTCTGTGATTTTCTCAACAATCTGTTACCACGCCATATACCACTTTGAACTTCCAACATGATTAAATAACATGTATTAATCAATTTTGTCCAATACTTCTCAAGTTCATACATAAACACAATCAAAATAATCTTACTTTGTTATTGTTTTTAAAGCTCAACTGAAACACAACCTACCACATCGGGAACGTTCGTTGCTTCTTTGGGCCAATTTTCGTGCGGGAGATAGGAGTTGAGCAAGGTACTGCATCTAAATGGTGAGAGCTGTTTGGAATAGCAGGCACCCAGTCCCGGCTGCGCTTGGGTTTGGGATCACGAGACAGGGCTGTGTCTGTGTTGATGGAGACTGACCGGTACTTCTCCTCATTCCCTTCAAGCACTTCCTCCACCTCTCGTGCCCGGAGGAGAGTGACATTGGTGGCAAGACCATGCTGGCCAAATCCTATTTATAAACAAAACAAAGCAACAATGAAAGCAACATTGAGTTTCAGCCTTTTTCTATCATCTTGTATCATATGTCACTTGAAAGACTGACAGATTTCAGAGACAATTTTCGTGTTCGGAAATTGCCTTGTGAGCATGTCTATCTAGGCTTACTGCTCATATCTTTCAGTATTTATATATTGTAGGTGCTACACTCTTTGCCAGTGTGGAGCTAAATGGGTTAATATGACAAATGTTGGTCAGGGAATAATTTTCAAACTCAAATTTGATTAGCAATTTCAGCTGATGAAAAATATCTTCAATGATATCCTGTACACGTCTATGTAAGAAAACTGCTACACAAAAGTTAGTTTGTGTAGTAGTGGTGTAAAAATGCATAGCAAATTGCGATGCGATACGAGGAAAATTATTCCCTGTTGGTTATAATACTTTATGGCTTTTGTATGTATTATATACACTGTACAACTGTGCATTATATATCTTCTGTATCATGATTAGCTTGTGATATATGATGTAAGCACACAGTTAAAATTGGGCAGTAACTTGGCATATCCTCATAAAAAAATAAAAAAAAGTGCCATAGTGCCAGCTACGTTTGTTCCAACAGGGTACATGACATAATGTATTCCTACAAGACATGCTTGGTGTAATCTTTGAAGGTTTCCACAGCGGCAGAACGTTGAGTGGTGGAAGGCTTTACTGAGCACCACATATTCTTTCTTGGGCATGTATGCAACCCTGCATACCCACTCCCGACATTTTGGCAAGCATAATCTTGCCATTTTCAAACAGCAAGAACATGAAAGCAAGAGATTATTAACATGCTTGCCAAAACATTGGGAGTGGGTAGGCCCTTTTCAGGGCCACATACTTATACCCAAGAAAGAATATGTGGTGCACTGTAAAGCCTCAATAACCACTCAACATGCTTGCTGTGTTTCAATTCTCACGTTCTCCTTGCTCCACAATACTCTTCCGCTCCTCCATGCTTGCCATTTTCCTCCATAGTGATGGGTATTTCTTGTACAGAGATCCTCTGAAAAGTCTTAAGTAATTTCCCACCTATTTGAACAGAAATCATGAGGAAAATTTGCTGTAAAAATACATAGGACACTCAAAATGTCAAACACTCATATAACAATAACAATAATTGATGCTATGATCAAATTTTTGCAGGTACAATTGTTTTTTCATACCATGGGCAGATCTATATGACTACCAGTATACTCTCAGTGCAGCGTAGGTGAGAAGAGTTTGAAGGCTGATTTACAAAAAAAGCATGCCAAATGGTGTACAAGACTCTAAGACTAAGAGTACGAGGAATGCACCTGTAATAATCTTCAAGTATGAAGGATGCAGGACTACCAGAAGAAGAAGAAATCATGAAATTGGTGAGTTTGACTCATTCCTTGAGCATAGACATACATTGTATAAATGCATCGCATACCAAGTTATAATTATGTGATCTCTTATAATGCCATTAATGGAAAAGGGGGAATTTTATCCCATTTCCTAAACTTATCCTTGTCGGGTAGATGTGTAAGTACTGTGTAAAGTAGGTCCACACAGCAGAGTGAATGGAAGGTAACTGTTTGTAGTGAGGGCCCAACCATACATTGATACAATTTATGACACAGATACACCTAACAAGAGATCACAAAAATTGGCATTAAAAAAAACCCGCACCAAGGTTTGATCTCCCGGGCCAAAATTTTACTCGCAAAAGCATAAATTGGAATTCTACTCTAGAGTGGTCTAAATACATCATGTAGGGTAACATCCCCAGTATTCGGTCACTTAAGCTTTATGGCAATATTTTTCAAACTAAAATAATACATACATACATCATATCTACAGCAATGTATGTGAAATATATCAAATTTCTTTAATCTCAATTTTCATTTTGTTAAATATCACACAGAATTTCACAAAATCGCAAAATATATCACCTTGAAAATTCCCCAGTATATTTATACGGTCACCACCACCAGTATTCGGTCACGCGATATGCGCATTTAAAGTCAATGCGTGTTCAAGGCAGCTGAAAAACGCGTGCGAGCGCTACCTTGTTGCGTTGGCGCAAAATTGCATCGGGGACGTTGTAGCGCCCGTTGGTGACCGAATACTGGGGACTCGGCACTTGCATTCAACCCTTGTACATCGAGACACTGTATCGGCACGTGTGGAAATTTTGTTTTTCTTTTGCGTTTTTGAGGATACCATCACACTCCAAGCTTGCGATAAGCAAAAAATCCCGCGAGAGAACGGCCTATTTCTCGATTTTTAGCGCTTTTGCGGTGACCCGTACTCTTAACACGTCACTGGGCCTTATCCGCGCGCACTTTTGGAAAGTAGCGCCGATTCTGCACTATTTACAGTAAAATTTGGGATTTTGGATGGATTTTTGGAGGGGGCCAAGGGAGTTTCCTGTAGTGTTTGTGAATGAGTGTGATATGTGAATTGATGCGATGTGATTTGCGTGTGTTGTGACAGTTGAACTTACTGGCTGGTGACTAGTGATAAGTGACCGAATACCGATAGCTGACCGAATACTGGTGCTCTTACCCTAGATGGTCTAGAGCTAGAGACGTAGAGTTTCTACTATCTATAGGTCCTAGGTCCTAAATCATAATCTGTAACGTTACATTGTACAATCTCCTGTACACCACACGCATTTAAGCAAGTGGGACTAAACATACTGGACAAAGGCATTCATTCTCTGCCGTTTGTGTTGGGTCTCCTACCGTCGCGTCGACAACATTTTGACTAAAATACGCAAGACTCGGAAACATACCTCGGAACCTATCATATATCCTTCCCCTCCTTCTTCAAACGTGAAAACATCCGGCTTCTTGCCGTACGTTTTCAGCGGAGTACTCATGATTTGGACGTGGTTTCGGAAGCGGACATAAACAGAATTTCGATGGACGACGCGTGCATGTACAGTAATGACGCATGAGGGCAGCAAACCCATTGATCGCTGCCGTACTCGACTCCTTGAACTGAAAAACTTCAAATGAAGCGAAGCGTGATAGTAGAGCAGATAAGCCGAAGAATTGTGCAAAATTTGACTAAAGCATGAAACTTTCACCATTGTTAGTACATGCTATAAGATTAATTTTAAGATCGGGAGGTAAGTCTGAATTGACCTCTGATGACCTCTAGAGGTCAATGACCTCAAAATCTAAGAAAATTGATATTTTGCGTCATTGGTTAATGATAAACACAGTAATGATATACTAAAACTTAATATTTGTCACAGTGAAATTGTCTTTAATTATGTTCCACAGAGCCCTGACAGGTTTCTACCTTTGACCTCTGATGACCTCCAGAGGTCAATGACCTCAAAATGTCAGAAAATTGATATTTTGCATTATTGGTTAATGATAAAACACAGTTATGATGTACTAAAACTTAATTTTTGTCACTGTGAAA
This sequence comes from Diadema setosum, assembly GCF_964275005.1. NCBI lineage: Eukaryota > Metazoa > Echinodermata > Echinoidea > Diadematoida > Diadematidae > Diadema > Diadema setosum. The sequence goes on along the minus strand of NC_092688.1, from coordinate 27,976,344 downwards.
TTGTCTTTATATTCCACAGAGCCCTGACAGGTTTCTATCTTTGACCTCTGATGACCTTCAGAGGTCAATGACCTCAAAATGTCAGAAAATTGATATTTTAATGCGTCACTCATAACTGAAACACGATAATTATGTACTAAAAGCTAATTTTTGTAAGAGGAATTGCCTCAATGTTCCACTTCGAGCCTTTCGAGTCAGATTTCTACCTTTGACCTCTGATGACCTCAGATGACCTATGATGAGGCCAATGACCTCAAAATGTCAGAACATTGATATTTGGTGCAATTGGTTGATGACAAACATGATTTAGATGTTATATTCATTTGTATTACAATTGAATTGTTTTCCTATTCCACAGAGCAAGAGAAATTACTCACGTGTCTCTACCTTTGACCTCTGAGGAAGGTGACAGCTCAATGACCTCGAAATATCAGAATATTGATATTCTATGTATAGTCAATGGTCAACTTTGTAATACCCGATGTACAATCATTTATGCTCTAATAGAAGAATCTTGTCATTCCATGGAACATTTGTCATTAGCCTGTGCATTATATCCAACTTTGACCTCTCAGGACAATGAGAGGTTACTGAGGTCACATGTGCAGGCTTACCTGTATTGATGTTTGGCTTCATTGGTATAATCGTAAATGCTTAATCATGCACAAATCACGCATTGATGTTTTGATCAAAGTATGTATGCATATTCCACAGAGCATTGGTTTATAGTAACAGGTCTCTGAAATGTGAGAGGTCAATTACTTCAGAAATAAAGCTTAAGTTTCTTGAGTGATGGCAGTGACCTCAAATACAACTGTTATGTTTGGATTAGTTATGTAGACTAGCAAATATGGCCATTATCTCGACACTCGAGGAAAACAAGGCCCACGAGACTGATATACAGAGTGTTTAATCTATTCAGTGTAAGACTCATAGATCTTTTCCCCCATTTGTCGGACTCATTACGGGACTGGTTTGCCTAAGTGTCAAGCTCATGGGCAATATTTGCATAGTTTCCAGCTGGTGGGCCTGTATTGGCCAGTGTAAAGCTGGTGGGTTGTTACAGTATGACTGCGATGAATGACTCATGGTCCTGGAGTATACAGTCCACAGCTGCGACATCATGGACCATCTTGAAAACTTCGACATACTGTGAGGCCCAACATGCATTCCACATGAAGCAATCCTGTGTATTGCAACTAGCTATTGCCATCCGAGACCTACCCAGGGAATAGATAAGCATTCATGGCAAACCATGGAGAAAGCGGATTGTGCAAAATATTTTGGAGTTCCAATAGGAGGCTCAGCTGGAATCAAATCGCCACAGCAGCTTAAAAAGGTTATACTTCAACCAAAGACTCTCTCCAGACGAAGATACGAGTATCATAAAGTTCAGGTGTTTTGCTACTCCATGCCGCTCGGGACTGTCCTGGAATATGCATGCATCATCTGGGATCCATTCACCCAGGTGAAACATCATGAAGTTTGGAATGATCCAGAGAAGATATGCACTCTTTAGCTGCAATGACCATCATATGCAAAACAAGCAGTGTTACAGCCACACTTGAAAAACAAAACAAAACAAAACAAAACAAAACTACAATGGCAATCCCTGTAAGAAAGTACAGCTCAGGCAAATTCAGCGATGATGTTCTGCATCAAGAACCCCACAATATTCACTCCGCAGGAAGTTGTGGCTCTATTGCTGCATTCTTCAAAAAGGGCAAATGACCAAAAATGTCAGGCATCATTTGCAAGAACACAAAGTAGGCCTACTCCCAAAAAAGGTGACGGCTACTCTCGGCCACTGTCTCTTGTATCGCTTTGAAACACTTCAGGAGAGAGATACTCAATATTCAGCTCTGTTATCAAAGATACATATGTCTCTCTTTTTGTTTTTGCATTTGTTTGTTGTTTTTTGCTTCATATAGCTCTTTGGATACCTTCTTTAACCAATTAAGAAAAGGCTCCATGGCAGAATATTACAAGATTACACAGTATAATGAAGAAGAAGAAGAAGAAGAAGAAGAAGAAGAAGAAGAAGAAGAAGAAGAAGAAGAAGAAGAAGAAGAAGAAGAAGAAGAAGGAGAATAGGAAACGAGATCTGCTGTCAATGATGCAGAGCCAATACCAATCAGTTCCATGGCAGATCTTAGTCGGCACTGCAAAGGTTTGGATGTCTCTCTCTGTTGACAAAGGATATTCTAAAGCTCCAAGTAAGTCCATGGGGTGGTTTACATTGTCTGGGCATAGAGGGTTGGGTTGGGTATATGAGGATATGATGCTTTTGTTATAACAATTAGGTCTGAGATATCTATTTTTTATGTTTGTTTTGACCATCCCGCATGGATCTCTAACGAAAAGGAATGATAATGTGTTAGACCCAGCCGCCACCGTGTTTTTTCAATAGATTTTGATATTACAGTGTAGTTGAGAAAAAAGTAACCGCTCATTGTCCTAGATGGAAGTCAAAATTGAACTGTGTGTGGAATACTCTGCATACAATTTTGGACACACACACACACACAAAATGCAATTTTTTTTTTATATAATTATTATTTCATAAACAGCAGGCCATTACAAACCAATGAGACCAGACATCAATATTCTTACATTTTGATGCATATCTTTCAATATCCTCCAGAGGTCAGAGGATCATCGCTAATGTTCATGTGAAATGAGTACACGCCTTTTGAATTGCTCACTTTTATTGCTATAGAAATACACAATATGTGCATCATGTCAATCATTAAATATTGTATCAGTTTCATTTTCAGTCTTGGATTATTTTTTCTATGTACAAATAAAATTGTGGCAAAGTAAACAACTTTCACATCAAAATATAAACGAGAATACTAAAAAAGAAATAGATGTAATAACGTGCAAGGCAAATACCAGGCCTACATCATCAAGGTATACAGCTGAAGGAAATCACCTTATTGATAAACAATTTACTTGACTAGGATAGCGACCACTGAACAATATTGTTTCTTAAAACTCTCTCTTCTTTTCAACAAGTGGAATAAAACACATGCACATACCGGGGCATCAGTTTGGAGGAGGGGTGGGGTGGTGGCAGGACCCCCACCCCATTAAATTCTGAGATGCGGACTATGTTTTGTTGTTGTTAGTTTTTGTTGTTGTTTTTTTGTTTTTTGCTTTTTAGACAGAAAACTGCCCAAGTTTTTCACTTTAAGTGTGCATCGGATTGTTAAAATTTAATTCTGAAATGCAAAATCTCCCTTCTGTGAGTGGGGATATCTCCTTTCTATAGACTCCTTCCCCCTGCTTGGTTCCTTCCACAGATTTAACATACTTTGGGGAATGATAATTTCCCTTATTCTATGAAAAACGTTTTTTAAGAGATATTTTTATTTGAATTCCAAAGATGAAAAGGCTTTCCTATATATGCACGATTGTTCATTTTGGAGGGCAAGAGGCATTTACCCCGCCTCCCGAGAAAATATGGGAGGGGGAATGGTGGGGACATAAAACTATTTTTTTCTTCACTTTTTTGACAGAAAATGAATTGTCACTGAACATTTTAGCTATAGTATGCACGAGATTAAAAGGCAGAATCTCCTTTGCATACCCCCTCCCCCACACTATCTTTCGTTATGTCCCCTTCCATATACGCTCAGTGCTTTTGTCCCATTTTTGTTCTATATCATCACAAAGTATGTACTAGATCTTTAATTTCAGTTCCGACATATTAAAGAAAATCCCTCTTGTTGGAGGGGGTAGTGTATCTTTCAATTAACAATCCCTCCTCGGTTTCTACCCTTAGATTTGGTACACTCCTTTTACTGATAATTTCCCAAATATACCATCATAAATGTGTCTAGATTTTTTTTTTACATTTCTATTCTTACTGCAAAGGCTCCTTTGCATAGAAAGGATTGGGGGACAGCCCCTTTCATACCCTCCTCTCGCTGTATCAACCTCTCCTCCATGCATTGATTATGGCTACACATTTGGGTATGGACTTTTTTTTTCAAAATGGTAGTTCAACCAAGAGTGGCACGAGATCATTGAATTGCAAACAAAAGAATGCAAAAGCTCCATAATGTGGGAGGGGGATACCTCCACCCACATCCTTCTGTCGATTGGTCTTCCTCCATAGATAGCTGACTTACTACACCTTTTTGATACAAATTTCGAGGTATTCCTTCAAAAGTGCCTGTGTGCCAGGTCGTTGAATCTCATTTCTCAAAATACAAGAGCTCTGTCGAATGGGAGTGGAATACCCTACCCTCGCCAACGCTGCGCTTCATGGGTTCCCATCCATATAGACTTGGTACACCTTGGTGATCCATAATTTTCCAAATATTCCCCAAAACATATGCATCAGATTCTTAAAAAAAAAAAAAAAAAAAAAAAACTTCGTCTTTGGGAGGAGGGTAGGTGAGATGCGCCCACACCCCATCAACTTCCGTATAAGTGATGACGCACACATTAAACAAGAGCTACACTGAATCACTGATTTCAGGTCTGAACCTGCAAAAATCCAATCCCCCACCCACATCCTCCCCCGCCCCCTCCGCTTCATTCCTTTGCATCATGAACTTATGCTTTTACATATTTTCCAAGTTCCCCCCCCCCCCACGTGAAAACAGATCGACACCCCTTGCTCTGTGCACATACCCGACTTAGATAATTACCTGAAAAGTTCTGCGGAATGAGTAGCCACTTTTTTGGTAACAGAAATGCATGGTTTGTAAGCCCTACATTATAAACAATTATTAACTATTAACTATCGCAGTATCAATATTAACATCCTCACATTTCATTCGAGGTATTTGACCTTGTGTGATTTTCATAGGTGAACGGTAATGGCTCGTTAATAAACAGGGCCTACGAGTGCTCTCTAAAACATCATCATGTTTACCATTGATGATGCCAAACTATTCTGCTACTTTGAGGTCATTGACCTCTCGAGATCATCAGAGGTCAAAGGCAGAAACTCGTCTGTGTGCCTTGGAATATGAAGACGATGTCATTGTACACAGATATGCTTGTTTTGTACATCCTTACCATGTTTGACCTTTCACCAATGATGTCATACTTCAATATTCTGATATTCTGAGGTCATTGACCTCTCAAGGTCATCAGAGGTCAAAGGTAGAAACCTGTCTGCTCTTTAGAATATGAAGACAATTTCATTGTAAGACAGATATGCTTGTTTTGTACATCTTAACAATGGTTACCATTAACCAATGACATCACAGATCAATATAATATTTTGAGGTCATTGACCTCCAAAGGTCATCAGAGGTCAAAGGTTAAAACCTGTCAATGCTCTGTGGAATCAGAAAATGGTTTCCCTGAAGTATAGATGCATGTTTAGTGAATCATAACCACATATATCATTCACAAATGTCTAAAAACATCGATATTTTGATATTTAAAGTTCATTGACCTCTGGAGGTCATCAGAGGTCAAAGGTAAAAACCTGTCAGTGCTCTGTTGAATCTGGAAATGATTTCTCTGTGGTATATAAATGCATGTTTAGTGCAACATAACCACATATATCATTTGCAAATGTCTAAAAACATCGATTTTCTGATATCTAAAGTACATTGACCTCTGGAGGTCATCAGAGGTCAAATCAGACTTACCTCCCGATCTTAAAATAAATCTTATGGTATGTACTAACACTGGTGAAAGTTTCATGCTTTAGTCAAAATTTGCACAATTCACGTGATTTTGAGGGCTTATCTGCTCTACTATGAAAGATATGTAGCTGTTGACAAATTAATTCAAGTGATCATGACTATTGTTTATAATACTGATAGTTATGATTTCAAAAGTATTTGAAACTGAACAAAAAGTGAAATCAGAAGATTGCAAAAACGTACATTATATCTTCATAATATATGTGAATATACTGTATTACTTTTAACTGAATTCAGTAACACATATTATCACTTGTACATTGTATGTACAAAATAAATAAATAAAAAAACAAATAAAAATACAGTACCAGGGTAATAACTTCAATTGAATTTGACGCCCACTTTCAAGGGGTTAGGTGTAATAATGTCAGATGTAATAATATCAGAGGTAAAAATGTCAGAGGTAAAAATGTCAGAGATAACTTAATTCTGACATTTTTACCTCTGTCATTTTAACCTCTGACATTTTTGCCTCTGACATTTTTACCTCTGACATTTTTACCTCTGACATTTTTACCCTGCACCTTTCAGGGTATGTTATGTACAATTTAATAATTATGCACATATAACTTGAGCAAGATAGGCAATACTTCAATATATCAGAAAGGACACAGTCACAACTGACAAAAATACAGGAATAATCTGTCATTCTCAATCGAAAGCAATATATCCAACCCCTTTTTTCTTTTTCTTTTTTTTTTTTGGGGGGGGGGGGTGACTTTGGTTGCTACTTATCTGCCTCGTAGCACAATAAACCAAGCAAACCGAGCAACTAGCATTGTATGAGAGTCTGATATCGGTATCAAGGATGTGGAATTCCACAGTGATACTGGTCACAATCATGTTTGCAATCTATACATTATGGTAAATAATGATGTTAACAACTCACATAGTTCCCTTCCAATGACCGGAACAAAAGTTTGAATAAATTTCACATAAAAATGATGTAAAAAGAATAAATCGCATACCACCAACAAGATCATTGCAAAGTTGTAAAAGTTTAACACTGATTAATTCGTTGGAGTTATCAGTTATCAACTATAACTGCTGCTGTTTTGTATACATTTTCTTTGTGCAACCATTGTGCTTATCCATGTAGAGACTTAGGAGGCAATGATCTTCATCTCATCTTATTTGCATATGTGGTAGTGACCAATATATCACTGCATCATGAAATTTTGCATAATAGATGTATTACTATCTAACAACACATTTTCATATCCAACTTTGATTACAGGTAAACTTCTTAATTTTGTTTGTTTGGTTACACTGTGTACACGATGTGAGTATGCTTTTGAGAGTGTGTGTCATGTTTGAATATGTATATCCTACAATGCATCAACTTTCTTGGATCACTGTAAGATAAATTCTCAGTCTCATATCACCACAAGACAAAATGTAATCATACCACTTTCACACATCACATGCTGTACACAACACACAGTTTGGACTGGGAACAAGAATCTAATTACAGCTAGTCAACGTCACTTATTATTAAAGTTGTACGCACAATTCGAAGTATCGACTGTAACAAAGAAAAATTCTAACCAGATGGATATCGATAGTAAACATGTTAATTCCATTGCAAGAGTCAAATTTATGTAAGTCGGAGGATTTTCTCTTGTCCCTTTAGATGCGACTTAGACTAGGTTGACTGCATCATTAATAAGGATGCACACATTAAACTGAATCAGCCCAACCACCTTCACACATCACAGACATAACACAAAAGTTTGGACAGGGAATACAAATCTATGGTAAGTTTCAACAATGTTCAATAAACACATTCACACACATACAATGCAGATACATGAGAGGAAAGACTATGTAATACCATATTGGGTTTTTTTTTTAATAGAAAACAAAATCTATGACCCACTTTTGTACATTTTCCTGCATTGTAATATGATAAAATGTTCAGCAAATATATAGCAAAATAGCTTTACACACCACATAGACATACAACGCCATGGTCAAATTAGGAGCTCACAACAGATAATTGATGATTCAAACAGGACAAGATAGGAATATAACATAACTTCTCTGTGTGAATAATATCTTCATTCTGTCTCCAGTGGAGACACTTTTTTTAATACAAGACAGTAATTTGCCATACGTCTCAGGGAACTATCATCAGTTTTAGCAGAAAAACATACTGCCATGGCTTGAAGAAAGGTAATTTATGTCTGGCTGCATCATCCAGCAAAGATATGAGATGTCCTGTCAAAACTACAGTTACTTTGAAAAGGCCCTTAATCTATATTTACTAAACTTTGTGACGTCTTAGTTGTAATGACTGTGAAAAGGTCTAGCTTACAAGACTAGTACCACTGGTCATTTAGAGGTGGCACATTCCAGTTTTGTAGTAATCAGGTAATTCTACTGTTTTCGTTGAAGTGCACTTCAATTTCAATTCCTAATACTCGCCTGTCCAAACATGATATTGATTGACATTTATCGCCTCTGCCACTGTTGTGGAACACAATACAATGAGAACTCCAACCAGCTCACTTGCTATTGTCCATACAAAATACAATGTACCTACTTAAGTCATATCAAGGTGAAATGCTAAATATCAAAATGAAATGTCAAGTGCCCCAGCCAAAGGAACAAGTTTCCACTGATTGATTTAAAAAAAAAAAAAAAAAAAAAAAAAAAACTTCCTAAAATCTGTTATATATTAGACATGGATCTTTGAAATGATAAAGAAGAAACTCGATGTGATCAGAAATCTTGATAGTTATTGTAGTCTGGTTCATAATAGCCCAACTATAAGAATCAAACCAACACAGTTCTTCTCTCAATTGGCCACATCACCAACTGGATAGGTCACCATGCACATTCTGAATTCCAGTCTCCCTGGAAAGTGAAAGATGGCAACTGACACCAAACAGCTGGTCCAGCAACATGCCATGCTTCCTTCCCCTTTGTCAACTACCAACTTTCCCCAGTCACCCAGGAAACCTTAGTTGTCCTTTAGGTTGCCAAATTTAAAGGAAAGCAGGGAATACCACAGGGAAGTCCACAGGGAAGTCCACAGTACTAGTTGTGTATCATTAGAGCTTGATATTATCAACTTGTTTGTGGAGAAGGATGAGGGAGAGAGATAAAGCAATTCAACTGCAATGTGCAGTGGACTAGTAAGGCACATGCCTCCAATTTCTCATGTTGTACCAAAGGGGCATGGCCTTTTATTTACACATTATCAAAGTTCATTGATCTTGACCACTGACCTCAAGAGTGCACAATATCAGTAATTTTGAGGTTAAAAAAAACAAAAACAAAAAAAATCCTTATTCATTTCAATCCATTACAACAAATAACAGTACAATAACACATTTTGAGTAGCTATAGCCAAGAAAAAAACATTTGTAAGTTTACAAAAAGTGTGGCTTTTACCTTTAAGCCTTGTCATTTCCAGCAATTATTAATTTCTATCCTTCGTATTAAATCATATTTGGTCATTGGTGAGGAAATTTCCTTACTGAATTTACAGCTGAAAATTTATTTATTTATTTATTTTTTAGCTAGAGTTAATTGTCGTTGATCTTTGACCTACAGGAATTTCTCAGGAATTTCACCCACATTCAATAAGCTTTTTGTAGTATACATGGCCAGCTTATAACAAGAAACTCAACTGAGCAGTTTATCTTGTGATAATAAGATCTGGGATGGATAGACGGACAACCTGAAAACATGATGCCTCACAGCACCCACTTGGGATGAAGGCATAAAAAAAACAGAAAGTGAGAACTAGAGGTGGGGTATAGGGTGTGCTGAGAGTCCCTCTTAATACATGGCTTCAGTCTATGTAAGGTCTTGAAGTAGTCAATCTTTCAGTCCTTCTGATTCCTCTGCAACAATTGTGGAGACAAAGTCTGAGAGCTCTGTAATGTATTCCCTGACAGAAATCAAGCCTTCATGTCCATCCAGGCTGGCTACAAGTTTGTTGACCTCTGGAATTGGTTTTGATGTAAGCTGTATAACAGAGAGAGAGAGAATGAAAGTAGGGGGGAAACAGCATGACAGAATGTGAGATAACATTACCTGTTATCCAAATAATTAAGGAAGTTAAAGGACAAGTTCACCTTCATAGACATGTGGGTTGAGTGAATGCAGCAATATTAGTAGAACACATCAGTAAGAATGTGCACTTTATTCAAAAAGTAAAGTTTTGTGAAATTCTATTTTTATTTGCCTTATATAGTTGTACGCATGTGACATCATACAATGTAGTAGTCTTCTCTTTCAGCAGTGACTGCACAGATACTTAAAATATTCGTAACTTTTGAAACGATTGTCCAATTTTCCTCAAACTTTCACTGATGTGTTCTACTAATATCTATGCATTCTCTCAATCCTCATGTATACGAAGGTGGACTTGTCCTTTAAAGGCTGAGAATAAAAGGGTTTTGGTAAGAATGGGCAAACGAAAGATGACAAATGAAAACCTGATCTCAAGAGGCTCACTTGAGTCCTTGGCTAAGTAAGTTATAAATGTGCTAAATTCCATGACTGCATGAGCATAATTTATGTTATCATGAGTACACATGAGACCAATGCTATACAAAACATACAGTTTTACCACTAAAATGTGATGAAATAATATATGAAAATATCATTAACAAGCCATTTTTTTCTTAAATTTGTACAGAACTTTCCCCGGACAATGCCATTCATATTACAACTTGAAATCTTATGATACTGATGTAAAAGACTTCAGTTCTAATTATCAATTACAGATCACTGCCCTAAGTTTAATGATTTTTCTCATGACAGATCAGTTATCAATTTGACTGGTCATTTCCCAACCTTGGGAAAGGACTCTGAACTAATACATCAGAGGCAAATGTCTGTAAATTGTAAATAAAGTGGTGGAATAGTCAAACTGTACCCGGTGATCTGTCTTCACTTGTGGTGGAATGCCAAGTTTTGGGTTGCCACAGACTTGGAGTAGAGGAGGGAGCTACAAGTGTAGTAACAGTTAAACAGGTGAGAGGTACAACTTAGTTTGAGAAGAAAATGCAAGATAAAACAAACAATTCATGAACAGCTGATGTCCTTTGTATTGTTTTCTGTCATAAGGTTCATCTCAAGACAATGCTTCTTCAAGTTCTCCTTGAATTTTAAATTGAAGCCAGCAAACCTCAAAACAAAAGTTGATTTTTTTTTTCTGTCACAATTTATCTTTGCGGAGAGTCTGATCAATGTCTTAAAACATCTTTCTAGGAATATTTAATAAAAGAAGCGATTACAGTCATTGCGTATGACTTTTCACCCCTACCTACTAACATGTCGAACTACAGACTACCAGTACCTCAATAAATCATTGACAGTTTATGTTTACGACATGGTTAATTGAATTACATTTGGTTTTGAACTTTGACCTTCACAAGAACATGCCTTGTGTTTTGCGTGTAAATAACCTTGCTTTACAACTGGATGAGATTTTCTTAAATACTGTTCAAGCTGTGCCTAATTTTCAGACTCTGCTCTTGATCCTGGACATACACCTGATCGGCCCCCAAAGCAAACGAGTCACTTCTTTACAATTCTTTTCATAGCTAATTCTTGTAAAAACTGTATGAATCTCATCAAATGCTGGGTGAATTACTATATAAACTTTGCATGCCCCCTCTGGAAAGTTTATGTCATGTAATGAGAGAAAAAAAAATCTTCAGGTTCTTCACCCACTTCCGAAGCTTATTGTAGGTAAACAAAATCACAGTGCAGTATATCACAAAATGAGAATATTAATTTCCTTCCACTTTAAAGTATTAGAGAAGTTGATGTTCAGAGAAACAACCCATTTACACTGCAGGAGCATGAATCACCTCTGTCGTCTCGCCTTCTTTTGGAGTGGCATCACGGATGTCCTTCTCTAGTTTCTCAACAAGTTCCTCTTTCTCCTGCACAATCCTGATTGGGAAAGTATACAGAAAGGTCAGCCTGTTTGGAAGACTATCAGCTTAAAGGGGATGGCTAGTAACTGATCAGTGGGAATGCTGGGGATTGATTGTTCCAATCCTTGTGGGATTCATTTAAGAGTACATTATATATCTATTGTTGTGTGAAAATTATTTGCTTCAGAATGGTCTCATATTCAAGTAATGTGCAGTTCACTGTTTCCAGGTTAGCATGCCTGTACAGTGACGGGACAATCGTTAAAGGGCCGTTAACAAACAGCCTCTAATGTCACTAGTAGGCACAGGAATCAAATGATATCATAATGATAGAAAAATAATCTAGAAATATCAATTTTTTGCTATGCAAGGGAAGTGTATTCCATGCATCATAAAACTACAGGGCTTACGATCATACCATGCTGGGCCTGCATACCAAATACCATACAAATGCTGATTTTTGATCACGTGAAATGCACAAAAATTTCCACACCACGAAAATTTCCAGTATTTGAAGTCGAAATCTGCCAGGATGCCTCAACACAGAGGAACCCATACTTCTGTAGAAATTTGAGGAACTTCACCTTGTTACACTTTCAACCATCTCTGAAAGTTGCTCTTCCTGCCTGGCTGCTTCCAAGGCATCTCTTTCCAACTTTTGCTGTGTTATTCAGAGACAAGGAGGAAAGAGGACCAATGCTGCTCCTTTCAGTTTATGGGCACAATATCAACACAAGATACAACCTTGGCTCATTTTACAGACACAATACTTGGAAAGAAGGAGCACAAATACATTTTTAGTCAAATAAAGGAAAATACTAACACAGAAAGCTACCATTCAGTTTTTGTTTTTGTTTTTGTTTTTTGCAGGTTACTTCAAGTTGAACTTTTGCCCCAATTCTTTATAACTAAAATTGCAGAATAAACCAGCAGCTGGGGAAAATAATTGGTAGAAATAAATCAACAATAGCATTATTTGGTGCAACAAATTGATATTAATGGGAAAATATTTCCTTTGTGCAGAGAGTGTTAAAGGTCAATCCATAGTGGTGAAGATCAATGAACTTCATCATATTCTAGCATACAGTGATAGATTGGGAAGCTGAGGATCCTAGTCAAACGCAGGGCAACTGAATTGTTCTAGTTCACACTTTGGTATTCAGTGTATGCTTTAACAGATGACAATTTGCATTACATGCAAACTACTTACCAAAGCCGCTTCAAGGGTACCAAACTTTGGACGCTTTGTGGTGGGTGCCCTCAGATTACGAGACTTTTCCAGAGTTCTTTATGATTTAAAAAAAAACAACAAAAAACAAAACCTCAAGTAAGAAATCTTATAGACATTCTTGTAATAGCAGTAACAATAATATTGCCAAACTTTGCACACAGGTGAGCAGCACCTTGCTTTGACCAACATTTCCCTGCTGAGTAAAATGCACTCAAATTTACTGTAAATTTCTATTTTTCTGCCTGCAGTAATCATACAAATCAAACTCTTAACACTGACAGGACTGATGATTGTCAATCATCAACTAAAAACACTTGTACATATTGATACAAAGTTACCCAGTTGTTAATCAATTCTGGTCTGTATAAACTTGATAGAGTAAAGTTAAAATGTTTTCCTACCCTGCCCCCCCCCCTTTTTCACCAATACAAGTGCAGTCGCCATATCTCATACCTACTGTTTTTTTTTTTCCCCAGTAAACACAGACATTTATTCAAAGTGACCTCCTTTTAAACAAATGATGAGCCATATCTACTACATATATGCTTGAAAAATAAAAATGTTTGTGTGGTACTGACAAGCCATCACCAAACTTTTGGACTGGTTACAGTATTTGTGCATGTTCCTTCACAGACAACTTCTTTCTATTCATATTTACCTATGTTTCAAACGGTCTAGGACATCTTGAATGTTGGTATAAACAACAGAGCTTGTATCAGACAGCACAGAACTGCAAAACAAAATAGAAGCACAAAAATATTGACATGGGTACACAAAAACTACACATACACTAATTATCAGTTCTCTTTCAGCCTAAGAGTTGACACCTAACCAGCCATACCATGTGATTCTCAGTAAGCTGATAATGGAATGTATCATGTCAGCAAATTTAGATGTAAATACTAGTAGTCTCAAAAATCCTTGTACTTCCCTGCTCTTTTTTTTTCTTCCTGAAACATTCATAGTAGCCAGTCTGTATAAGATGTTATCTTATTTCACAAATTACAGTGAAAAAGGTGATATTTTCAGGTTTTATACTTCTACCTGTAGACTGTGCTAATATATCCTCTTCTTGCAAGTATGCAAATGATTTACACTTACTACCTTATTGATCTATCATCTTATTATGCTTGGGAAATCAAACTCACATAATGGCACTATCTATGGTCTGAATGAAGAGTGCCTGGGATGTCTTTGAGATGGGTTTCCAGTGAGAATATGTCTTGGCAGACACACTCCGCTCCTTGAATGAGTCATCTGTACTCAGAAATGAGATGGTGAAAGGAAACACATCATCCACTCATTAGTGAACTCTTGTACATTTGGGTATTTCCATAGAGAAGAGGCCATTTCAGGGATGTTGGGTTATATTCTTCTTCCTTTGTGCATTACCACCCCCCCCCCCAAAAAAAAAAAAAAAATATATATATATATATATAATATGATCATTTAGAACACTGATAACTTTGCCAAAAATTACTTCAAACAAGTAATCTATTAGAATTTTTGCCAAAATGAAAAATTTGTGGGAACATGTTATGCTGGACTGACATCTCTGTACTAATATATGAAGGTCAAGTAATAAATGTTTATTGAAAATTTGTTTTTTCAACTGAATGGCCTGATATTGATTAGAAAAGAGAAGAACAGCCCTAAGATTCTTTTGAACAATTATGCCATTTCTAGAATTAGCGGTGACAGTATGTTACTTGGACTGACCAAACTGTCACATTTTGCTGTTACTGTGGACATACCCATTTCACTCCTTATACAAATAGCAATTTTCCAAGAAATATCAATATGTAACTTGGCACGGTGAGCAACTCCTGTTTTAATACAATTTTCACCTTTGGTTGTCAACAATGCTTTGATCAAAATATGAAATGTAGCATACAAATTTGCTCGGTGCAAGTCTACAATTACATACCTCTGTTGCATGCAAGCTGTGAGTCATGGAATAGGAAGCATCAAAAGAAGGCAACAACTAGATGATTTTGACAGGGTGTATACAAAAAAACTATCACCTTTTCACAAACCTTTCCATCAATAACTGTTTTCATGGTAAATAATTCAAAAGATACCAAGAAAATGTACAGAAGCACTTGAGTATTGTTGCAACACCTTCACTAGCCTAAGTAGAAGGGAATGGATGGATTACACAGCTTCAGCATGTCCGCTGCCATCTTCACTCACCTAGATTTTCAGATTTACCTCGCTTTCTTGTTGAGATCTGCAGAAAAATGACAAAGTGATTTCAAAATTACTCCCAAGTATTTTTATCATGCAGTGAAAGAAGTATGATTGGTACTTATACTTTGCCCAGTTGTGAACTCTTTAACTGCATTTTTTAACATTATAAAAATAAAAAATAAAAATCTGCATTTGACTACTGCAAATCCCAAAGTAATTTCCGTATGAACAGCATCAGGTTGATCTCATAATTCATCGACTTCAACAAATTCTGATGACATTTAGTACAGAGGCCTGACACTTTCATTTGGTCTAAGATCTTTCTGGAACAAGTCAGGATCAATTTTCAATGATCCTTCTTGATAATATCACGAATGTGTTATGTTGTGGTGCCAACTTTGCTGCAGTTATTCTGTTTTTCTTTACATTAAATTTTCTTCTGCTAACAATGAATCATGATCTTTCTAAATAAAATTTGACCTGTAATCTCATCCTAATCCCTGGGGAAAAAGAAGCAATGATGTGTCACCAAAGGGGAAAAGGGAGCTAGGTCTTTACAAGCTGTTGCTGCATGTGAAATACATTGTAGTTCAACAATTCACTACAGCACCCATGAGAAACTAATGACTGATCTGCACGAATAGGATATATCTAACATGGACTATTCAAATCAATAACAATCTTATGGAAACAGAAAGATCCGACAGTAGAAAATTACTTGCTCTGAACCTCATTCGAGGACCTATACAGTATCTAATATTCATGAACACTGGAAATGGTGCTAGCACAGCTCCCATGCACGTGGCTGTCTTTTTAACACAGTTCCCCTGTCATGTAACAAGTATAAATCCTTGCAGATGCTAGACTCTTCTATTAAGATCAACCTCTACAGAGAGGGGGACACTACAGCTGTAATTTAAACACAAACATCTTACAGTATTAAGTCACAGTACATACACATACATGTAAGCAAGTGACACAACAAATTCATTGTCTTTACATTACTCTTGAAAGCCTAAATATGTGATGTTAGACAAAATGTTATAGTCCTGACACACTTGTATCACCTGACCCCTGGTTGTACTGACATTTCCACCGATGCTTTTGTTGGAACTGGACTTGGAAGATCTCTTTGGTCTACGAACTGAGGAAGTGGATTTCCCAGGCATGGTGATTTTCTCTGCAGCAGTAAAGGGTAATACTGTACACAATGGTTTGAAAAGAAAAACAAACACAAACACACTAGAAATGTCACTGTGGAGACTGGTATGTCAGCATAATCATTCTCCCAATTACAGCACATCTTGCCACTGTGAGACAACACTTGCACATGATTGGCAAATAATCACTGTCTGGGAATATGCCAATTTTTGGACAATACTTAGAACCATTTTTAAAATAGTGAAATTTTCTTGACCTTGAACCTTAACCTTGAATGGGTCATCCCTGCAGCAGCTCGTAGAAAGCTAAACTGGGATGGACTGTGCGATGACGACATTGGCAGATGGTGCTTAAAGGTGCTTTAACTATTTACAATAAAATGGCATGAACATTGCACAGATAAAAATTAGGCTGTCAGGTTTACAGCATTTTGGACCCTACAAAAGGCCGCAACCTTCTGATGATTAGTAGGGCAGCCTTCTGGAATGTATCAACAGTAGGTGCAGCAACAGCATTTAGGTGGTTCCAGATCCATACAGTACGTGGATAGAAGAAATATTTGTATGGGTCAATTGAAGCTTCTGGTGTCATGTCTGCCTATATAAGGGGCTGGAGAGATGGAGGGCAGAAGTGAAATGTTGACAAGGTTGTAGTGGACTTTGTAGAACATGGTGCATTGTGCAGTGAGGCGTCATGTGTGCAGTATTTCCCATCCCAGTTTGGAATTGGATACTCAGTACAAGGGCTGTGGAGGAAGTACACCATCTGTAATCTTGGTGAACAAAGCAAGCAGAGCCTGCTTTTTGGACTCCTTCAAGGCCTTGTGCTGTGTTAGTGTAGTACAGTATGGATTCCATGCCTCAGATCCATACTCTAGCTGTGAGCTACCTTTGACCCCATGACCCAAATTTTCCCTACAGAATCATTGTGCAGTAATGCATTTTATATACCAAATTTAAATAGGTGGATACATTGAGTCATTATTAAGGTAAACATTAACCTGTATGGAGAAAACATTTTAATTTCACTGGAAAGTACTGTAATTTTAGCATTTCAATCAGACCGTTGACTTCATGACTTCAACTTCCCATGACAACCATTCAATCTAACAAGGAAAACTAGAAATTACGCGGTGCGTAATATATGTCCCCGCCGGAAGTAGCATTTTGTAACAAAATGTGCAATATAGGTAAAAAATAAAGGTCAAAATTCTGTGTAGAAGTTTTGAAGCCCTCACCTAGTGCCATCACATAAAGCAAATGGAATCGAAATTGGGTTAGAAATGGCGAAGGAGTAGCATTTTGTAGCGAATGTACAATATAGGTCAAAAATCAAGGTCAAAGGTCAAAGAAGACAAATGTCAAAATTCTGTGTAGAAGTTTTGAAGCCCTCACCTAGTGCTATCACATAAAGCAAACGGAATCGAAATCGGGTTAGAAATGGCGAAGGAGTAGCATTTTGTAGCAAAATGCACAATATAGGTCAAAAATCAAGGTCAAAGGTCAAAGAAGTCAAAGGTCAAAATTCTGTGTAGAAGTTTTGAAGCCCTCAACTAGTGCCATCATATAAAGCAAACGGAATCGAAATCAGGTTAGAAATGGCGAAGGAGTAGCATTTTGTAGCAAAATGTACAATATAGGTCAAAAATCAAGGTCAAAGGTCAAAGAAGTCAAAGGTCAAAATTCTGTGTAGAAGTTTTGAAGCCCTCACCTAGTGCCATCACATAAAGCAAATGGAATCGAAATCGGGTTAGAAATGGCGAAGGAGTAGCATTTTGTAGCAAAATGTACAATATAGGTCAAAGGTCAAGGTCAAAGGTCACAACTGAAATTCTGTGTAGATGTTTTAAAGCTCCTATGTAGTGCTATCATATAAAGCAAACAGAATCAAAATTGGCTCATAAATGACAGAGAAGTAGCAAATTGAACATTTTGATCACACACGGACGCACACACGGACGGACGTACGGACGGACGGAGGGACGGACGGACGCACAGACACACACACGTACGGAGACCGTTTCATAGTCCCCTGCTCGAACTCGTTCGGCGGGGACAAAAATAGGTGGTTGATGAGTAGTAGACTATGCCAGTATTACTCATCGACCACCTACAAATATACAGACCAACCGTTTTTAGACCAACCATCTTCGCGCAATGGCTTTCTTGTGTATAGAAATAAAATCAAAAGTACTTGTGCAACGGGGTGCAATACGCTAGAATATTCGAACCCTAATACAAATCAAGAGAAATGAGGAGGGAACAGATAAATACCGTGAGGAAACAGCAGGAAAAAGAATTAGTTGATACACATAGATCTAATTGAGGTTAATGAGTCAGCTATTCACTAGAGCTTTACTAGGTTTAGTTATCAATGGAGAACAGGCGGTCGGTTAAAATTGTGAGCTTGCACTGGTGCACGGAAAAAAAAAAAAATTGTTACTTGCATTTGTAGTCGAGAATTCCGCACATACACTACTGTACAGTACAAGTCAACAATCTGAGCCTGGGATATGGATCTGTGGTACTTTCTGCCATGGTGAAATGAAATTAAGCTGAAACCGAGGGATATTTTTCTCAGAAAATAAAGGTTCTACAACAACAAAGTAGACTATTTACAGGTAATTAAAAAGCAGTCAATGTGTAGTAGGTCCAACCATATGAGTAGACTTATTTCATTTTCACCTAACCCCAGGGTGCTCCTTGTTCACAGTTATACGAACGCCTCACGTTCGGGCTGGTCGCAGTTAATTTTCACCATACTTGGAGTACATTTATAAGCGCCGCTTCTCCTGGCAACACTCCATGGCGGACACAGAATATTTTAATTCATTAATCACTGTCTATAATTTATAGACCTCTAGTCGAGTCTAGTAATGTTAGTCGTACCACACTACTTAGGTAAAATTTACATCATTTTTGTTCTTTTGGCATTGGCCACAGAATGAGGAAACATGACATGGTGAAGAGGGAAGCAGATGGACAACTAGACAGCCTTATGGTATCTGTCTCTTCATGGTGCCCAGGGCTCCTTATCTGACGTTGGGACATGTATGGTCTAAAATGGGGGGGGGGGGGGGGGGGGGGGCTGACCATACATGTCCCAATGTCAGATAAGAAGCCCCACCATGAAGCGACAGATACCATCAGTCTCACACTATTCACCCCCGGGCACTCCTTATATGGTAAGGGTACCACGTATCAGCATGATACCTTAACATCGGCACCCTGCATATCATAGCTGTTAGCGTATAGAACGAAAAAGTATGTGTTGGATTAAGCACCATGAGCTATGAAAATAATAATAACAAAGACACAAATAACAAACTCATAAGCAAACTAACAAACTAAACACGGTTCAGTTACACATCCACTTGGTAAATTGCGAACATGACGCATTACTGTGAAATTCATGTGTAGATAAAGTAGTATTACCCATGAAGGGAGGGGGTGCAAATGTTGAGGTAAATTTACCCTTTTAAGCCATGCAAAGAAAATGCATCACACATACTAAAATGCCGATATTTCACTAGAACTCTACAGAGATTCAGAATCAACAGGACAGTCGCGATATTATAAACTGCAGTATTTATGGCATATTTGAGGCAAAACTTCGGCAAATTTGTTTCATACTTTTGGAATAAATAGGTTGCAGATCCTTACGGGGACGATAGGTAGTATGATTGTCGGTTGTGGGTACCACCTACTGCCGTATTGGCACCATAAGGATCTGCAACTCGTTAATTACAAAAGTATAAAACAAATTCGCCTAAGTTTTGCCTCAATTATGCCGTAAAGAGTGCAGTTTCGAATCCCGTCACCGTTCTGTTGATTCTGAATCTCCATTGTAAAATACAGTGGACTCCTGTTATAACGAAGTCCTCAGGACCGGCAGTTTTCTTTCGTTATATCAAAATTTCGTTATAACCGATCAAATAAATAACTAAAAAGATAGAGCCAATAATTTTGCCACTTGCATTTTTATTTCATTGTAGATCTTACCGTGTTCGTTATAATGGGAGTGCACTGTAACGCCATTTTAGTGCGTACAATGCATTTTCTTCATGCAGCTTACAAGCAAGGGTACTTCACGATCGGCAGCCCTCCCTCCATAAATACACGCAAATTTCACAGTCATGCATCATTACTGAGCAAATGTGTATAATTGAACCATGTTCAGTTTGGTTTGTTAATAACTTTGTTTATGAGTTTGTTTCTCGTCTCTTCGTTTTTATTATTTTCATAGCTAAATTTAACGGCGCTTAATCCCGTGCGTACCTTTTCATTCTATACGCAAACAGCCATGATACGCAGGGTGCCAATGTCAAGGCACCCTGCCGATACGTGGTAAATTACCCTTACCATCTGTACCATACATTACACAGTTCTGCTTCTGGCTGGTCGCCGGTCGCAGATAATTTAGTCTCACACACAGCCACAGCCCTATGATACTGACCATGATTATTGATGACTATGCCACAGGTTTTCGTTTGAACTGCCCAACGCCCTAACTTCCTATCATTCAATTTAAAATCAAGTGCTAAAAAGTAAAATCTAGAAAAACAGAATCTAGGCCTAGAACTAGCATGACTAGAAGGGTCTATAAATTGTTTTGACAATGAAGATGCATTGCCATTGCCAATTGGAATTGCCGGATAGAAATGTTCATAAAATGCAACACATGTTAGACTGTAGAACAACTATTACACAGCCAGGTTTTGTTAGAAGCTTTCTACTTTTACGATAGTTCTAAATAGCTTCCAAGCTCTACTGTCTACAATATAAAATACAGGCCTAAGTAAACAACTCACGCATCACGTGAACCCGTTTTCACGAAGCATTTCATTTGGCAGCTGCTAGAGTGCACCCACAGGTTTCTGTGGAGTGCACCCCATAATTAGAAGTAGGCCTATATGGGACTACACTCACTAGGTAAAATAAAGGCGAGCTTCTTCTCGGATTCGAGTAATTTACAATTACATCTGTAAATGGTGCATGGCAGGTGTGCACACAAGTAACCTAACAACAATAAAAGCTTAGCTACTGTACGCAATGCATGGATTGCATACCTGTTTCATAACTTCACAAACAACAAGCTATGAGGTGCCGGAGTTCCAATCAACGGGCTGGTGGGTGTTGGGACTGTTGATGTCAAATTACAATGTACTGCGAGTATACTCTTTTGCAGTGTTTGATGTTGGTCGGTCATTATTGTGTTGGGTGGATTTTATGCGAACCAAACTTCCCGCGGCCGGCCGTGCATAGTGGACTCGTACTCGCTACATGATTTCGACGATGCCACCACAACTATCGGCCCGTACCGCGTACCGGCCGTTACCGGCGCGATACCGTACCCGTTTCAACCCCAGGGCCTTGTGGAGCCGGGATTTTTGCAGATAAACGTCTCGCCGGCGGCGGGATGCGTAAACACGCCGGGATTTTGCCGTAAATACATCTAGCCGGGAAATGTAAAAACGTTCAATTTTTGCAAAAAAAAAAAAAAAAAAAAAAAAAAAAAAAATCAGTTTTAAATGTCTTCATAATAGTAGCGCTAACTTAGCTCTATCTTGTTTGGTCCGATAGAATTTAGGGACTGACCGACTCAAGATCATATCACCATAAAGATGCTATCTGCCAAGTTTGGTGGAAATCAGTTTTTTCAAGAAGATGCAGAAAATGTGGAAAATCCCCCTCCTCTCCCTATATACCCCACCCCCCTTATCAAGGCACCCCTGAATCCCTTCATAATCAAACATGAAATTTAATTCAGTCATTAATGTCTTTATAGCAATAACTCAGCTCTGTCTTTTTCAGTTTGACAGAAGAAGATTAACAAAATCAGAGTTTCGGGAACTCGGATCTGGAGGCCAACTCCAATGCCCCTGAATTCCAATGCCCCCCCCCCCCCCAACCAAAAAGGGGGGGGGGGGGTAGTTATAAATCACCTATACATCAGATCATGTTTTGAACCATCAAGACAAGACTCTTGTTTATTTTTCATAACACTTTCAGGGTTAATCAGCTGCCAAGCAAAAAATGAAATAAAGAAGAAGAAGAAAAAAAAAAAAAACCTTTCGGGTTTCCATCACTGTACCTGACAAGCAAGCAAAAAAAAAAAAAAGGCCTATGTTGGTCATCATGCGATTTTCATGTGTAGGCCTATAGTCTTATTTTTTTTTAAAGAAAGAAATTAAAGGGGGCTCATTCCTGGTGTGCCCCCCTTTATTTTTTTCTTTTACCTAAAAACAAAACAAAATTTAAAGGAGTATAGCACGCACCCGGTGTGCCCCCCTCCCTTGGATCTGCCACTGCACAAACCTATGGACAGGGAATTACAGAGACTCCAACTCTCCCGCTTTCGTAGGGAGATCTCCCGCCGAAAGCCCATTTTTGCAAAATCCCCCTTCTCCCGCTTGAGATTTAATTTCTCCCGCCCTGGCTCTGTGTCTCCTGCTTGAAATGATTTCTTACTTACTGTCAACGTATGTTGAAATATAAGCCTTAGATAGCCCAGAGAGAGAATCTAGAACTGGAACCCTAGAACTTCGCGCACATTAAGTTAGAGCTCCCTTTCGCTAGGGGTTTCAGGCGGGAGAATCTCCAGATCAGAAGGGGCTTGGGGTTGGAGTCTCTGGAATTAATGTGGTATGCAGAGGGTGAACAAGTAAAGATGACTGAACATGCTACTATGCATGTGAGTCTCTTTTTATTGGGGGGGGGGGGGGGGTCAAAAAATCTCCAACCTACACAAGATTTATCATTGGACTATTTACCATTATCATATATTCATTTTGGAGCAAACCACTTTCCACATGTGGGATCTTTTTGTGCCACAGAAGGTTTGTTTGTTGTATTTTTAATGCCTGCTTACCCATTTCTAATCTAGTATTTTTTGTTTAATATTCCTGCAACTCTTAGCTTCTACCCTTGTACCCCGGTACTGGAAATTAAATGCACAGATAAAAATGTGCCATGTACATGATTATATTTTGGTTTGTTTGTGTTTCTCAAATATGTAAATGTTTTGCACGTTCATTATGTTCATACAAAATAGGTTGATACTGCAGCATACATACACAGGCATGTATGTAAAATACACACACACATACAACCACACACACACACACACACACATTTCAGCACATTCACTATGCTTAGCTGAGATATCTCACCTACACTGTACAAATAAAAGTAAAAGGTGAAACTACTGATGTCACAAGAGAAGTAAAACTAGGTCAAGTAGCTGCCCAAACTCGTTTCAATCTTGAAGCACACTGCTGACATGCAGCAAACACATTAATTTCTTACACAGAATGTTCCATGATTTTATTTTTTTTTTTTACATATACAGCTCCACACATTCTGTCAGAAAGATTGCTCAACACATTAATTTCTTGGATAGATTTCTCCACAATAAGTTTATTTTTGTCATGTTCACACAGATTACAAGCAGTCATATGTGTAACCTAAATGATGATTTTACAATACTTTTTATACAAATATTTATCACAACAATGTCCAAAATTAAACAAGTATTGATTACTGCTCTTCTACAATAATCAAACATTCTCCTGTACTTGGATTCTCGTACAAATAATATTTCCTGTTGATGGACAAAATATAACACTGCACTGATTAAGCTGTTCACTGGGTACTTCAGATAGTAATATTCCTTACTAGTTTGCCTACAGGCATAGTACATCCAGTCTTGCTTATTATTTTATGACCACTGCTAAACAGGTCACTACTTATGATCTCAAATATTGTATTTATCATACAATAATACAAGGTACAATCAACACATCCCAGTCATCAGGTGCTCCAGATGGAAAAAAAAGGGGGGGGGGGGAGAGAGAGAGAAAGAGAAAAGGGGTTGTTACTACATAAAATAGTTGGACAAATTACCTGCATCTAGGTGAAAGAATCGAACATAAAGTAGTTCAAGACGAACTATCACTTTCTCTAAAGCACATCTAAAATGATGCACTTATTCACTACTACCCAACCAAGTCTCATGAACACTTTCAATGCCCTATGGCAAGCTCATACCAGGGATAAGTCACATGCCTTCTCCTCTCTAGATGGACTACCAGAAAGGAGGTGAAATGCCAAACATTCCCTACATTAGAAGTGAATATGTCAATAATGATCATGTGAAAAGATGGCTTGAAACACCATATACACATTGTACATGTATGTCTATCATGAAGTTATGTAATCATCTGCAAATCATGAGGTATTTGGCATTAATTGATAATGAATAGAATATCTCTGCAGTTATCAAGATACGTGTATGTCCTTGCAGAATTAACTACATAATACAGAAAGGACAAATTCTTAGAACAACCATTAATTTAATCTGATTGCAGTAAAGCCTTTAAAACATTGATACAAGTGTAGATTCACCTTACATTGTACTGTTTACTATGCATCTATGTTCCTTACGGTACTCCTACAAGTCCACACAAATACAATCCATGAATCTTTACTAACCATTTGGTTCAATCCAATATTTGTAAATACATCTGCATCAAACCCTTAGCTACTGGAAATGTTAACATTCACAAATTAATCAAGAACATGCTACCTTAAATGCAAAAATTCATACCAATTTAAGTATTCAAAACACAGAAAACACATTCATTAACAACAAACAAAAATATCTGAAAACAACAAAACACTTCAAGAGTAAAAATAGCACGACAGTATGACTCTAAAATAGCTATAAAATCATCTGTGATCATCTGCAAAACTATTCTGAATAGGAAATGCGCAACATCAACTGAAATCAAACATATTCTGAATAAAGGATTTTGAAGATACTATACAAAAATGAGTATTGCAGCATTGAACATTCTATCATAAATATCCACAATAACTTTTGATGAAAAAGAAAATGAAGTACTGAATACAACTGTCCATGTCTACACTAAGACTGTGTTACAGAACACCATCCGTTGAAGTTCAAGTACAAAGTCTAATAACTATCATGTTTTGCCAAGGACATATCCAAGAAAGTACAATTTACAGGTAACAAATCAATAAATATAAAATACAACAGGAATTTCAGATGGGAACAAATACAAATTTCAAGGGTTTACATATATAGAAATACATGGATCTGCACTTAAAACAGCTTCAATGTCAATTCTACAGATGCTTGGAAACCTATTCAAGCACACAAACATTCAAAACCATGCACAGACCAGAGAGCCATCCCAAAATATAACATTGCAAAGTTTCCCTATTCTTTCGTAGTAGTCATTGAGAAGTTATTAGGTAATCAAGTATGAAAATAAAGTTAATAAAAAAGGATCACACAACCAGATCAAATTGCAATAATGACATGTCTAATCTACAAAAATATTTAAATCGCCCCTATCTATATGGGTGGCTTTAAGAGTTCATTTCCATCAGTAGATGTGAGTATGTTAAGAGCCTTAATCACATAGCATAACACTTTGGGATTTCAATCTACCTCATCAACCATCCAGCACAAATTTCATGTTTTCTTTGTTCTTTCAACATAGTTGCAAAAAACCTAATACTTCACTTTCTAATGCTTATGTTGATACATTGTAAGTCGTACCTCATACTTGTGTAGGGATTTTTTTTTTTTTTTCGAACCAGCTGGTATAATGCTTTACTACTGCAAGAATACATGCACACACTACTTTCTGTACACTGTCACATGTCACTTCACCTACACATGAATCATTACCTAACCTAGCAGACTTCCAGTCCTCTAAGTTCTGCTGCCATACATGCTCTCTGTTGTATTTGTTCACTTCACCTGATGACCTGCATTGTATCATATTTCTTTCATTTTGTCTGATAGGAGATGCCATCTTCTCCAGACTGAGTTATCTAAATATTATGTATCTTGTTCTATAAAACACTGCATGCATATCATTCTTCGCAGTTGCCATAATGATTATTTGGCTTATGTTCTAAATTATACTGATTAAACCTCTCGGGCTCAAATTAAAAATAAAACAAACAAAACAAAACAAAACTAGAGCAGTTGTGTTTCTGACAGTCACTGAATGCAGAGCCTCTTGCCTAATCTCTCTACCTTTTTAGTGGAGTTTGGCACATGATCAGTCGCTCGACAATTGTATTCCTTGAAAGCCTTATACAATACTGTGACATTTCGGGTACCTGCTGCCACATTATCTACACTAGAACTGCAAATAAGAATCAATTATGCACAATGGCGATCACATTGTATTGGAACAATATTTTTTTTTCTCATGACAACATTTGCACATTTCTTCAACTGGGTGTAAAATGTAGCACTTTCTTTGTGGAACTAGACTTTAATATCGCTCACTACTAACAACACTGATTTCAGTAAATCTTGATTGGTGAATAGCAGACATACATCATGCAAACATTTTCATACATCACATTAACATCATGGCTATATACCGTCTTCCTGTTTGGAAATGTGATATTACCTTTAAAAAAATGGTATAGGAATATTCAAGACATCTGATTTGCTGATGGATTCCTAAAGTTCTTACAAACAAGGCAAGTGCCAAAATGTGTCTCTCCCATTTGCGTAGAAGGAATTAATGTTTTTCTAACTCCCAGAAGTTCATTGACCCCGCCAATGACCTTTGAACTTGTGGTGACCTTCAACTCCCCAAGGGACATTTACCAGCCAAGTATGGTCACAAACGGACACATGGATCAAAAGTTATGACCTATAATCGAAACACGTCATAAAAATTTAACATTAGGCCCTAAAAGTTTGTTGACCCCTGTCTGTGACCTTTAACCTTATGATGAACTTCAACTCCCCAAGGGACATCTACCATCCAAGTTTGGTCACAAACGGACATAGGGATAAAAAGTTATGAACCATAATCGAAACGCGGCGAAAAACTTAACATTGGGCCCTAAAAGTTTGTTGACCCCTGTCTGTGAGTTTCGACCTTGTGGTGACATTGAACTCCCCAAGGGACATCTACCATCCAAGTTTGGTCACAAATGGACATATACATCAAAAGTTATGAGCCATAGTCGAAACCCACCATAAAAACTTAACATTGAGCCCTAAAGTTCATTGACCCCTACCTGTGACCTTTGACCTTGAAGTGACCTTAATGTTTGGTAAAATGTGTAACTTTGTATAACCACTCTTCCCTCCACATTTGATTGAAATTGAAGCCCACATTAGTAATTCAAGTTTTTGTAGCGTTACCGACAGACGACGGACAGACGGACGATGGACGGACAGACGCCACAGGCAATCCCTTAGTCTCCCCGCACCTCCGGTGGGCTCCACAAAAACAGAAGACCAAGATAATATACCCACATACCCAGGTGGTGGATTGACAGGTGGTAATGTTAGGCAGATGGTAGTGTTTGACCATCAAAAACTTTGCACAATGATTCTTGACATCATAATTTCATATACATGTAAACTGGTTTTATATCTCAAGCATAAATCACTACAGTTTCTGAGAAGAGCATAAGAACACTAACCTTATTCCCAAGCACCTTTCGTATGTCGATGTTGGAATTGAAAGAGCCTACCAGTAGAATGATTCCCAAGAAGTATATATGAAGCAGCACTTATTTTGAAGTGGGAAATAACTTTGTCACTATTCACAAAGTGATGGATTATGAATGTAGCCGTGATGCTCTCTGTCCCTACATGTGCACTGCCATGTTGACACAGCAGGAATTCACTCATATTAGTAGCATAGATTTCATTTTCTTTGCAAGCACCTAAAGACAGTAGAAACCAGTACATGAATCTGCATGCCATCCTCTGAATTCAATCAAATTTGTATGAGGTCTTTCTTTTTTAATGCTATTCTTTCCTTTCTTTCAGTTTACCCTCTGCATAATCATATCACCCGCCAGGATACCAACAAATACACAAAGCATAGTTTCAGTAACTGATTGATGTTATATTGCACCAGTGGCTTGCAGATTATGATTTTCCTTTTGGCTTTGCCCTTCAGAGAGTGACTTCATGATTTGAAGGCAATATTCAAGTCTAATATATGTATATACACATATAAAATTCATTCACTTTAGAATAAGGAAATAACATTATTTCAGTCCTGTATCATCTAATTACATGTATGTTTGCTAGATGCTATGTTGTAGTTTCCCTGTATTAATGTTATCACTTAGGGATGTGTATAGAACATGTAAATAAACAGAGCACAATCCTGTTTACACTATGCTTTTACTTTTTTGAAAGCTGATGAACATTGGTAAAGTTGCTCAATTTCACATTACAGCATTACATTAACAACTTCTATGAGTTACATAGAGGAATAATTACACAGTAAAATTCAAATGGTGAAGGTTTCAATGGCAAGTGACCCACAGGTAGGTAAAAATAACAAAACAAAACAAAACATGCACTGAGAAACAGCATGCCGAGGGTGCCTGGATTAAGGCTAGACCGTAATTGTACAGACACTATCCTTTATGATCTACAACCTTAGACTGGCTTGCATTCCATCACTTGACATGTGGAAATATGCACATGTGTATAGTGGAAATCATTTCCATTTCCACTTACTTTTAGTGAATGTTGATGAAATATTCACATTTCTCTTACGACTTGTCCTTTCTGGAGGTTAATTATGAACTGAACATTCCTACCTCAGTGTCTCAGAATTACAACTTTCTTTCAATTACATTCTAAAACTCTTAAAAGTTATAATCCATGACATTCACCTTTTACTAGGTACCATCTCCATAAACACATGAAATCTTTATAAAAGTCATTTTGCCAGGAATGTTGTTCACTCCTTATGCAAATGTTCTACTCTTTTCCAGGATATATCTTTCAATTACTACAGAACAAGTTCATTAGGTCCAAAGAATGACCACATCAAGCCGTAATCAGAACATCTGCATATGATTACCTCATTATAGTGTGCAATGGAAAACACAAAATAGAATCATGCCAGTGTACTCTTGCCCTTATACTCAATACATGCACAAACATGCATACATCACAAATACATACACCACATGCGTATACACCCATTAAGACAAATTGTGACTACCCTATGGTATCTACAATAAAACAAACAATAAATAGTGATAAACTGTTTGGCAAAGAAGAAGACTAGAGGGAAAAGGAGAAAAAAATGGTTTACATTTTATATCCTTTGCTTTGAATAAATTTTACAATATTGTCCAAGAAAATTTCTTGCTTTGGCTGGCATTGATTGACATTTGTTACACAAGTATCATCTGATGATACTTGTGTAACAAATATTAGTCAAAGCCAGCCAAAGAAGACAGGGATCTTCTGATGACATCATAATACCTCTCTTCTTTCTCAGAGGTAGAAGCATTCACATGATGGGAGCTACAAAATACTGAAGTCAAATGAATTACTGAATACATAATAAAAATTTTCTTTGGTGCTTTCATTATGATATTGCAACTGATATTCACTGATATGCGAGCGCTTTCTAGATTTATTTATTTGCGTTAAAAGAAATGATAAAAAGTAAATAAAAATAATACATTCTTGATAAACATGATAGTGTGCTATTTTTCTGTACAGGATTGCAGTATGTAAGCACTAACATTACATTCCTTGGTAACAGCGTTTGTCCTTTATCAGTAACACCCATCCCTAGAAATGAAAAGGTAATTGACGTACGACACTACAAAAAAATACAATACTACGAAATATTCTTCACAGCCGATTGGTTGGTTGTGCTCACATGACTTCCTTCGACTTCCACTATCCCGCGAAGTACGACAGTAACACAGTCTCCTACACAGAGCAAATTATCGACGGGTGACCAAGCGATGACAAGTACTGTTTGATCAATTGATTGTGACCGAGAGACAGACGACGTTGAGTCATAGCATGGCAACCTCTCACACTGGACTCCACGGTATCTAATATTCATGAGCTGACATGATGGAGGAGGCTAATTGCACAGCAATCATGCTACACTGCCATAGTTCTGAACATGACTGCTAGATGATCACTTGCAATGCTGCCTCCATTCTAATCAGCAGGTGCATTCTGCATGTGAAGATCTCTCTGACTATCCTCTCTGTGCCATCATGCATCCATACATGGTATGAATATTAAGGTGATATTAACTTTGACAATTCCTCTACAACAACAGAAAGATTATAGTACAGCTAGAAATCATCATCAGCACAATTCATTGATAATCTAATTCATTGACAATTCATTGATGAATGAGAATCAACAATGTTGATTTTCATTCACTGGCATGCACCTGTAACACAAAAATATATCCCCAGGAATTATCTGTGACCTATTAAGTAGTAATTATTTCATGTTTATGTCAACTGAGAGGGAAATCACACAGAAACTATATTAAACTTAGAGAAATAGACAGGCTGACAGGTAGACATGAACAGAATTTGCTTACAGCAATCATTGCACTGCCAGGGGGTGAGGGTCAATACAACACATTTTGTCATTCCCCCATCACCATTTCAGTAGCCATGCTGATAACGTCATTAGACATAGTTTTTGTTTTTCTTTGGCACAGATAATGGCACAAATGCAAAATATGCTATTAGTCTAATACAAGATTTCACGTAGCAGATCAAATGACAATGTGATAAGCTAACAGTACTGTTGGTGGAATAGGAACATGACAATAACAGCTCTGCATCCTGGGTGTAAGCACAATTCCACAGATTACATGTACTTAACCCTATTTTAACTGGGCTATTTGAGACCAAGTTTTTACTGGGGGGGTCAATTTGACCCCCCTTCAGATCTCGGCCGCCGATCGCGCGATCGCTGCGAAATTTTGCCTGAATGTAGAGCCAGATGTCATCTACAAGATTACATGGTCATACAATAGAAAAATATTGACTTTCTATTTTTAGTAAATTAATTATGGAAATTCATGCATGAAATCATAGTTCCACCTGTAATTCCATTAAAAAGGCCAAAGGATTGCTAAAGTTTTGTGTCAGAAGTCTTCAAGACACATCAAACAATTTTCTTGTAAAAAAAATAGCACAATCAAAATCAATTTCTTTTGTTTTTTATTGATTTGTTAATTTCTTATGTATTTCATTGTTTTTTCGACCTTTTGTTTTCTATTGTTTCTTGGCCAAAATTTGTTGCAGGGACTTTTTCAAGCTTATCTACATTAGAAATGATTAATTTCTATGATTAAAAGTTGAAATCTTGGCCAAAATTTGTTGCAGGGACTTTTTCAAGCTTATCTACATTAGAAATGATTAATTTCTATGATTAAAAGTTGAAATAATCTATTTTATATCAATTTAACAAAAAAACACAATTTGCATTGGATTTGCACACGATATCATGAATTTGAGCTGTTTTTGGGTTGACATGCATATGCAAAACGTAACGTAACTTCAGAACGGTGTATTAGGTCTCAAAATATGCGGGAGACTTCAATGAAAAAAGTCATGAAACGACGCGGCAAAATCTTTGCGCGTTGCGGAATCGTGGCGCGAAACATCAGGGGGGGGGGGGTCAATTTGACCCCCCAGTTAAAATAGGGTTAAAGGACAAGTAGCCACCTCTGCGGTTGCACAAACATAAAATATGGAAATTAATCCTGCACAAAGTCAGTATCCTGCAATCTACAAGACCTATTATGCTAATAGCTGATAAATGAAAACATTCACAGATGTTAAAACTAGCTGTAATTTCATGCCAACAGTACTGGTACAATCAACATGCCACCAATGACTTCACAAACAGGTCAATTGCATGTTACTAAAGTTTTGCCTGCTTTATGTACACATATAGATATTCACTCCACAAAGACATTTGTGTTTGGGTGAGGAGGTGTTAGGTGAATGTAAATATCCAGCTCTTGATTTGTAGATTTTCTCTATACACAAGTATCAAAATTGCACACAATTTATATGCTGATTTTGAAAATTTGAAAGATCAATTAAGCACATCATAGCGTCAAGACTTTGATACATGTCATGCCTTAGCTTATTTCTAAATGTGAAGTGTGTTTATCAGGATAGTCTCCCTTGCCACGCAGGAGAACCTCCATCATTTGGTACATGATACAAACTTTGGTGCATATTTATCATAATCACACATTTGATGGAATATATTATGTGCAAATATTGAGTAGCATTCTTTACAAAGTGCATTGCAAATCTCTTTTAATGTTTTCCAATAATCCATTTCAACGAAGTCTTGGTTAAATTAATTCTGACATGATTTCACACATCTATATGTTCACTGAATAACTGTCTGCTTATGGTCTATATATAAAAACCACAGATTAATAAAGATATCATTACTGATGATACTTTTTTTGTCAAAGTGTCTACAAGAAATCTGCAAACATACAGAATGCATGCTTCTCATGATCTCAAGCAAACGCACAAAGTCTTTACATGCTATACATGTGGATGGTTTCAATGTTGGATTGAGAGTAAGGTGGACTGCAAGTTAAGAGAAGGTATCATACAATTCAATTCATTGCTACAACCAGAAGTTACAGAATGTCCTCTGACAAAGGGGAACACAAGATATGCTACAAAGTCTGCTATGGCACAACAGTTTGACATCATTGTACCAACACTTGTACAGCATTGCTCTGTTTGCACTTCAGTCTAAAAAGTGCAGGTTCTTGGGCGACAGGGTCACCAGACATCTGATCGCTACAAGATGACAGCACCTGCACAACTGCAGCAGTCTGAGCACTGGATTGAGAAAAACATTTGGTCTGTAGTCAAGGACCTCCAAAGTTCCTAGAATTGTGGAGGTCACAAATATAAGGACACTATTGTATCATCACTGCGTCCCATCGGTTCGTGATGACTGCCAAAGGGGGTGTGTCTCAAGGGATAGCCTGTTGGCCCTCATCAAGGCCTCCATCTCCTACTGTCCACTACAAGGGAGATGGACACAGACACACAGTGTCAATGTTTCTTTAAGTGCTGGGTGTTAGGTCCAAGCAGGCTAAAATATGCTACACTGTTGATCACTGCACCACAGAAGCAATGCACATAAACACAGAAGCTATTTTCTAGTCTTCTACAACGCTCCTGCAGCAAGACCTGATGAAGACACATTCAGTTCTGACCAACTGGTTCCCCAACAGCTGTTGAGATGATAGACTGAATCATCCACACACAGGGAATAATGCTGGACTGCTGTTTATTCTTGTACTAGTGTCTACTCCACAGTTTGGAAGTGCTAGGACTCTGCTTTTGGGTCAATGACTTGAGGCTCCTCACTACTAACCACAGAAGTTGAGAGCAGATTTCTAAAAGGAACATATATCCATGCATTCAATCACTATCTCACAGACGGGAAAGGCCAAGGGATAGGTCTAGATGTCTACGACACGCTGCTTCCTCCACTGCTGGTTCGAAGGCCATGACCTGCCATCATCTGTCGCACGGCCATGATTTCGTTGTCAATGTATCTGTCCATGTTCTCCTCTCCTTTCAGAAACCTTTCCAGCTTATCAATGCAGGCATCCTGGTAGTCATGTATCCACCTATTGAATGAAAGACCAAACTGGATTAATCAAGACTGTATGTGGTGGAGAAATTTAATATCCAAAGTAACTGTCACATGGAGATTTGGGCAAAATTGCACAAATTTTTCTCACATATTGGTTGTTGAAATACAGGTTAAGTGACACCCCCATCAGGACTCATGAATAACTGTGACAAGCATGTGACTTCAATGTCACTTGCAGAAAATCCATATGCTTGCACACACAATATGTCAATATTTTTATATTTTCAGGAAAGAAACACTTTTGTCGATCTGAACACATCCCCCCCCCCCTTCCAACCTAGCAAGGCCAAAAAAGATCTGTGTGTATAGGTAACCAAGGAGTGCCACTGAAGATACAACTTATCAAATTGTTATACTGGTTAGTCAAATCAAAGTCTATGACTGGATAAGCACAATCATGTGTAATGTAAGTTTGTAATGTTCGTTTGCAGGCAGAACATTTACATCATATTGGATGGCAATAAATGGAACACCAACAAATTTTGCACAAGTTAGGGCCAATGTTGCATGAATCACAAAGATAAGTGCAATATTGGCTCTACTGAGTGCAATTTCAAATAAATAGCTGTAGAAAGCAGTTAACAAAATTTGAAGTAGAATCTGCTGTCTGCACTAAGTTGTGACTTGGAAGAGTTTGTATGCTCGTAGAGTTTGCACATATAGCAGGTGTACATGCGTTCATCAAGACAAAATAAGACAAAATATGATGTATTATAGCATGGCCACTTTACTACGGTAGCCTATGGTAAATTAATACAGTAGCCTACTGAATGTGTTGCACTGAATATAATATGCTCTGATATTGCACATGAATATCAAGCAGACAAAAGTACACATTTTTACTGCACTGCTAAAATGCCTTACATAGATAATAATGCTTTGTTCTTGCATGGGAGAACCTCAAATGGCAAAGGAGGCTAAGTAGCTAGAATCCTTGCAGTATACAGAATTTATCTCAAAGTCTTTTGGGTGCTCAAAACAATATCTACTTCAGCACAGTTTGTGCGACGAAGTTGAGGGTATGTGTTCTTAAAGTGCTTTGCTAACCCATGTAACTTTATCAATTATAGCTTTTGTGTTGGAAATACATGGAATGTCCTGACCTCACAGTTTGAAATACTTATTGTAAGGAGGGCACAAGTCCCTCAAAAGGATTTTAAAACCTTCAGGTAAATCATTCTACATGTTCCCTCCCAAGCCAGTCATCATCTATATGATGAAATGAATGTGTGTCTATCATGACAGAATAGTTTTATTTCTTTCTCTTGGACAATAATGCTGAAGTTAACATTTAATCAGAAAGGTGTTTTTTTAAAGGCACAGAGTCTCCTCTGTACATCCCAATCTTAGGAGCTGTCTCTTACTTGATGCCATTGAAGAAGCAAATTCCCTTCATGTCTTCTGGAAGGTCATCTGACTTTGGCCACTTGAAGTTGTCAATGACGGGCACAATATTGCACTTGCACTCAAGAGCAGTTACAATTTCCTGGAAGAAATGATCAATACATTCTCTGCATTTGTCTTTGTGATAGATATATGTGACTCTAATGGTACTGAAGTGATACAACTCTTGCTAATGTTCATCAGTTACTTACTTTTGATCTGCAGTGTTTTGGTAACATGACTGACTTATTTCCTACAAGTTGTTGATTTACAGACGTAACAGAGATCCAACAAAACAGATGTAAATGAACACTAGCTGGTCCATTTTTGCATTTCCCTTTTGTGAGAATTACCTTTCGTTATTGGTCTTTCTAATACATGCGAAGGCCTCTGTTAAACAATCAAAGCTATCACCATTTTTTTAATATGGCATGAAAAGAACTGATCTGAAATACCTTTGGTGTACTATACTGCAAGAATGTGGGAGCATTGGGGAACTCTTATGTCATATTAAAAGGACATCGTGCTTATTGACTAACTGGCATTCAGGTCAGCAAAACACATGCTTCCTATATCTATCTGAATTCACCTAGCATTTCTTGAGCTTTCCTCAAGAGGCAAACTACTGAACAATGTCAGCCAGGAGTGTCAGCCAAACTACTTCTGTAAGACAAGATCCTATGCTGCCCTGCTCACCCTGTGGACCCAGTCCTTGTGTTCTTTGTCTCCCATGCAGCGGTCCAGAGACCCAGCAGACAGTACCAGCACAAAGCTCTTGGCGCTGCGCACACTGTTTAGCAGGTTGTTGTCAAACTTGCCAGCCTCTAGTTTTTCCACATCGATGAAGACGGTAAAGCCACGCAGCTGGAGATGGACCTTGAGGAGACTGTTGCAGGGAAAACAGATGGAGGATGAGATGGAGGGCATATCAAAACATCCTGTACAAACTCTATGCACTTGTTTCCTACATGTAGTTTGTTTGGAAGTTACAGTCATTGTCAGCTACACAAATTGAAATCACCGAGGCAGCAACTAGCTACTCACAACTAATTTGAACAGCTGATCAACTTTAGTCAGGCTGCTCCATTATTGACTGCGATTATGAAAAGTTGACTTTTGTCAGGTGTACAATGAAATAGGCATGGCAAGAGTCTTCTTTGAAACGTCTGCCCTTATAATGATACCAATGCTCTTTATATCGTTATCATAACTGCTTCATCCAAAGATATAAGCATGTATAACATAGGAATAAATGGAACAAAGATAATTTGTCATGCACATGAATACAGTAGTCTCCATAATTAATACACAACTTGATGAATTACAGAAATGACTCAACTATGACAATAGGTTCATAATGTATTTTTAGATACTGTCAATTCACAGGAATGCCTGGATGTGCTAGTAACTTTTTTTTTTAATTGCACATTTAGATGTCTTCACTAATGGTAAACCACAAAAATATTTGTGGATAACATTTCAAAGAAGGGCCCCATTTTGAATGACTAGAAGAAACTTTTCACAATTTATACAATGTATGTGGCAGTTTTCAAGAATCTGTACAGAGGTTTTTTCTTCTAAAGACATGGGTATTAAGTAACTAGGGTCCAATTTGCACAATCATGACTCTGTTTAGTTAGAACAAACATACATTTACACAAATGTATTTCTCAATTCAAATTGCTGTTTTGTTTTGTTGTTGAGTTGTTTTTTGTTGTTGTTGTTTTTTTACAGAGAAAATATGAGCATCATTGCTTTCCATGATCCCAAACAGGTTTTGTTGAATAAAAATTTTTCATACATGGCAAACCACAAACAAACAACCAACCTTATAATTTGTGTCTCTCGATGTTGCTATCCCTGACATTGTCATAATTAAAGTATAACCTCTCCATATCACACATTGTCATTTTATATATATTGCTACTTTTGCTGCATATCTGCAGCATACAGTAGCCTTTGGATGTGACCTGTTACCCACCTGGCCAGCAGGGAGCCTGTAGACCTTCTGTAGCTGATGAAGACATCAAGGCTCTTCCTGGGCTGTTTTTGAGTGTCACCCTGGTCTGTTAGCTGCTTCGTCTCATTCTGGGGGCTATCAAACACCTGTGGGTATGACTCCAAACCTGTGAAAGGAAAACAGCAACCCTTTAAGTGAGCTACAGGTCAATTCAGTCTCTTTTCCTCACAGAAACAGTATTTCTTTATGCCTAGAAATATGCAGATTTTTCTCTGTATGCTGTAATTGTATGGTGTATTCATGAAGTCAAAATTAAGACCTTGACCACTATTCACGTATATTGTGGCGCTCTTTGTTGCAGATGCATATGTAAATAGCGTTTGAAAATAATCACACATTTTGAAACAGCTTCACACTTTTCACCTCTGAGTCTGAAATTTGTCACAAACCAACCCTTTCTTGGTAATCCAAGTTGGTAAGGTCATGCATGCATGCATAAATATGTTTTGTTTTGTTTTTTTAGTTACTACCACAGGAAATGCAAATCAAAAGTTTCAATTACACACTAAATACATGTTGATAAGATTACTGTATTTTTATGATTTTTGTACATATTCCAAGTTAAGATTGATAACTTTCCTTCCCCTGTATTTCAAAATGAAATTTTGCCATCACATGTGAACAAGCTTTTTCTAGGTTTCTACACATTCACAAGTCTTCCATGAGCTTTATCACGTCTGCAGCTGATGAGATATCATCAAAAAATATTTGATGGGTCACCATTAATTTCATGAGAGAGGCATTGTTTTTATCATTATCTAGAGTATCATCTTTTAATCAATTGTTATTAAATCTTTTCATTATTTTGCTAGATCAATGAAAATGCAAGGGAGAAATAATGGGGAAGATTTTTTACATGCTACAATGCTATTTTGCACAGATATAGGTGATGCAAAAGAGCAGCTTAAAATGCAACTTATAATGTATGTATCCTCCCCAACACACACACACACACACACACACACACACACACACACACACACACACCTATGCACCAATCCTATACACAGTGCCTGTACAGCAGATATTAGCTCTCAATATCTGGGCTTGATAATGAAAATGCTGCAGACTTGCTTTTCAGATATAAACCAGAGGCCTCCTGGTCTAGTGTTCACATACGTATTGCACTTCACCTGAAGCAAATTATTACCTCCGCCAAGGAAGGAGGTTATGTGATCATTGCCTTGGTTTGTCTGTTTGCAAAATAACTCAAAAAGTAGTGAACAGATTTGAATGAAACTTGCAGGAAAAGTTGATAATGACACAAAAACAGATTAATCCCACACTGAATTGATGTTTCTTCAGATCTGAGTTCTAAATCATAGCTGCCCTTCAGAAGGTACACAGATGAATATTGGAATGGATAGCAAGGAAGCAACTACAGAGCAATTTCAACTGTCTTGAAAATAAGATATCCAAAATTAAAGGTTTCATTCATCACTTACATCAGAAATATATAGAGCCATGATTTTATGACAGACAAAATATACAATACAGTGTTATCTTACTTCTTTACGCAATCTATTAATCATCTTTTAAATATTGATCAAAACAAAATTAACTGTAATAGAACAAGAGATGAGGTGAAGTTTTTTTTCCGTTTTGTTTCAAAGGATAGGTCTTCTACGGTCTCTTCACTATCAGCTTGCTAAATGTAAGCCTGGTGGAGTCCCTTCATGCTGATTAACAATCAATCATACCAAACACCCGAGATGATGCATGGTAGGCATACATTACCACATGTGTATCTTCATACTAAAAAGTAAGATAATTTAAATACAGGTACCTATGTGAGAAAATATGATGCTGAACACATTTCATGTATAGAAAATGCCAGTAGGAGACACATAAAACAAAATCCCACATATTCAAGGTCTAAATTTTCCTGTGGCTAGTTCCGGGTTGTTTTACAGTCCAGTTTCTCCTTAATCAATGACTTACACTTATATGTAAGATGTTCAGTTCCATGAAGAGCCATTGATTCTGACCACACATTTTCAACTTTCACTTTGAAAAAAAAAATGATTAGGACTCGAATTTGTACTGGTGGTTGGTAAACTACTCAGAGTTTCACTTAAATTATTCACGGGAAACTACTTGAGAATGTGGTGTAACAATGCTAGCATTAATAAACCTTGTGTCATGTACCCTGACAGGAGATTGTATCACCAGTGTAAAAATGTGGTCACATAAAATGCTATTTCACACCTGCAAGCAGCAGGAAAATTGGTACAAACAGCACGTGAAACAATAATGTAAAAACAAAGAATTTGATACCATTATTCTACTTAACTCCTTCATATCTCGCTATATTGATATTACACAATGTTAAGGGTGCTTTTGGAGAAGACGTCACTAGAGAACCTAAATGGATCACAAAACAAGTAGAACAAACAAGTTACTAGTACTAAGAGAACATAGTGCAGTGCCTTCATGATACCCTACATGAGATGGCATGTCTATGTATTAAACGTCCATGGTGTAATGTCTATGCAACTCCCATTCAAGTACACGTACACACTCACACATACAGAGCAGGTGATCAATAGCTAGCATCTAGCTGCCTGCATCTGTAAATTCAGGAAGCTGGGAGTATACCATGGCATTGATTGAAACCATTTCTCACATGAAGTCTGTGTACAACTCTACACACTATTTTGTAGCAAGCTTTCCTTCTTTTTTTTCTTTTTTTTTCCCAAGTGGGCAGTTTCGGTGCTTGTGTCAGTATGGTAGTTTCTACTCGAGATGCTTTTTTTCCCCTCAAATCCTATAATCAGATAAAAGGACACAACGCAAGCAGTCACATTCACAGAGGCAATATCTTAACTAAAGTGCTGTCTGGTAATTATGGTCAAAATTTGGAAAAAGATGATGAAGTAGGCAATGAAAGATTCTGCAAATACATAGATATTCCAGATTGTCCACACAGGAGTATGTTAGCATCATCTGAAGATATTAAGCTATTTGGTTTGCAAATATTTTCATAAATGTGTTACAATTGCAATAGCATGCAAATACTAATGTTGTAAATGTGCCATTAAACACAGAACATGCCACACAGCAGTGTAATGGGACTTGTACAACAATTTCATGTGTGGTTAAATTCACTATCAGGAACCATACAGATGGCATGAGAAGTATTATCACTTTTCAAGAAAAAGGTAAGTGATTTCCAACCATGGAAGCAATTCACAACACATTTGCATCATGGGAGACAACATTTTAGGGAGTTGTTAATTTTGTGAATAGCAGTCACCTCCTGACTTTTTGAAAATTAAAACAAAAGGATAAAGAAGAAAGTTCTATAATGCATACAGACAGTTCCATTATGTGAAGTTGATATGCAGAAGCTTGGAACAGTAGAGTGGAATAACCTCATCCCATGATCATCTGCAATTCACATTTCGTAAAGCTTATGTACTCTATTCCACAGCACACTAACAAAGCATTCCTTTTAAGCAAAAAGCCTTCATTACAGATGATCAGTTTATTCTGCCAGTGGGATTAAATGGAAATACATCATACCCTTTACTTTATTCCATGCTGTGTTAACAAAAAAAAAAAAAAAACCCTAGTCCTGCAAAAGGTTAATATTTCACCAAGGAGTCTATATAAACCATCAGACCGCGTAATTTGTTGATTTCAGGGTAAAATGCAAAGCATTCACAACAGACTATAGTATCCACGATGAAAATATCCTATTAGACAATCTTATGTTCAATATACATAAGTGTGATTGTCAAAAAATATAAATGATGTTACTTCTGACATCAAAGACTGGTCAATCGCACTAAACAAATCTTTAAAAAAGTGACTGACACTTCGAAACATAAGATGTTAATAAAATCTGTTGATTTTTGCTGTGCAGGTGTTTGTGTGTGTATATTATATTCAGTGGCAATGGAATTACACAAAAGAGCAGTTTTTTTTAGGATGACAGCTACTGCTACGCTGTACCTACAGATTACACTGGTAATATGCTACAGTAGATATTACCATTCACATTCAAGCTTTAGACAAACATTGCCATTGGTTTTGAAATCTACAGCAAGATGCATAATCATTTCCTCCCTCACAGGAATTACCTACATCTATCAACCTATCCCCTACCCCCCCCCCCCCCGACAAACAAACGACTTTCCTAGCTGAAGTCATGACCTGAAAGTCAGAATCTTTTCCCCGTTCATTGACCTTTGACTTCAGCCCAAGTCATTGTATCTGAAAATTGTAATACTGAAGAATTTTGAATAAAACCTTCAACTGTCAACTTAAGCTCAAGATGCTGTTTTTGTTGTCATAGATTGTGTTAACGATATCTGGGGCATATGAATGACTAGATGGTCACTCCAAACACATAATGCCACAGGCAACCTTTAGGGCAGAGGCATAAAAGAAAAAAGCAATCACGCAGAGAAATAAATATGCCATTTGCAGAACACACAAGGATCACTCTGATTCCAGTGTAGGTGCCAAG
Source organism: Diadema setosum (assembly GCF_964275005.1). Classification (NCBI taxonomy): domain Eukaryota; kingdom Metazoa; phylum Echinodermata; class Echinoidea; order Diadematoida; family Diadematidae; genus Diadema; species Diadema setosum. The sequence goes on along the minus strand of NC_092688.1, from coordinate 27,934,784 downwards.
TGTTCACAGTCACGCATGCTTACCTTGGAATGTTTTTTTCATGGACATCTTACGAGGAGCAAAAGGAGGAACAGGATCGGAATATGGATTGAAAGCTGGAAGGAAGATAACAAAAGACGAGTGTGCCACAAACACAGACACACACAAAAATAATATGAAATCAAACAAAAACAAGGGGAGTGAAATTATAGTAATACAATGAATATAAAAAGAGCAACATAAAGGAGATATGAACAAAATGACAGACTGCATCTTTACTGGGTTCTTGCATCATGCGGTGAAGGTGAGACTTTCAAAGAGTTGTTATACAATACAGGGATACAGCAAGATCACCTTGACACACAAAACAAAATATGCACAAGATTATACTTGGAAGGTACACTGATAAGCATATGCTTGTGCAACAAGTTCTTCCCTCAGAATCTAACCTTATGATCAAAACTCTACAATATTCTGCAATTATCTATGTAATCCATTTTCTCTGAAACATTTTAAGCATATATAATGCCTTTGGCGATCAAATCTGCTGCTCACTTATCAGTGTTTTACTTATGAATTCTTCATTTGAACATTATTTGTGTCAATAGTTTTTGTTGTTTGCATTTTTTCCACTGAAAGCTCACACATGAGTCAACATGGATGCTTTTGAAGAAGCAAGACGTTTCGGTCATATCTAAACCAAGAACCAAAATAATCATCATTAACAATGCTGTATGACAACAACAACAACAACAAAATGGTAGGCTGAATCACTTATAAAAATCTAGACAGTAAAGTGTTTACCTCAAAACATTTTGCATACATATCTCATATTTCAAACTGTAGCATTTGACTAAACAGCCCACTATTGGACATGTATGCCATACAAAATTTAGATATTAAAGTTATCTTAAAATGTTACTTCCTATTCTCACCACAGTAGTTACATAACTCACCACAGAAACATAAGATAATATATTTCACTGCATTGTAATCTAGAAAGAATATTTGGCTCAAATATCCAGCAGTTGATTTTGTCTGGGAGACCTAAATTTTTTCTACTACAATTATAACAATGACAATATGATTTGTGATAACAAAATCAAAAGCGGTTTTCATGATAATGAAATATGTGACATTTTGTGTAGCTTTAGCACTGAGCAAAGGGTGTCGTAAAACATGTTATCCAAAGAGAAAGTATACCCAATGTGCTGTGAGGCTTAGTCATACAATATTAAAGGTCAGAATGTTTCATAAAACTACAGGAAGGAGCTGTCAAACTGCCTTTTTGAGTATTGACTTCACTGATATATAACTTTATGCAATCATTAGACGATAATGACACAACTCTGCAAAGGGAATCCAGTTTGAGAGAGCTGCACTGAAATGTCACTTAAACCACATGTTGGATGTAATATACGTATGGTTGGTGCAATGGCGCATTACACATGTTGTGCAAGAATGGGGTAGGGTATTCAAAAAGAAGAATATATGCATGTAAAATCAATAGCATGTGATGGTCTAAAAAAAAAAAAATGCACAACCCTCTAGAGCTCTCTCTCAAAATCATACCTAGATCAGCTGGGGTTATGCATGTGTACATGAATAAAAACTAAACAGGTCACCATATAGGTTCCATAAGAATTTCCTCTTGCAGTGAAATTCTATGAAACTTGTACCCTGAAGTCATGATTACTTCTTAATATGTATTCATCACAATGGGGTATCTTGCTCATCACAAAAGAAAATACACTGAAGATGCAAAGTGTAAACTTGGATTGCTCGCTGAAAAAGGAAGAAATGCCCAAGTCATTTTTATATGTGATGGCTTAAAATGACCACAGAAACATATTTAACACCAGTAATAAAGTATTGCTTCCCTACATACAGTGATTATCTTTAGGATCCGTACTGGTGGCTGGGAAGAAATAGCCAACAATTTTCCATGGTCCCTTTGCACTATAATAGCCTGAATATGATCACAGAAGAAATCAACAATCCTGAACAGAAACCATTTATCAAACACAGTTCTGAAAAAAAAAAAAAAAAAACTATTTTCCTACATATTCACTAGAGGCAGGATAAAACTAGGGGGATGCAATTTGAAATGGAATTGATATGGCCATGACCTATCACTTACTTTAAGTGGATGATATGATTTCAGATATATACAAGTATAACCTCTCTAATGTTCATAGCTTTAGTAATTCAAACCCCCATATCTTGTTCTACTAGTAAAGGTAATTTCAATTCCCTTGGCATGATGTATGGTGACAATCTGCTTGGCTGACAGCCTACCTGGAAGGTACTATCATGGTGCAGTAAAATAAAGCTGACACTCCAAGCTACAATGTTCATACTGGTGTATGAACAGGACTCGCCAACCACTTAGAGCAAGACTAAATCCCATGTCCAAAAATTCTACTCAAATACCATGGTAACGGAAATTCAACACCACAAAATGATCATCCATGTGCCACAAAAAACAAAAGGCAGCAAAACCATGAAGTATGCCTAAAACATGCTGCACAACCGAGTTTATCTATTCATTTGACTGCTACAGTGATGGGGGAAACAGCAGCTATACCAACAGATGTGCAACACAGCCATCTACATTTCTGAGCTCTGGAAAATGGCACATTATTGAATGATAATGAAACAAGGAATATTGAAACAGAACCAAGGAAATGTCAAAAAAGGAGCATAGCACAATGACTGTATCTGGGTAAGAAATGCTCCCTCAGGTTCTCTGCCACAATGCAGTTAAGAACACTATCATAACAATCTACAACAGATGCCAAAAGAAAAGGGTGACAAGCTACAAGCCTAAAATCTAAGCCCTGAATGTAGATCAAATATTATATCTACAAGTTTAACACTTTTAACAGGGATTGAGATTAATGAAAGACCCTAGCTGCAATATTCTACCCAAAGTACTATTTACTAACATGTGAGGAATGCTACAAGACATTGATTTTGTGTAACACAGCATCAACAAACTTAATGTATAAAAAGTAAAACAATATGCAAACAAAGAGGCTATATCTTGCAACCATGAACATTTATAAATCATCTGCAAATGCACATGTAGAAGGCACTTGATAAAATCAGTATATTTTGCTTATCACAGGGTAATCATACCCTTTGACAGAATTTTATTGGGTTTGTGTTTAATGAGATCTGCATTTCCTTTGAACACACTTTGTCATGGGCCATACAATATCATATTACTATCATGGAATAAACTTTAATATCTGGACCTAAAAGTTGCAACCATCATTACTGGGAAAAAGTGTATTTTCACTTTCACAAGTGCACAAATAAAACCCTTCAAAACACAGGCCGCTTCAAACTACCAGAGTATGTTGTTTCTCATCCTAACAGACTGAAAGATATCTTTGCATCAATTGTCATCAAGTAATTTTATGCAAAGCTGTTTATACTAGCTTTGCCTAGTTAGGAAAGACATTTCATTTAAAAGGAAAAATAAAATTTCTTTATTGAACTGTTTGATTATATATAGGTGATGTCATTGCCTTAATTATCATCCTGTTACATGGTGAATTTGATTTCATCTCTATATGCTCACCATCTCTGTTTGTATGTGGCTTGTTCAAAAGCTAGGTTCAAAAGGTTTGTGACAGGACTAGACATGCTGACCTCTGGCAGATGCCTCATAACTTGTCAACTCTACACTGTCTTCCTTCCTCTGTGTGACATCCTCCCTTCCTTTGTCACCTTAATAAATGCCACAGCCACAGAGACAACACCCTTCTCTGTACAAGGAGTCTACCTCATCCCTGGAAACACCTGGATAGGAGCCTAATGATGCAATGCTTGCCTTCCACAAGGAGCCAAGTTAAGTCTAGTAGTACCCACCAGCTATATGGGCGTCCTTCATTCACACTGTCAGAATATCTGCCTAAATCATCTTGTGGCTGATGATAAAATCATGAAAGCAGGCCTGCTACTGTATGGCACCTGCTTCTTCCTGGGTTTGATGACAAACTGAATCTTTCTAGACGCACTATACCTGACTCTGGCTTCCCTTGGGATGACAGAGGGCTTCTTTTGTTCTATGGTTAACTGTATGAATTAGTCAGTAGGTATAAGGCAACCCTATGTCAGCCATTAACATAGTGAGTTTAAAGCTAAATTCACAGAAGTAGCTGTTACTCTCCCTAGCAAATATTTGACATTGATTTCGTAATGGTCTTCTCCTGATTTGTCAACCCCGTACTACCTTTATCCAACTGTATATCAATGCATATGGGTAATTCCATGAAGTTGGGGCAGTGTCCATGTAGCATCGTGATATTTGAAAAATACATTTCAGCATAACTCAATATTAATTATGCTATACATTTATTGTTTGTAGGATTTACATTTGCATTGAGGCCACACATTTTCCTGGAAATTTTGTGCCATTCAGACTCAATTTTGATGAAGTTATTAAACAATATGTAACGGTGTCCTGTAGCATCGTGACGTGTCCATGTAGCATCGTGAAATTTTAAAATTTGGTCCTCAGAGACAAATTATGGCAATTAGCTTGACCAAAATTTGATGCAATATGCATATTTACTAGATTAGTGAGATAGCTAAATATCCCAAATTTCCTGTACACAGTTTTAATTTTAAAAGAAAATTACAAAATGTATCACGATGCTACGCGGTGTCCTTTTTTGTTACATTTGGTGGACACCGTGTAGCATAGTGACACATTGTGTAATTTTCTTGTAAAAGTAAAACTGTGGAAAGGAGAGTTAAGATATTTAGCTATCTGACTAATCTAGCAATTATGCATATTATATCAAATTTTGGTCAAGCTTATTGCATTAATTTGTCTTTTAGGACCAGATTCTAACTATCACGATGCTACATGGACACGTCACGATGCTACAGGACACGGTTACTTTTTTTAAAAATAACTTCATCAAAATTGAGTCTGACTGAAACAAAATTTCCAGGAAAATGTATGGTCTCAATACAAATGTAAAGCCTATAAAGAATATATGTATAGCATAATTAGTATTGAGTTATGCTAAAATGTAACACTTTGTGCCCCAACTTCATGGAATTACCCATATATCAATTTGTAGTTGATATTGATACTTCTGTTTGTAATGATTTTGTAGAGGGCATTAATCAAATATCTTGTGACTTGACTTTAACATGGTTATGGCACACTATGAAGTCTCTGAGGAGTAAAGAATTTAGTTTCAAACTAAATCATGAAACGATAAAAGAAAACAATCATTATGCGTGAAGCTGATTGCAAAGATAGGATTATTGATACAAATGTTAGCCCTTCATGACACTGTTAAATTTGATAGTATCAGTGACATATTTATCAACACAACTGCTTACCACTGCTTACCACAGTATACAGCTTGCACTGCATTTCCTTTCCACATAAATTTTAAAGATAGGACACTCCTCACACGGAAGAAACTAAATCATCCTCACTTTTGTAAACAAATGATGCTCAGCTGAAGACTTTATTGTGTCCTCATTAAACTTGCAGGCTGCAATGATATATGAATATGCAATGTATGTGCAGGAGCCACAATAGCTGGTTAACATAAATCAATTTCACCAATGCCTGAAGACATGGCATCGTACACAGCCAAGTCCTAATTCAAGATACTATTTTTCTAAACTGTATTTTCAAGGTACATCATCCAGTCGTATGTTGATCATCAAGGTCTATGTTACATATCAATTCCTCTTTAACTAACTGATGAGATATGACTTGCTTACACATATTATTTTTTTCCAAAGCACACTTTCTAGTAAACTTCTCAAAATATCAGTAGGCTGAAGTGATACAGACATATTGACTGTTATTCAAAGTTGAGTAACTTCCTTAGCAGCATTCTCTTGACTTTTATGAGTAAAATAGTGAAGTGATCAAAGCAAAATTATTTCAATGTTTTCTTATTGTCTTCTTTCCTAAAATGCAGCAATCTCTGTACCATTCAAGTTAGCATCATATAAATATACAGTGTATGTTGTAGACATCAACCACCATGTCTGGTGGTACACTAGGCACGCTTAGACCGCAACCATGTCTTGCATTCCACAGAGTCATCAAACACTTCTTCAGCTTTGATCCAGACCATTATCTGTGTTCCAGAATCAAAGTGGTGACATGCCCTGTTTCATGCAACTTTGGTTCCTAACATTCTCTTGAATATGAATGTTTCCTGATTAACCATGGGCAAAAAAAAAAGTCTAAAGCCTATGTGTGGATGTGCTGAAGTGAGGTGGGTAGGAGACCAGCAAGAGAGAGAGAGAGAGAAAAGAGACTTACCCCATGGATGGATTGCCTTGAGAATCTTCATACGGTGGACACCATTTGTTATACCACCATCATCTTTGAGATGGCCATCAGTGACAAAGGGCAAAAGGTTCATGTCAATGCCACAGTGGGTTAGATTGTGTGTGTACTGAGGATACTCTGGACCTAGTGTCTTCAGCCAGTCATACAGCTCCTTGTCACCACTGTTGGAATTTGACTTTAACTGGGCTAGCTCCCTCAGAAATCTATTTTAGGAAATTGAGTCAATTTGATGGGAAGAGCACACACATAAAATGTCAGGATGAATATTGATGCCTAATTCATATCTATCAAAACTACAGGTTTTACCATTCTTGACATCACTTTGTCAACTGATACAAGGAGCTCATGTTTCTAAGTGAATGAGTCCATAAATTTTCAGTCTTGGAGTTTCTGCTTTGAGTCTGTTAGGAACAGTCATATTGTCATTAGGCACTTTATCCTAATTGTCTGTCTGGAGTTCTTATGGGGGGATTTCAAACTGTTCGTCCTATAATTCTTTTATAGCCACTTCATAGGGTTTTTCTTTCACTGGAAACATAACAAATACAAAACTGAAATTCAAATTCCCACACCATGCTACACTGTCATTCGTGTTCATCATAAGCATGTTATACCACACTTCAAATTATCATGAGTTAATTGACTTGTAATCATCACTGATTTTTAAACTGTTTTTTTTTTCACCAGGGGGCTGTGTCAAAACATGTCATTCATAATTTGGTGAATACACAGACATGGTTTTACTGGACACTATGGTAATTCCGAAGGCATTATATCTCTGTGTAAAATCATGATATTCTATATACATGGGACTTTGCAGACCTCTCTCACAGAGCGATGTATGGGCTAAAATCGCCAAAATGCAACACAGAAATGGATAAATGCTTAGTGATTCACACTTTACCTCAGATCTAGAGAAGAAGATTTAGATTTATCACAAGATTTTACAGCATAAATTGTTTGAAATATTTTATGTTTGACTTCTTACCGTACAATACAAAATTTGAGCCTCATTTGCTGTTTTTCTCATTGTTGTCCACTCAGTATGAATATGTATGGTGAATTGTGTGTATGAATAGTGATTCTGATGCATGAATAAGATGTGGAAGATGTCGGAAATTCCATTCAGAAAATCATGTTCAGAATTAAAATGCAATTTTCCACCACATGAAAAGATGTTTATTTTGTGGAGGGGCTAACTTGAAGTATACTTTTCAAAAATCAGAAGTAATAATTTGCATAATTTTGCAAAATTCATAATTTTCAGGACTTTGTAGATAAGTAGTGTTATTTCTGCTCAAATTTTCGTCCCCTCGGGACAGAATTCAGAGAAACAAAAAGAAAGTGTCCAGTAATACAATACTCTCTTGCAATCTCCTTCAAGAATCGAGATTTGTCTGTGAGGTTAATGTCCTCAGAGTGTGTTATCCATCCTCACCTCCTTCTGAGAAGACTGCTCTCCATCTCAATGTCCTTGATCAGCTCCTGCTCAGTGATCGTCAGCAGCAGGTCTCCATCCACTTTGTGATTCTCAAAGCCAAAGCAAAAGTTGCTGAAACCTGCAAACAATCATTTTTTTTATATATAATAATTTGGATGAGTTGTCATCATTGGTATGCACATTGAGAACAAACCTTGAAAGCATACTCCACATATCAATGAAAATAGACATCAGTGAATAAAACCCAATACAAGCCAAAGACAGAGCCTTACATGAAAACTAAATATAAGGGCCAACAGGTGACCCGGTCTCAATTTTTGCTTCATTGTGCAATGAAGAGCAATTTACTCAGTCTTGGTAGTGGTAATGTATGTAAATAAAACCAGAAGAACTCACTGATCTTTGTATGAGTAGCAACATCTCCTTACGATACAATTAGCACAGAATACCATTCATTGTCATGTCTAAAATTGAAATCTGTAGTGCTTTCTATTGAAATATTACTGTTCATCATACATTTGCTTACAAGTGAACCAACAAACATTATCACAACCTCAAAGTTCTAAATCTTCAATGAAAATCGGTTGCCATAGGACTGGGCAGAAATATTCAAAATCTATTTGTTTGTTAGTATCCATACTGATTTTAGTTCTTTAGACAGTTGGAGAGGTCATTACCATTTTTTTTTTTCTTTTTGGCAAAGATAGACCTAAATTTGCCGATATGATACTATTTTCACCAAGTGACCCATCAATGTAAAGATAGAAGCTAACAAATGCACATAACACCCCTGATGTAAAGCACAGGAAGAACTCACCAATGTTCTTGACCCACATCTGGACCTCCTTGACACTCCAGCAAGAGATGTTAAAGGAAAGCTTGGCTGGGATCTCCTCTCCAATAGTACGCAGGGCCTGGATGGCCAGCTTGGAGGCAATCTCATTGTTTGAGCTTGCCACCTGTCGCAGGGAGCCTACTACATTGATGTCATGGAATACCTGTTGATATGGTGGGCAAGAATGAGAAACCATGAATAAGTTATCATTATTTTTGTAGCTACAGCTGTAACATAACTTACTGTGTTAAAACAGATTTCAACTGTAAGACTACCATGCATGAAATGACAAACATTGACTTTTAAGACTTAAAACAGATATGTGTAACAGTATCATCACAAGTTCCAAAGTTGTGTAATATGCTACCAAAAAGCAAAATATAGCTTTTTTCAACCCGATTATTTTGTGTAATATGCTACCAAAATGCCAAATATGGCTTTTTCCAAAATAAAAAAAATTTTTCCAAAATTAAGTATAATCGTAAAATTTATATATCATGGAAAAGAACACCTCATAATGAACACTACATGTTGCATTGTACATTTATTTTTGACATTTTATACATTATTAAATACAATACCTTTGAGAATGCCACTTCACACTGAATATCATTACAATGTATGTTACATGTTGCCATCAATCAAATGTCATTAATTGCTAAATGGAGCCCTAGCTTTCTTTCAAGAGCCCTAATACCTTACATCACAAATGTGAGTCACTATTCCGAACAGCTACATAAGTTATACAAATTACAATAGCTCTATGAATGTCTCTGAATGCTTCTAGTGTTTTCATATAAACTAGAAACTTTCAAAACTTGATTGTGACAATTAAATCTTCACCTTTGACATTACATTAATTTAACGTCTTGCCTTTGACATATTATAAATCTAATCAATGTGTCTTTGCAAAACTGTATATTAACACACTAAGCATAACTGTTCCTACCTTCAGTTGTTTTCATCCTACATGTATGCAAGAACATCCATAAAAGGGAATACAGTGTGTAGATACAGACAAATGGCCAGACAGACGAATTGATACCTTGATGCTTTCAGTGATAAAGTACTTTAAAAAGGCATTTACTCTTTCACCCCCCCCCCTAAAAAAAAAAAAAAAAAAAAAAAAAAAATGTGAGAATTATTAAAGGCCATGCTGATAATGATAATTCCATTGTGGTTATGATTAAGGTGATGGCGATAACAATAATAAAGACTGATAAAAAGATGGTGATAATAATGACCACACATGAAAAATCATGAAAAATAAAGTGAAGACAGTTAAAACGAGAATCAAGATGAAAGTTTCTACTGTGTAGGAAATGATGCACCATGCACGTAAGAAGTCCAAATCTTCATGAGTGTATCATGAAATATGGGGGAGTAGCCAGGAATTGGGCGGGCAGGGAAAAAGAATTAACGTTCGCCTTTCCTTGGTCATCTGCTATCCGCAGGTTAAATTCGCATGTCATCCAAGCTGCATCAGCATTGCTACACAGCATCCATCATTGGACAGTGCATCCCCTATATGCTGAATATTTCCCAGTGTTGTGAGGTGCTCATTGGCATGTGCATCTGTGTGTTGTGTGTGTGTTGTGTGTGTGTTGTGTGTGTATGGCCCACATCACTGTGAGCAATTTTCCAGTAAACTACAGACATAATATGTGCAGCTACGTGATCGTCATAGTACACTGCAAACCACAAATCATTCTGGTTTATTTCGTTGCACTATAGTCCTCCTCTTGCCTTCTCTCTCTCTCTCTCTCTCTCTCTCTCTCTCTATCTATCTATTCATCTCTCTCTCTCTATCTATCTATCTATAAATATCTCACTCTCTTTCTATCTCTGTCTCTTCATTTGTCTGTATGAGTACAATGACCATGTCAAGATACACAATACATCATAGCCTCCCCCCCCCCCCAAAAAAAAGCCAATACTGTAAAAGTGGAAATTTTCGTGCATTTCACACAACAGAAACTAGCACGAAAATAAAAATCACACAGATATTTTTTCTTGCTATATGTTGCAGCAATTAACATCTTGATTCTGCGAAATTAAAAATATGCAAAATTCATCTCAACCTGGCTGAGCGCGAAAAAATCCTAGGGGTATGCAAAAAATCCACTTTTACAGTAATAACAAAGACAAATGAGTTTAGCAAACAGCCTACGCCTATGAGGAAGAAATCATCAGTCATTTATGAAGAAGTAATAGAGTCAATGATATTGATACAATGTGGCATCAGTAATTGCTCACCACAAACCTGAGCTTACACACACACATATAATCTTACAAGATTTAGGCTTGCAGGTAATGAGTTGCTATGACAACAAACATTACAGATAAAAACTGAATATCTTTCAGAAGACATCCTTTTGCATGACTACAAAAGATTCAGATTTCATACTGTTTTCACATCAGCATTAGATTAACAATAGAAAGAGCTCTTGTCATTTAATTGAACTAGATTGACTTTCAATTGTAATTTCATAATTCATCAGCCCTTCTTTACATTTTTAAAACTTTATAATTAGCAACAAAATTTAACTCAAACATGAATTAAAGCTTGTAGAGAGGTGGCAGTTCCACTCTGCTTGGCATCAGAAGAAATCTTCATGAAATGTACAGGTTACTACAATAGCAAACCTATAATGAGTAATTTACAGAGACAGACATATTTGATGACTCAACTTGATAACAATATTAAGCCCATGGAAATTACACAGAAGGCAATATATGCCAATGACCTTGGGTGATGACTATGTTTCCATCAATGTGCCATTCTAATAAAACATCCTTTCCAAAATGCACATTTATTGCCATACTCTCAATGAGGTGGATTTACAGCAACCTGTACACATGCAGGAAGTTTGGGAGCTAATCTATTTCTCTCTACTGTACAGTATGTCTCATTTATTTCTGCCTTCATGTCAGCATATTTACACGAATACTTTATTCATCCTAACACGCCTCAGTCTACCCATTGTACTAATATTTTTTTTTAATGTGGGAGTGTGTGTGTGTGTTTGTGTTTGTGTTTTTTGGTGATTTTTTTATGAATCCCATCAGTGTTAAATACCATCAGGTAAGAAAGACTTAAGGAGCTTGTCTTTTGCAGATGTAGTGTTTGTCAATGTAGTTTAAGAAAGGATTTAAACTATGTACAATTGCATTCTAGTCAAATGGTTCATTTTAATACCTGGTACAATTAGGAAAGATACTATCTAAGCCCGCTTTATGAGAAGGGCTATGGAATGCTGTCAAAGTCCCATACTAGTAAGCCATGATTAAAATAAAGAGGTTGAGAAAATGGACCAGGCATACAGTGAGTAACTAAGACTGTCTTAGAGGTATGATTCTCAAGGTTAAGTTCTCAAACTCCTATTTTACGTACAGACAAAACAACACTGAAACAAGGCTGGTGTCTGGGAATAGTAAACAATCAGAACTGTGGCAGGCCTCTACACTGCTCTGTATTGGCAATTGTCTGAAGGAAACTGGAGGTTGCTGTAAAAGCTAGTAACTATGGCTACATGACACTGGCACCACTTTCATGCCTGGTTTGTCTGGTCAAAGAGAATTCTATGTAAGCCATAATTTTGTTTCCTGATCACTCATTACAGTACACCTCTTAAGTCACAGATTTGTGTAATAATTTTCATCATTACCTCATCATTTATCAGCTACTGTATGAGCCGAATATTTCGGGAGGTTTTTATTTTCGCGAATTTCGCAAGTCAGGCACTTTTCATGAAATTAAAAACTGAATAATGACTCTGATCCCGATACGAATGTGATGCACACATATACATTTCTCCGTTCAGTACAGTACTCTATGATCGTGAATTTAACCACTCACAAAATCATTGGGAAGTCCAGATTTGCAAAAATTTAGACTCGCTAAATATATGGCGTATAAAGTTTTTCATTATGTTTGTGATTTAAAGGTATGTGTGAATTGATGATGTAGGAATTTCTTTCAAATAAAAAGGAATCATCTTATTCAAAAAAACAACAAGAAATTTACTGATTGAATGTGAGCACACAACTGGTGAAAAAAAAAAATGGTCCAGGTACAAAATTATGAGAAAGAAGAAATTGAAACAAACAAAATTTCATAAAATCAAAGTTTTGTACACCTGTAATGCATTCAGCAGATTCTCTCAGTACACTGAGTAACCTCATGTCTTGCAGCCGACATCATGCTGATATGTGGATCCATTCAACTGACATATTGAGTTTGACACCACAACATTCACTCAACAGAGCTTCAAACCAGGAAAGTGAATGGTGGATCAATGATTGTAAATGAGATGGCATTGTAAGGTCTCAATATTGCAGCTGACTCAGACAAAACAAAAGGTCTAGTGGCAGACATCATAAAGTTAACTTTCTGTGCATTCAAGATGTCAGCTATGAATATGTGCAGCACCCTGAACAAAAAGCACTTGGCACCCATGATCAACATAAAATGTCAGATGTTAGTGTTTGTGTGTGTAGATCACTGCCTCTCCAGCTCTCTCTCTCTCTCTCTCTCACAACATCCCACAAGTACTCACACATCTCCCTGACCCTAGCCATCTATCTCATGACCTCCACTGGTACAATGTACCTGCCTATTCATCTGTCTCTTTTGCTTACAAATACTGCAGTGTATATGCCACATATAAACAAATTAATCAAAAAATATTCAATATAAAATGAAAAGAAGCTGGCCAGTCAACATGTGGGTGTTAATACTGTATTCTTAAGAGCGCACTCTGTTCAACTATCAACAGTCGTGAGATCAAGTTAAAAGCACCATTGTGACAGATTTCCACCTAAAAGTTAAATCCAGCTTACTATACGAAATGCATGGGTACCATTATGATGTTTAATAACAACCTGTCATTCATAGGGTTGGAAATCTGACAGTATATGCTTCAGAGTTTGACGAGTTCTCCTTGAGCACCACCTGCCATCAATGCTTACAAATCCCATTATGTCATTGATACTCAGGTTTCATGTTTGTGTCTTTAATACAATAGTGGTGTACTTTTTCATTACCCTATATTGTATGTCCAGGCGGTGGTCAAAATTTGTCCACTTGTTCTTTCACCCATTTCTGATATCTCATAAGAACTGCAGCACAGGTTTATCGTTAGAATTTTGCATACCAGTCAATTGCATTTACAGTAGCACAGGCAGAAGTCATCCCTTTGACAAAGGTGAATGTACTTGGGATATGCTACTGTTTACAATACAATAGAGATCCTTTGTTTCATGGATGTGTTACTTTCTCCTTGATTCAATATGACACCCAGGCCTGCTGTCCCAGTGATTTTTGATAGTACAAAATATGGATGTTTTCTACAACCAATTACCATGTGTTCTTTACAGACCTGAAAGATTGTCCAGGTCCATTCATAAAGTTTGATTTTCGACATGTCATACAATGTGTATTATCTTTGTTTCTCCAAAGAGTATGAATCATACCATACATGCATGGAACATACATGTATGAAAATGACAAGTCTCTTATTGTATTTCTTAATGAATGTTCTTGATATAAGAAAGGGACAGTGATTCATTCTGTACTGCTCTCTAAATATACCCCATTCAGTTTTTCCATGACAGTGTACCAACATGAGGAGGGAATCCTGTTCACCCGTCAATCCCAAACACTCCCCTTTCCTCCCCAACTTAGCCTCACACTCGAGGACATATCCTTCTGCATAATCAATTGCATTATATCTCAACCAACACACCAGCCTGTCCACACATCAAATTTATCATTAAACTTGAATCAGAAAGCAAACAGTGTCTGTAATGCTACAATATACCTTTGTGAGGAACATTCTACTACAGAAATATAAAGAAGAAAGAGCATCACAAGTTTACCAAATTGGGTAAGCAGTAAACTGTCAACATTATGAACAGTCTACTCATGGACCCTATGTGGTAGGGTCCATGGTCTACTAAACCTACATTTGTGTGTTTGTGACGCCCTAGACACACTTTCACTTACAAACTCAGTCCTTTAACCAATGACAAAGTCGTCATGGCCACTGTCTACAAATCTGTCATGCCTGTTCACTTCATATGTGAAAGCAAGCTTTGGGATTTGTCTACCAGTAAACTCTTTCCCCTTTTGAAGACAGCCATCCAAGGACTGCTTGATGAAATATGACCCCTGTCTAGCAGCTACTAAAATCAATGTCACAAGCTGAACGATTCTGCAACTGGTTCTTTGCCTTTCTAACATTCTGGTCATTGCAACATATTAACACCTCTTTCAATCTGCCTGATGGTACTGGTGAATTCATTCTGCATTAATAGACAATTTAGTGCTTCCATGAATCGTCACACACACTGAAGAGGAAGGGAGTTTCTGCCAAGATGTGCACTGTTCCACATCATCCACTGGTTGCACTCGACAGTGAACTGCCAGTAGTGAACTGCCAGTATAGACACTGAACCAGACTACATTTGTAGTTACCATGTGAGGTGTAGAGGTGTGCAGTAATCACAATGGAGATTGTAACAAGTTACTCTTTGTATCTACCGGCAATATACATCCTGCTGAAGATATGATATGACCAAGTCTCATATGGCTAGAGAGAAAGCTAGAGAAAGCTATTTGCTATTAACCCTTTGCACATGTACTTCAGTGCTCTCAGTATTGAGCTACACTATGCAGTTCAGACTATGATTTAGTATTTTTGGTTTAACATTATGTGTATACCACGGAGGTTTAAGAGTAGGAGTTCCAACTGGGCATAATTATTCAAACAGTTGTCAGATTTCTATTGATGTACAAAAGAATTTCACAGGTGCATTTGTGCCTTTGATGATCGATGTTCGAAGCCGCCGTCTTGCTGAGCAATCTGAAGATTCATTTTGAACATTAACATAATATTGGCAATATTTTGCTTATTTATTTATTAAATGAAATGAAATTTCACTTAATGAAAAAGCATGTAAAACAAAAGTCAGATCCTGCGTGGCAGATCCTGTTTGGCACATGCTTTAAATATTTTTGAGCAGTGGCATCGAACATCTAGTAAAGGAAATAAGACGGTTGTGACTCCATGCTCTTGAACCTCCTTTTGTATACCAAGCAACATCAGGACTACGAAAATATATTGCAAGGTGCTACTGTACATAACTTTTTTTTTACCACTTGCTGCCTGATTGGGCAAGCAGATTTTCAAATTGTTGCAGAACCCTTACCCAAACATGAATTTTACTTGCCCAAAGAGAAAGTCCAAAAATATTCTTTTCTTAATGATTTTAAAAATCTCTTGGAAGTCAAGGGCTTAATAAAACATGATCATTCAAATAAACAGCACACATTGATTCCATACTTACATTGGAGTAACAAATAACTTGTTTCAATCAAGTGTTGTTGAACTGCATTACATTGGGGCTTCTTTGCGGAAGTGTTGGAAAGTTGCTGCAATTAATTAAAGGCATTATTTACCATATTTATGCAGATGAAACAAAAATCCAGCTTTAGTGCTTCAAAATAGTTATAAAAGGTGAGTTTAAATAGGGATAGAAACAACCAATGTAAAAATTTGAATCAGTATAATCAATGTTCAGAATTATTACAAAATGTGAACAGTTATAATAAGATTGTTTCTAGACTAAACCGTCTACAGTTATGGTTCATTCATAAAAATAGTGATATCTCCTTATATTCCAGGCTTTATTTGCAAAAATTTTCATATGGTCAGGTACAGTAGGATGTTCTGTGATACAACTGACCTACACATATGCATCAACAGTGATATCTCAACATTTTTTTTTTTAAATCACTGCTTCCAAAAGTAAACAGTACCCTAAAAGTGTGTTGCATCACTAAAACAGTCATTACCCTTGGGCTTCTGTATGACTTTGTGGGTTTGTGGGGGGGGGGGGGTGGGGGGGGAGTGGAAAAAAGGTGGCTTCAAGACTTTTTGCTGACCCAATTCAGGTAAGCATTTTTTCTCTCTGTTCCAAAACACTCTCCCAACTCTGATTTTCACTTGCCGCTGGCAATCGGGCAAAGTGCTTACATGTATGTAGCACCTTGCACTGTGTACATTATGGATATATAGGAAGACTATCCTCTTCCTCAAATAGATATTTCTTGAATAATCGTGATCAAGAGATACCCCTGAATTTTCAATGATCTTTGCTGGCTCACATTAACTGATTTTAATCTTAAATCACTGCTCCTCTGGGACGAATGTTCTCCTGTAGCTGTAAGCTCACAATGATTGCTTTGCTTCCTCCATACACAATGTCTACATGATATGACCTCCTTCTGTGGCCAGCATACAGCATACCAGGGAGGTCATACATGCTGCAAGCACAAGCAGATGGTAATCAGCAATAATTATTGTCTCTCCTATCCTGCATCTCATCTCATCTCATCTCATGCTATCAGAGCTTCAATCTATTTGACTCATTCTACTGCCATGTGGCTGGCCTTCATAAACCCTAGATACTCAAGACTTTGAATGATTCTACATGATCATGAATTGCTATATATTTGCTTTGGAACATTGTGATAACAGAGTTATTAAAAACAAGCTATGAAGTAAATTAGTGTTAAAATGTACATTGGAAGCCACAAATTGTTTTGACCAACAAAAAAAAAAAAAAAAAAAAAAAATCCTAGTAAACTCTCACTGATGTACTTTATCCAGGGCTGCACACTAACCCATTTTTTCTACTGGTCCAACCTGTCTGTGGGACCAGTAGGTACCCAGTTTTCCCACTTTTTACTGGTCCATTCCTGAAAAACGTACTGGTCCGACAGTGATTTTTACCAGTCCCGGATCACTGGATCAGTGCCAGTGTGCAGCTTGACTTTACAAGACTGCTAACAAACCTATAAAAATCATTAACTTTTAGCTCATTATCATTATTTACTTCAGACTAGAATAAACATGCACAGTAGTGTACCTTGAGCATTTCTTCAAGTCAATGGTTAATTTCACAGCAAGGTTTAGTTCAAACTGAGACATTCTATGAGTGTAAAAGACATCGAGTATAATGACACTATGAGCTATGACTATCAAAGAAATCAGCAAGGCAGATGCATGGGTTCAGAAGGCAGCTTACTCATGTAAAGGCTTAGTGATCCTGATAACATATTATATTGAGTGGTTTGTGATCACTGACTATCTCTTCCCCTCTTCACCTTAATACAATAAAGGGCCAATTATGCAGACACACTGGTAATGCACACACTTGTTATTCATTAAATTAGTTCAGCAGTGCCGAGTCAGATAATTATCTCCTCATAGGCATTGAGGGATGGAGCACTGAGACTGACAACACCCTGTCCCCAACCAGCAGTACTCATTAGCGGACACAGCATCACTACAGAATTCATGATGATGACCACAGTACAATTTTTTGACAAGTAAGAACATGAGAGGTATCTATGTACATGTATAATGCTAAAAATATTGTATGTTTCAGTAATGAAGTAGCCACATGACTTTAAACCAAACACCATTTGTAGCTACATCTGAATATGAGGAGCTCCTTGCATACTCACTGTGTTTAGCTTACTTAACAAATTCAATAATATAAACCAAGATACAGTACATTTCTCTACAATCTTTTTTTCTAGCATGGTTATTAACTACAGCTGCATGTGCACATTTCTACTAACCACAAAAAAAAAAAAAAAATGACACAAGTCATCAAAATGGCAAATTCAATTGTTGATGACAATCTACTCAAGATATCTAGTACAATATCTGCACATTGCCAAATGAAAGTGTGTGACATACTTTTTGCAATTGCTCCATGCATCAAACCACAATTTTTGATCCTTTCCTGAAATATCAAAATTTCTTCCCTGTCAATGATTTGCTTTTATTGTGCATCATGTAACCTTGAGCAGCTGGTTCATCATGAGTCACTCTCATAGGCTCCTTTCAATGGCACAGATGGATCACAAGCAGAGCAAATCCCACTGATTACGGATTACTTCTCTGCTTCTCAACCACCAAGGCCTGTATTAATTCTTTGGGGATTACATAACATCCTCTGTTAACTGACATCCCTCCCAACCACATGTCTGATCGCAGTGAGTGTACTTGTACGTGTTAAAGGCCTCTCCATTAGTGATCGAAATTTAGAACAATTTGAATCTATGCCTTGTCTGTTGTAAAGTACATATGAACAGAAAGTTATGGAATTCAGAAATCAGTTCACAACACATGACATTTGTACATTTTGACTGGGAAAGACATTCTGTCAGTACACTGTAAATGGTCATCTATCAATGGCAACAAGAAAAGAAAGGCTAACAAAAATGTGACTGCACTAATTTGTTTCTGATCTGGCCCTTGTTCTGAAAAGGGATGTACCTCCTACAGAAAATGTTGACTACATGTACTGTAAAAGCAGATATTTTCGCACTTTAATTTTTCGTGCTTGGCCGGGTAAGAAGATATTAACTACAGGAACATATGACAAGCAAAAATATTTGTGTGCTTTTATTTTCGCACCAGTTTCTAATTGCACAATTCCCACTTTTTCAGTACTTAAAAGCAATACTTTGTCATTTTTGACTCAGCAACATTATAGGTTTAGAACATTGACAAAGTATAGCAAATAACAGACCGGAAATGATGAAAGATATACTGTACACTGTGAAGAAATTCAAACCAACAATTTAACACAATACAGAATTGGAAATTAACACACTTTCAAACTAACTACAATGTTCCATCAGGAGTTGCAGATTATACAATTTTAAAGGAAATTGCTTTAAATAACATCTACGTCAGTTTCGTGCATCATTGACAAGGGCCGTCATTGGGCTCATAGCGCGTCTGCTCCCACTCTAAATGGCATGGGTTCGATTCCAGAGTCTACCTGAGCTACGCTTTGTGATATCATACCATCCCCTCTAGTAAAGTGCTGATTTCACTGAGCACGCGAACGATTTGCAAAGGACCCGAATGTTTCACACATTATCTCAATTTATAGAATTTTGGCATACTCTAGAACCATTTTAAGTGTAGTCTGTGACTTTGATAAAAACATTTCATTCTCTATACGGGTTTTTAGAATTTTTGTTATTATATAATTGTTTGATTTGTCTGCATGTTTTATCATTTTTATTTGTAGTTCAAAAATCTAATATATGAAATGGAATGAAGTCATTATGAAGTCTGACACCCTGGCTACGAGCTTTATAGAGATCAGATGTCAAGGAGTACAGATTTCACCCCAAACATGCGGCAAACGTTTGTGAGACTGTCTCAAAAGGTATGCAAACATAAATTTGTAGATATGTCATAAAATGACTGGAAGTACTTCACAGATTTTGCAAAACATACACGAGGCATTTTTCAAACTGTCGGGATCTGTTTGGGGTTTCATGACGATTTTGCGATCATCTCGCACATCTTGTGAAGGTGTGCACATGATGAAGCTTTCAAGACATTTTCACAAACATAGGTCACGTGCAAATCACAACCCACTGAGCGGAGGACGTGTGCAAGAAATTTCCTCTCTTTTTTTTTTAATCACTGGCAAACAAATAATGACACACACAAAAAGTTGATGATTCTTTTGAACCCCCGCAAAGGTTTGGCAATCTTTTGGAGACTACAATACAAATGTCGGACACTGCCATTTCTTCAACATTTGCATCCTTCGCAAATCATTTGCATGCTCCATGAAATCAGCCCTAAAGAAGCAAAGCACTCATGAGTGAGTTTTAGTAGCCACGACTCATGCACATAAAAGATTCTACTTCACTCATTCATCTTAAAAAGCAGGGTGCAAACCCGGTAAAGTAATCCATCCACATGCAGATGGGCGAATGATGCCAATCCCTGATATCAACCCCCTGGTATAAACCAGGTACATTGTGCCATACTACACAAATAGTGCATGCTCTACCATGCATTATGCTTCATTATAATGACAATTATACTAAATTATCCCAAGTGCTGTTTTGTTTCACCAAGGGCACAGACCACAGTAACACAGAACTGCACAAATCTTTTGCATGATCATGTGATGCAATCTGACCAATTACAATGCATTTTATGCTTGACCTATTTACTATTTTAAGAGAATAGTGCATGATTAAAAAAATGAGTGTGGGCATTATTATTAAGATTAACCTTTAACACTGCACAATACTATCAGAGGAAGATATGAACTTACCAAATTTTTACTAGTTATATTCTTGGTCAAGTCTCAGCCACGAATCAATAATAATGATGATAATGATGGTTCAAAATGCACATGTTGTATTGGTTATGGTACCATGGCAATATCAACATCAATTACAGTAAAGGTTGCACAAATACTATACATGTAAGAGATTTATAAATGCACTACACAGTGTAGCTTGATATGTTTTAGTGATTCAAATGCCATGAATGCACAGAACTTAAAACATGGCATCTAAATCATAACTTGAGATATGATTATGGATTGTGAAGGCTATACAAAGAGACAGATGGAATGCAGATGACTTGAGAACACACAGCCTCCTACATACACCAATTGTACATTGTATGTGGCAAAGCAGTAAGTGATTGATGAATTTGAGAATATACGTGTATGATATTCATGACTGAATAAAGTCTAGTAACATGACATTGATGTCTTTAATGTAATATTTACTTCTCTGTTATGACATTGCTTTATATTTTGCCAAATAAATGAATGAAATACATATTGTACATCACACCTTGAACAGGAATGTGCAATGTCTGACATTGACTTTACTACAAAATTTAGATTTATGGTCCATTGTTGGCGTACAAATACCTTTTTCACTTGTCGGAGACTACAGTTTTCTGCACATATTCCTAAAATTGCTACTGGCATAGTTCATGAAGATACTTTTGGACCTGCGTTTACAGTAAAAGTACATTTTAAGCATGTTTCTTCACACCATCAAGTTCCTTACTATGAACATTGACCTGTAACTAGTAAACCAGCTTCAATAATAAGGTCTCCTCAAACAACTACCCACTGATAATTAATGAACTTTCATCATACACACAAAATATTATATTGTAACTAGTGCAACATGCGTCTTTATCTATGTCTTCATTTATAGGGCAGTCAATATAAAACGACTTGAGAAAATTTATAGTTGATATCTCTCATTCCCAAAGATACCATGTGAAAATTGGGAAATTAGCATACAATGGTCTTCACATCCCCTTCTACATCTGTATTGTATACAGAATTACATGTATGAGGCTGACTTTGCTAGAAATACAGTCACAGAGCAACAATACACAGCAAAAGGGAAAGCAGGCATGACAACCAGTACCTTCAGGTTATACTAGGGCAATTGGAGGGGAGGATTTCCCCACTGCATATACTGAAAAATTTAATAAAAACTGAGATGTTCCTTCCAGATTGGAATACAAGTTCAGATGCACATGTGTGCGTAAATTTCTGTGTGAGTGTGTGCTGTGTGCACGATGTGTACTCCATACGGAACCACAAGCAATTTCTACGGTTGGTGCTTGGCACAACACTGTATGATGCATGAATTGGGGATTGCATGTGTGCGTGTGCACCTCGATGTAGATTTCAATACATATGTTTTGCTTTTTCGAACACAAGTAACCAAGAGTCTTAAATTCTTTCTGGCTGCTCGGGGCAGTGTGCTTGAAAATGCCTCTTGATTGTTTCATTTTTACTTAATAGAGTTTGTTTTGACTGCTTTCTGTTTTGTTTTGCTGTTGTTGGTTTGTCTGTTTGTTTTCTGTCTGAATGCATCTACTGGTATCTCTTTTTCTACTCTACTTCTTCATTGTAGTGTCTGATATGATGTCAGTTGCACTGAGCGTATATAGGAGAGGTTTCTGGGGCACAACAGTTCAAGCTGTTGTTCGGGGGAAAAGTAAAAGTAAACATGTATGATGCCACTGCTTGGTGTAATTGTAATATACAGTGGTATAGTTTATTGTCAGTGGAAGATGGGGAGGTTACCGCCCCCCCCCCCCCCCCCTTGGGCTGCCAAGTGAAAATGCGATGTGCATAGAAAAACACCATCATCATTGTATCTAACACTCTGTCTCAGGCTCAGGCCAACGGCAAAAATGTGAAGACCTATTTTTTATTTTATTTTATTTATTTATTTTTTTTTTTTGGGGGGGGGGCTTGTCATGACCTATTGCCATTTGGTCAACGCCTCCTCCTCCCCCCCCCCCCCCCTTTAGCAAAAAGCCTGAGCTGCCCCTGATCGTGATAAACTAGCAAAGTAATAACACAAAATTACATTTTCACAGAACCAGGGACAGATAAGGACCAGCAACACAATGTGTCAAACAAATTCATAGCTATTCCTGGTGGGTACATGTACATGTTGCAGGAATACAGCACTGAGCAGAACCTTGTCTAAACCAACTTTACAATGTCACTGTTACATCAGCCCAAACTATGGGCAATGTCACAAATGTACACACAAGTAGTTATTATGTACATGTATCAAGGCTGTATGCATGGTTGTTTAATGTGTATGTACACAGGGTGACCAGATTAATGGAGAACATTCTATATGATATAGATATAGTACATACAGGCTGACCAGATCAGTGGAGAATTTTCTACATGGTATACAATGTAGCTACAGTACATGTATGCATGTGACAGGAAATACATTATAGCTCACTCAATCTAGAATGATTTAACCCATTCCAGAAAATTCTAGGAAGTGCTGGCTGAGTGAGGCACTGCCCTTGTAACCCAATGTGATTGGTAGTTAATTTTGGCAATGATGTTATGCACATATTAGGCAGTGAGTCATCCAGGATTCCTGGAATTTGGACTTGCTAGTATGTTCAGGTATGTAGCCCCAGGTTGGAGAAAATTACAGAATGTACTAGAAAGGGGTGAATGAGTATATAAGCTGGAGAAATTCTGCAGTAGGCAGAGTACCCAACACCTCTGCTCTGAGAGTTACGTCACTTCTGGCTCTGAAGCGACTTGTTATAGTCAGTCCTGTGTTACCTGCTGACCTGCTATACAAACTGTGTTTGTGGAGATAAGGCCTGGGAGACATTTTGCCTGCAGAGAATTAATTTGCCTACGTTGGAGATAGACTCCATATTTTAGTGTCAACGGACATTATTACGGCAAAGCTGTTGACGGGCTGGTTTCTTTGCTGGACATTATAAAGTGAATCATCATTCAACGCATCAACTGGACGTGGTCGTCATAACATTTGGATTCTGCCCGTTTCCTGTGGATTCCGCACGTTTCGCTGTGGACGTACATATCGTGGAATTTACCCCGGATCTATAACGTGGATTATTGCAACCCGTGCCTCTGGATTTACGTCGGAGGAATCATTCATCGGTGCATCAAGGACCATTCATCTGTGCATCGAACATCGTAGTTAGACATCACCAAGGGACTATATAACATCGTGATTACGATTTGGGCTGTAATGCGTGTAAGTGATTTTATTACTGATTTATAATTGTTTCTCTTGATCATTATTGTACTGATGTGAAAACCGATTACGAGTCTGTACCCACAATATCCCTGTTAATAAACCGCCTGAACATTAGTTGACTGTTTCTTTTGTGCGATCATTCTCAGAGTGATTTTGGTCGTAACAAAATTGGGGGCTTGTCCGGGAAGTGAATTTAAAGCCAAAACTTAGAATTTGGAACGTTCCGGAAGCCAGAATATTGGTACAGACAAAATACCAGTGAGTTGATTGTTCAATTGTACATTGTGTGTAATACATGTGACAATGTCAATCAGTACAATGGATGTTCAGGCATTTGTTCAGAGGACAGATTTGTCCCTCAAAGATTTGCAAAGGTTACGCAAATGTGATTTGACTGCTATTGCACAGCATTTAAATGTAGATGTTCCACAAGGTGTAAGAAAGGCAGAAATTCTTGACTTAGTAGCTGGTCACATGGAGCTCAAAGAAGAAATTGACACTCCAGATCAAGCTCAAATTTCAGATCAAACACGGCTTGAGCTAGCTAGATTGGAAATGGAGAAAGAGAAGATGAGATTGGAAAGAGAGAGGGAGAAAGAACAAAAAGAACTGGAAATGAAGAAACTTGAAATGGAACAGAAGAAATTTGAAGTGGAGCAACAAGTGAAATTGCGTGAGATGGAATTGTCTCATGCACAGACGGTTGGAAATCGTGAAAGGGCTCCCCCTGAATTTGATTTGGCCAAGAACATTCGATTGGTGCCAAAGTTTGAAGAAAACAGAGTTGATGCATATTTTGTGTCATTTGAGAAGGTGGCTAACAGTTTGAACTGGCCACAAGAATTTTGGCCCTTGCTCCTTCAAAGTGTGTTTGTCGGCAAAGCAGCCGATGTGTACTCATCTCTCTCTGAAGAGCAATCACGTGACTATGCTACAGTCAAGAAGGCAGTGTTGAATGCTTATGAGTTGGTGCCAGAGGCGTACAGACATAAGTTCAGAAATTCGTATCGCAAACCAGGCCAGACACATGTTGAGTTTGCTCGTGAAAAAGAAATGATGTTTGATAGGTGGTACAGGTCCCTGAAAGTGGATCAGGATTTTGATAACCTACGTGAGGTTGTTCTCTTAGAAGAATTCAAAAAGAGTGTTGCTTTCAGTGTGAGGTCACATTTGGATGATCACAAAGTGACAAGTTTGCATAAAGCAGCCTTGATGGCTGATGAGTATGAGCTGACCCACAGAAATGACAACAGACCACCTTTCAGGAATTTCTCTGGAAATAAGAGAGACAAAAATCAGTTAAGCAATCCAAAGAATGCTGGTTCTGAAAAAGGCACGAGTTCTGAAACTTCATCGGCACCAAAGCCTCAATCTGACAAAGGGTCCAGTACAAGTGCAAATGTCATCAAATGTTTTCACTGTAACAAGACAGGGCATGTAAAGTCACAGTGTTGGAAGTTGCAAAACAAAACAAAGAAGGACATGGGATTTGTCATGTCAAGAAGTGTCCTACCCGAAAATAGTGTCCCATTCAGTGAAACACAGGCCATTGAAAGTCGATCTCCCAAATTCAAAGATAGGCTGAAGCAGGTGGATGAGAGCTATCGTAGCTTTTTGTTTGATGGTGAGGTGACCCCATGTACTTCTGGTGAGGCAGGTAAACCAGTAGTCATCCTGCGGGATACGGGGGCCTCTCAGTCGTTGATGGTGGATGGTGGTATGACTTTTCCACCAGATAGTGCAGTGAATGCAAAAGTCTTGATTCAGACTGTTGATGGCAGTTATATGTCAGTACCACTGTATAGAGTGGATTTGAAGTGTGACCTAGTTTCTGGTCCTGTCACTGTTGGAGTTGTTCCTGAGTTGCCCATGGTAGGCATTGACTTCCTGTTGGGGAATGACTTGGCTGGGGACAAGGTGGTTGCGTCTCCAGTTGTTTCGGATAAACCAGTGGTGGTTGCTGAAACTGAGCAGTTGCAGGAGGAGTTTCCTGGGATTTTCCCAGATTGTGTTGTGACTAGGTCTCAGGCTCGTAGAGCTGTTCAAGATGATGCGGATTCTGTTGATGTGGAGGAGAATTCTGGTGTTTGGTTGGCAGAAACCTTTTTCAAGGATTTGAATGATGGGGTTGCTGTATTAGGCTCCGAGGCTAACAGTGATGGGCTGTTTAGCAAGTCTTCCTTGGTTGAAGCACAGCAGGCAGACGCTGAGTTAAAAGGCTTGTCTCAGACGGCGTGTTCTGAGGCTGAGGCTGAAAAGGTCCCTGAGTGCTATTATGTCAAAGATGGCATTTTGATGAGGAAGTGGAGACCTCCCCATAGGCCAGCTGATGAGGATTGGACGGTGGTCCGTCAAGTTGTTGTCCCTCCCTGTTACCGCGGTGATATCTTGAGGATTGCTCACGAGTTACCTGTTGGCGGCCATTTAGGCGTCAGAAAGACAAAGGATCGGATCATGAGGCATTTCTATTGGCCAGGGTTGAATGTGGATGTGGCTGAGTTTTGCAAGACTTGTCACACATGTCAGGTGGCTGGTAAACCACAGCATTCAGTGAAGCCGGCACCATTGATTCCGATACCTGCGTTTGAAGAACCATTCAGTCGGGTTCTAGTTGACTGTGTTGGACCTTTGCCTAGGACTAGGTCGGGTCATAAGTACCTCTTGACAATCATGGATATGTCTACACGGTTTCCAGAAGCTATCCCATTGAGAAATATCACTGCTAAGACTGTGGTAGATGCTCTAGTGCAGTTTTTCACTAGGTATGGGTTGCCCAAGGAAGTGCAGTCTGACCAAGGGTCAAATTTCATGTCAGGCATATTTCAAGAGGTGATGTATCGTTTGGGTGTGAAGCAGCTGAAGTCGTCAGCTTATCATCCCCAATCCCAAGGTGCGTTGGAGCGCTACCATCAGACCCTAAAGACAATGATTAGGGCATTTTGTGAGGAGTATCCCGAGGATTGGGATAAGGGTATCCCTTTCCTGCTGTTCGCAACGAGGGACTCCCCAAATGAGTCGACGGGTTTCAGCCCATTTGAGTTGGTGTACGGTCATGAAGTTAGGGGCCCACTGAAGCTCATCAAAGAGAAATTCATGACTGAGGATGATGAGGTCCACCTACTTGACTATGTGTCAAAGTTTCGTGAAAGGCTTTCAAAGGCTTGTGAGGTAGCTAGGGAACACTTGAAAATGTCACAAGATTCAATGAAGAGAAAGGCAGACAAAAATGCCAAAGCCCGAACCTTCAAACCAGGTGACAAAGTTCTTGTACTGCTGCCCATACAAGGTGAACCACTGAAAGCCAAGTTCAGTGGCCCATACTGTGTTAAAAAGAAATTCAATGATGTGAACTATGTGATCAGCACACCAGACAGATGCAAAGAACAGAGAATGTGTCATGTCAATATGTTGAAAGAGTGCTATGACCGAAAGTCAGTTGGTGTGACATAGGTAGTGGATAGCACAGTAGACGTCAAGGGTGAAAAGTTTTCACCGCATATCATTTACAGTGTATGTGTTTAGCATATCCATTAATGTATGCAAAACAATTTGACATGATTATATAAGCTTCAAGAATGCAAGTAATATCAATGTAACTGGTATCCATGAAAAGAGAACATGGAATTAATGCAGCTATTCAAAAGGCATGTGATAGTATGTGATTATTGTTGCTTGACTTGGATTTTACCTCACATTCATTAGAAATGATGAGAAATTGTGAAGGTAAAAGAAACCCTTGCTACGGCAAGGCTTTCTTTTTCCCATGGGGGATGGTGTCACAAATGTACACACAAGTAGTTATTATGTACATGTATCAAGGCTGTATGCATGGTTGTTTAATGTGTATGTACACAGGGTGACCAGATTAATGGAGAACATTCTATATGATATAGATATAGTACATACAGGCTGACCAGATCAGTGGAGAATTTTCTACATGGTATACAATGTAGCTACAGTACATGTATGCATGTGACAGGAAATACATTATAGCTCACTCAATCTAGAATGATTTAACCCATTCCAGAAAATTCTAGGAAGTGCTGGCTGAGTGAGGCACTGCCCTTGTAACCCAATGTGATTGGTAGTTAATTTTGGCAATGATGTTATGCACATATTAGGCAGTGAGTCATCCAGGATTCCTGGAATTTGGACTTGCTAGTATGTTCAGGTATGTAGCCCCAGGTTGGAGAAAATTACAGAATGTACTAGAAAGGGGTGAATGAGTATATAAGCTGGAGAAATTCTGCAGTAGGCAGAGTACCCAACACCTCTGCTCTGAGAGTTACGTCACTTCTGGCTCTGAAGCGACTTGTTATAGTCAGTCCTGTGTTACCTGCTGACCTGCTATACAAACTGTGTTTGTGGAGATAAGGCCTGGGAGACATTTTGCCTGCAGAGAATTAATTTGCCTACGTTGGAGATAGACTCCATATTTTAGTGTCAACGGACATTATTACGGCAAAGCTGTTGACGGGCTGGTTTCTTTGCTGGACATTATAAAGTGAATCATCATTCAACGCATCAACTGGACGTGGTCGTCATAACATTTGGATTCTGCCCGTTTCCTGTGGATTCCGCACGTTTCGCTGTGGACGTACATATCGTGGAATTTACCCCGGATCTATAACGTGGATTATTGCAACCCGTGCCTCTGGATTTACGTCGGAGGAATCATTCATCGGTGCATCAAGGACCATTCATCTGTGCATCGAACATCGTAGTTAGACATCACCAAGGGACTATATAACATCGTGATTACGATTTGGGCTGTAATGCGTGTAAGTGATTTTATTACTGATTTATAATTGTTTCTCTTGATCATTATTGTACTGATGTGAAAACCGATTACGAGTCTGTACCCACAATATCCCTGTTAATAAACCGCCTGAACATTAGTTGACTGTTTCTTTTGTGCGATCATTCTCAGAGTGATTTTGGTCGTAACAGCAACCATATTTTATAGCAATATCATACCCTTACCTAAAGATTGTGTAATTGCATGTTCGGTGAAGATGGATTACCGTATGCTGGGTTTTGTTATCACCTGATAATGTATGAACACTTTGTGCAGTTGTACATTAAAGGGAAGATAAACCCCAAGAGCAATGTGGATTGAGTGAAAGCAGCAACATTAGTAGAACACATCAGTGAAAGTTTGAAGAAAATCGGACAATCGATGCAAAAGTTATGAATTTTTAAAGTTTTGGTGTTGGAACCGCTGGATGAGGAGACTACTAGAGGTTATGACGTATGAGTGGACAACAATACCAAGAAAATATAAAGAAAATTCTACAAAAATCCATTTTTCATGAAAATAACAAATTCCATCAACTTGATATTGACATAATGTTAAGGGTAGCAATTATTCCCCCTGCTTTCTGAAAGAGCTTGGTCCATTGCTCTTTCATGATTGTAGAAAAGTGAATTTTTGTTGAATTTCCTTTATATTTTCTTTGTATTGTTGTCCACTCATACGTCATATCCTCTAGTAGTCTCCTCATCCAGCGGTTCCAACACCAAAACTTTAAAAATTCATAACTTTTGCATCGATTGTCCGATTTTCCTCAAACTTTCACTGATGTGTTCTACTAATGTTGCTGCTTTCACTCAATCCACATTGCTCTTGGGGTTTATCTTCCCTTTAAGCAGAGTAGGGATTTTTGCAGAGTTTTTTTTTTTAACTGTATTTCCCTGGGAATGTGTACAGGATTTTCATCATGGCTACAATTGCATGCAAGCTGAAATTTGAAAGAGCTTTACTGATGTTACCTTCTCTTATCAATAATCAAATTATGTTCAATTTTGATAGAGGAAATGTACACATGTATGTTCTTTCACTGAGGTGAAATAAATGATGATCATGATACACAGCACATGCTATGATGCAATTCCATTAGCAGGCAATTAGCAACCATGAACACTGATGATCTCCACTATCCCATTCAGACTACACTGTGTATGACAGAGCAGCCAACTCTGCCAAGACGGACAGAATGAAATGATATAAATGACAGTCTCCGCCTTGGAAATCTTGTTCAGAATTTGCACATTTTCAATCATGCAAACAGTATTACTGGTTCAATTCAACTGCCATGGTGCATGGACCCAGGTCATATTCAATGCTGCTGCTGCTGCCCACTTTTTGTCAGAGGTCCTCTGATTATATTGATTTCCTCTGCTGATTGCACTGAGCAAAGCGGAGTGGCCTGATAGCAATGCGTAGATACTGGCTTTCCCACCCCCCCCCCCCCCCCCCCCTCTTCTTCTTTGGTGTATGACCTGAAACCAAAACCTAAAACTCTGCTACTTACAGCCACCTCATCTTAGCTCTGGAACAATGGTAGCACTGCTAGTCATCAAAATTATAAAATTGCCAGATGCATTCATGAATGATTTGTTTAGATTTCTCTTTCAATTCTCTTCTTCCCTTCATTATGGATGCAATTTGCTGATGAACAAACAGCAAATCACGGATGATGTATGTACTTCAAATACATGTTCACTGTATGTTGGTTTTGTTTGTTTATCCTCACCACTGAAAATTAGATGCATAGTTCCGTGTTTACTTGAAAAGAAATCATACAAGATGAAATAACAAGAAAATTTCATATACTAGGAATTTTTTCATGGGTCTAGCAATAAATGGTTAAAACACAATATACCTGTAAATGCATATATTTACATTCTACTGCAGAATTAAAGTTTACATGTACTTGTATGATACTTGTATGATACATGTACTTGTATGTACTTGAATAATAATGCAACTGCAGTACATTGTAGGTTACTACTGTACTTCAGTCACAATGTCTAGTATCTATGTACGCACTGAGTGCATCTACAGTTTGTACACAATGTATAGAAATTCAATATCTATAAAGAAATTGAAAAAAAATAATGATGTGGCTATTAAAGATCATGGATAAATCAAATGATGGTGCATGACTAGATATTATTGACAACATTAGTAATTACAACAATAATTTAGATTTGACATGTACAAACAGTTAAAGAAAGAGTCAACCACTTTTCTTTTATTATTTGTTAGTTCACTAATGTCTATAGTAAATATGTTTATAGCTGCTCTGCAATGCAAATACATTGTAGGTAGGCCAACACATGAATAATTCTCGATTTCATTCCCACAAAGATTCACTCTGATACCTACATTGTCCTGGTACTCAAAGCTTTGACGAACTTCGCATAGCCTTGGCTATATTTCTTCTTCATGAAACTGCACACATCTCAGATCTTAACACTGCCAGGTTCAGAAAATAAACATGAAACTAAGTGATTAATCAGTCCCAAGAGAAGCTACAGATGTCTAGCAAATCAATGCAAAGCTACAATGATAAAGTCTCCCTTTTAATACTGGACTTAAAGGACAAGTTCACCTTCATAAACATAAGGATTGAGAGAATGTAGCAATATTAGTAGAACACATCATTGAAAGTTTGAGGATAATCAGACATTCCGTTCAAAAGTTATGAATTTTTGAAGTTTTTGTGCAGTAACCGCTGGATGAGAAGACTACTGCAGTGTATGAATAACTTACAGTAGATGTCACATGCGTACAACAATACAAGGAAAATATAAAGAGAATTTCACAAAATTCCATCTTTTGAGAAAAGTACACATTCCCCTGACTCGTTACCGACAAATGTTATGGGTAATATTATTCCCCCTGCCTTTAGAAAGAGGCAAGTCAAGTGCTCTTTTATTATGCGAAAAAAGTGAAAATATGTGGAATTTTCTTGTACATTTTCTTTATACTGTTGTACGCATTATGACTCACAAGCTGTAGTAGTCTCCTCATCCAGCGGTTCCAACACAAAAATTTAAAAAATTCATAACTTTTGCATCGATTGTCCAATTTTCCTCAAACTTTCACTGATGTGTTCTACTAATATTGTTGCATTCTCGCAATCCTTATGTTTATGAAGGTGAACTTGTCCTTTAAGGTTTTCCAGACACTAAATTACCTGTTCAAACAGAATACGACAGATCTATGGTAAGACTTGCTCTGACACTAAACTGCCTGCCTACAGAGTGTATCATACAGTACACTTCATCAGTATAAATTATTGGACTCTTTCCAACCATACTGAACGGTGGTATCCAAAGTTTCAACCCGTTGTGTATGCAGACATCATCTCTCATGTTTAAGGAAGTGTACAAGTCTTGTACAATGTACATTACACACTGCATGCACTGAATAACAAAATACAGCTGTACAACATTAAAGAGATCTTACTACAGTTTTACAGCATGGTATCACTGCAGCATGCATAGATTTCAGTAATTTCTATCTCCGCTGGACTCAGACTTATCATTTGCAGAGATTATGTAAGAGAGCCCATCAATGTGTTCTGCGTTCAATGAACATGTGTTTGACATTGTAACATTGTACATAAAGTTTATCTGAGCGGTTCGCACTAGAACCAAAGGTACTGTAAGCCTCTTCGAGCTTTGAGAAAACTTTTTTTTTTTGGGGGGGGGGGGAAGACTCAGCATAAGAATTTCATCAAAACCATATTCATATTCATGTATGAAGTCTACCATAATTCACATTGATTTACACAATGTGGAAGAGAACAATTTAATGAAGTGTTGTTAGGCTAGGACTATTTCACTGTCGTCATCATCACAATAACATAGAATACATAATGAAATCATTAAAATGCCAGGATTTACTACATAAAAATCACATCCTCCCTCTTTCCTTGTTTGAATTAAAAGAGAGCTCTCATCTTACAGTTCATAGCCCTCTTTTACTAGCCAACTCAGTTTCCACAGAGATTGATTCTAAAGATGACACTTGGTAGCAAACTTAAAGGGAAAAGCCACCGAAATATGTACATGTGCACTGACTAAATGCAGCAATTACAGTAATAAAGAAGAAAACATCAGTATAAAAAAAAAAAAAATGAATAAAAAAAAATTAAAAATTAAAAAATGGGCAATCCACTTTTATGCATTGTTAAAGTTTCGGTGCAGCTACAATGTATTGCTGAATGAGAAGACTACAAAAGTGTGTGACGTCATGTATTGATTTCCAACAATTTCACAAGGAATTTCATTTTTTTTTAAATGAAATATACACATTCCTGTACAGTGTATGTCCAGGGTAATATTTTTTACCATGCACATTAAGCCTTCTATGTACAGTTTGTAGTTGAATGCTCTTCCGTTATGTTTGAAAGTGAAAATGAAAGTTACATTTTCTTTATATTTTCATCATATCTAATAGTCTTCTCATCAAGCCATGCTAGCACCAAAACTTCAAGAATTTATAACTGCATAATAGATTAGAACTGATTTTTCATCAAACTTTCACTGATCTGTTCTATTAGTTAGCTGCATTCAGTCAATTCACTTAATTTGAGCTTCATTCTCTTTATTAATAATAGCCTCAACAGACAAAATCTACTGCTCTCTGATTCATCACCCTCATACTTACAGCATACACTGCTTGTTGTACCTCACAATATACCCTTCATCTTCACAGAAATCTTGTTAGTCACACATCCAAACAGACTTTAAAAATCCATGAGATGTAAGAAGATATGACAAATCCAATGAAAAGTAGTTCAGGATTTTGAATGTCAACTAAAGGATGCATTTATCAACTCACTTCTGGCATGGAATTAAGGTTCCCAAATGACTTTGAGGGAGATTTAGGCAGCTGATTTATAAATGAGTTGTTCTGATTATGGGAAGTAGGCCTTTCTGAAATGCTGAAAGAAGTGTGATCTCAAATGTGTTTGAGTCAGAAACATGTTTTTGTAGAGATGAGAAATATGTTTAAATATCTCAGACCTACCCATGCCAACTACATGATCTCTGCTCCTTGGGTCAAACAGTGCAATGGAGCTGCACAGCAACAAGAAGTTACCCATCGACTCACAGGAGAGATGATAAATCAACAATTCGAGAAATGCCATCTGAAAGGCCTTTGCAAACATGTTTTGATAGCGGGTACTGAAACATGTTTCAAACATAGGAAAGATGATTTATAAACACAGCCAAAGTCACCCACAATGTCATTCAAAGGTAATAAACTGTGGGTACTCTGGGACAATGACAAATGTGACTCATCATGGACAGTTTTGCATGATTTCACAATACTCAGCATCTGCTTTATGTATGAAACATTTTGTATTTTTCCGTAGGACCTCAATAAAATGTATTAACGGTATTGCACACAGTTGCAGACAGATCACTCAGCACAAGAGAAATATTTCAAGACACTAGCATTTCAAGGTAGTACTAGTATGTAAGGAATGGCTCTAGAAAACGAACATTTAAGACTGTCAATTATGTCACTGATGAGCAATTTATCAGGGCTTAATACTATGTATAATATGATGACATAAATGGTATCCCGGGGTACCAAATAAAAATCAGCCATTTTGTTAAATTACTTATTTTTTCAAAAGGTTCTACCCAGCGTTGCCAAAAAGTGGAAATTATTTTGGTGCTGGAGCTAGCGCGCACTAGCCACTGCACTGCACTGCACTAAAGCACACGCTTTTGGTAGCACAGCGTGCATACACGTACACACAGTGCATGCATTTCTCTGTGGCTGTCCTCGAGTGGACGTGAGGTGGCGCTACACAACACGGTAACCCCGGGTACAACGGTACCCCGGGGTAACACGTGATGCATCATATTGAAATTTCTGTTTATCATGAACTGCTGCTGGACAATAAAGTCCATGTAAGTAGAAGTGGATATCATATCAAATCTTTACTACAAAGTATAGTTTCTATTTTTTCCCCCTCAAAACTGTGAGTTCACTTAGCATTGAAAATTGTGTGATCCAGACTCCCTACCTCTAATCAATCACTAGTCTTTCAACCATAGACCCTGAACCCACTTGAAACTAGCATACAGTTATTACAAGTAAACAATCCGATGCAAATGCGATGGGAGTGGAAATTATATCAGTCTTGATCAAACATTGTGAGTACTAACAAACAGTGTATTCAAAGTACATATATGCTACATACTGTGTACACATGGTATGGTAGCATTGTGCCACACTCATTCTATGTCTTGAAATTATGGGATATACAGTTGTACATAGTGTATAATGTGTACATGTCATCTACAAATTTGTACATGTACATCTACTGTCTGTATTTCACATCCATAAATTTATTTACTTTTCATTCATAGAAGCTGACATTACACTTACAGTATTAAAGTTGCGTTTGTAAAAATTGAATGTAACAATAACCTGTGACAGCAAAACAGGCCATTTTTATCTATTCATAAGATTCTTTGTATGTGAGTGTAGTTTTGTTTTGTTTTGTTGGGTTTTTTTTTTAACTGACTAGCTTTAACAGCAATGAACAACAGTATCCTGCTATGTGTTAAACAGGTGTAGATTTCTATCATCATACTTTTTACCATACATGTTAGTACATGTATGTCAAGGAAAAACTAAATGTAGGGACACAAAACAGATGTGTTGTACAAGAAAGCATCTCATTGTGGATGAAAAGATATTCTGCGGGTTCCTCTTATTGGAGATATCCTATCAAGTGAACTGCTCTGTTACAGCGCATGTTGATCCGATCTTCTATCAAGCTGATTGATTGCTTTCACACATTTCTGGGGTCATTATGTGAACAGTGAAGTCTCAGAATCTTGGTAAAACCTGCGACCCTTAACCTTGCCTTCCTGAAATCTAATAAATCAGCTCATCTTGGCATGCTCTCAACCCCATCGTCATGTTTTACTGCAGTACCAGAAGTTATTTTTAAACTCTTACCAAAACAAAGAAAAACTAGAACCGGAATTTGTCAACACTGACAAATTAGGTGATCCGATCTCTTCGAAAATCAATGATTTGAGTCCTGATCCAAATATTCATGACCATACAGGTTTCATCTGTGTTGACGGGACATTGGTAGTGTGATGTTTGGATTCTCATTTAGAAAAGGGAGTGAGACCTGCCATCTTTGGTACCGAATTCCGTATACACTAACGGAAATACAGAATGAAGTATATTTGACCTTTGACCTCACTTTGTAGACCCAAGATGGCGTCAAAGTAAAAAGTGATTATTTCGTGAAATGATTCTTGTAACATGGTCTTTGCGTGTGCAAAATATGGGAAAGATAGGACAGGTATTCACCAAGATACAGGATGAAACATTTATGACCTTTGACCCTAATTTACATACCCAAGATGGTGTCCGATCAAGTAGTTGTTATTTTATGAAATAATGTACGTGACATGTACTAAACATGTGCAAAATATGGGATTGATAGCCATTGTTGTTGTTCATCTATTGCACAGAAAGTAGTAGAAAGAAAGAAACATAAAGAAAAAAATATGTTATTTTATAGAAATTTGAAGGAGAAGCATAAAAAAATCAGAAAAAGATAAAGTAAGGAAAGGGAGATTAAGATTAACTAAAGAAAAAGAAGAAAAAACGTGTTTAAAAAAATTCAAAAAAAATATTGGCAGGGGTGAGCCTCGAACCAGGGACCTTAGGATTACGAGTCGGATGCGCTACGCAATGACCTATTTCATTCTCCATAGGCCCTGTGTATTAAGCAAAATGACGCTGCATCGAAGCCTCGTGCCATTTTCAACCAAGTTTTTCGACGTGATGCCGACATTGTATGAAAAAATGGAGGGCACATTGACGATAGCCCAAAGTCTCAGCTACAACATACTAAAATCTGGGAGAAATTCACCGAAGCATTAATGAGCTAGTGCTCGAAAAAGATAGTCATGTCAATTTTCACTGCCAGAAAAACTGCACTCCCATAGAGATAACACGTAAACTGGTCAAATTTGACAATATTACTTTCAATCCATTTTTACGAGGTGATGCCGTCATCCAATCAAAATGTTGTAATTATATTAATGAAAGATCATTCAATAAGCTACAACATACTGAAATCTAGATGTAAATTGGCAAAGGATAAGTGGGATACGCACGAGTGAACTTGAAATTTGATGACGTCATTTTGAAAATTTACTTTTTTTACTTTATTGAGAAATTTGATATCTTTTAATCATTTTGCCAGCATCGCCAACCCATGAAATAACATGTCCAACTCATCAGCTTTCAGAATATGTAAAGAAAATGGGGGGTTACCGTCCATCCTGACGAGTAAAATCGGATTTAAAATTGGCGTTTTTTTGGCATCGTTGCACTGTATATCCCCATTGACGCGCGCGCGGAATTTCAACTTTGACGGGCCCATATGACGTCATATTGAGTCGGATTGACTTGAAACTTGGTAGAAATATTCCTTGACATTTTAGGCATCCGATAAGTGTAAAAAAACGGAAAATTTCCATTGCATATGAGCTGTGTGTGCGAATATGTGCGCGCGCGTACGCGTCCGTCCAATTTTTTCAATTTTTCAAAAAATGCTCCAAATGGTCTGAAACGTGTGCAAAAAAAATTTGAGCTCGATTTGAGCATACAAATATTTCAACGCGCGCATACGCGCACGTTTTAAGAGAAAATATGAATTTTGAGAATATGAGTAGAATGCGCATAACTTGAAATATATGTGACGTAAATTTCATTTAAAAATTCCATTCCATTAATGAGATATGATTGAGAATGTGTTTTCATATAATGACGTCATAGTGACGTCACGGTCGACTGATCACTTTGATTTTAGTTCGATTGCCGTCTTTGGGAGACGATATATATATGGTATAATTTTGAAATTGATAGGAGGAGCACTTTCTGAGCTAATCGATACACAACTTTTGAGGAGAAATAAAGAAGAAGAAAAACAAAGAATCCGTACAGATACAGAAGGTGATCCG
Source organism: Diadema setosum (assembly GCF_964275005.1). Classification (NCBI taxonomy): domain Eukaryota; kingdom Metazoa; phylum Echinodermata; class Echinoidea; order Diadematoida; family Diadematidae; genus Diadema; species Diadema setosum. Next base: position 27,896,938 of record NC_092688.1, on the reverse strand, counting down.
AGAGGATACTCGGATCACCTAACTAGAACCGGAATTTGTCAACACTGACAAATTAGGTGATCCGATCTCTTCGAAAATCAATGATTTGAGTCCTGATCCAAATATTCATGACCATACAGGTTTCATCTGTGTTGACGGGACATTGGTAGTGTGATGTTTGGATTCTCATTTAGAAAAGGGAGTGAGACCTGCCATCTTTGGTACCGAATTCCGTATACACTAACAGAAATACAGAATGAAGTATATTTGACCTTTGACCTCACTTTGTAGACCCAAGATGGCGTCAAAGTAAAAAGTGATTATTTCGTGAAATGATTCTTGTAACATGGTCTTTGCGTGTGCAAAATATGGGAAAGATAGGACAGGTATTCACCAAGATACAGGATGAAACATTTATGACCTTTGACCCTAATTTACATACCCAAGATGGTGTCCGATCAAGTAGTTGTTATTTTATGAAATAATGTACGTGACATGTACTAAACATGTGCAAAATATGGGATTGATAGCCATTGTTGTTGTTCATCTATTGCACAGAAAGTAGTAGAAAGAAAGAAAAATAAAGAAACTAGAAATGTCGCTACGGCGACTGATGCCTCCGCCATAATGCATGATTCTCCCAATAGGTGTATAGTACAATGTCTTGACAATGTGTGATGACAGTTTCACATAACTGGCAAAATATTGAAATAACAGGTTTGTCAGAAATATCTTGAATGTTTACTTTCCACGAACTGGGTTTGCTATAATTGTCTATTAAAGAGTGCAGGTACACATATTTGGGGAATTGAAAATTTTTACTTGACTTCTGACCGACCTTATTATAAGTTTATGCATTGAGTATAATTTTCAAGGTATGAAGAAAGAGCGTAATTACAGTACAAAATATATATTTTTTTTTTCCATTTAAACCTGACCTTTGACCCTTAACCTTTGACCTTCTGGCTAGAAATTTCCAAGAGAATCTCCATCAAGTACACATAATACATGTACATATATTAAACACTTTTAAAACTAATAATGCAATCATTGCATATACTAGTATACATGTATGAGGGAAATACAGTAGTAACATTTTGAGGAGTTGACCTTGACCTTTGAACCCCTGACTATTGACCCATGACCCCTAAATTCCATAGATAATCCCTGTCAGTCAGTACATGCATATGTACCATGTTCCATGAAGATACATTGAACCATTTGTGAGAAAAATGATATTGCAACATTTTCACCTAACCTTCGACCTTTTGACCTTTGACCTTATGACATAAAACTCTCTCTGGAGAATCCTTATGCAGTAGTACATGTCTACACTAAGTTTCAAGAAAATAACTGCGGGCATTGCATAGATATGGGGGAAATAGCAACATTTTTAGCATTTGACCTTGACCTTTTGACCTTTGACCTCTTGTCAATGTCACTAGAATCTACTCAACTAATTGTCCCATCATACATCATCCTTGGACCAAGTTTGGTGAAAGCTGCTTCATCCAGTTTTGAGTTATCACATAAACAGATAAATTTTAGGATTTGACCTTGATCTTTGACCTTTGACCTCTGTCCGATTTCACTGAAAAACTAATCAAGTAATTGTCCCATCATACATCATCCTCCAACAAAGTTTGGTGAAATTTGCTCCATACAGTCTTGAGTTATCGCGTAAACGGATACAATTTCATGATTTGACCTTGACCTTTGACCTTTGACCTTCAGCCGATTTCACCCAAAATCTTATCAAATCGTTGCCCCATCATACTTCATACTTGGACCAAGTTTGGTAAAATTCCAGTAAATATTATTCAAGTTATCGCGTAAACGAAAGCGGACGGACGTACGGACGTACGGACGTACGGACGTACGTACGGACGTACGTACGGACGGACGGACAACCCGAAAACATAATGCCTCCGGCACCACTTCGTGGCGGAGGCATAAAAAATATGTTATTTTATAGAAATTTGAAGGAGAAGCATAAAAAAATCAGAAAAAGATAAAGTAAGGAAAGGGAGATTAAGATTAACTAAAGAAAAAGAAGAAAAAACGTGTTTAAAAAAATTAAAAAAAAATATTGGCAGGGGTGAGCCTCGAACCAGGGACCTTCGGATTACGAGTCGGATGCGCTACGCAATGACCTATTTCATTCTCCATAGGCCCTGTGTATTAAGCAAAATGACGCTGCATCGAAGCCTCGTGCCATTTTCAACCAAGTTTTTCGACGTGATGCCGACATTGTATGAAAAAATGGAGGGCACATTGACGATAGCCCAAAGTCTCAGCTACAACATACTAAAATCTGGGAGAAATTCACCGAAGCATTAATGAGCTAGTGCTCGAAAAAGATAGTCATGTCAATTTTCACTGCCAGAAAAACTGCACTCCCATAGAGATAACACGTAAACTGGTCAAATTTGACAATATTACTTTCAATCCATTTTTACGAGGTGATGCCGTCATCCAATCAAAATGTTGTAATTATATTAATGAAAGATCATTCAATAAGCTACAACATACTGAAATCTAGATGTAAATTGGCAAAGGATAAGTGGGATACGCACGAGTGAACTTGAAATTTGATGACGTCATTTTGAAAATTTACTTTTTTTACTTTATTGAGAAATTTGATATCTTTTAATCATTTTGCCAGCATCGCCAACCCATGAAATAACATGTCCAACTCATCAGCTTTCAGAATATGTAAAGAAAATGGGGGGTTACCGTCCATCCTGACGAGTAAAATCGGATTTAAAATTGGCGTTTTTTTGGCATCGTTGCACTGTATATCGCCATTGACGCGCGCGCGGAATTTCAACTTTGACGGGCCCATATGACGTCATATTGAGTCGGATTGACTTGAAACTTGGTAGAAATATTCCTTGACATTTTAGGCATCCGATAAGTGTAAAAAAACGGAAAATTTCCATTGCATATGAGCTGTGTGTGCGAATATGTGCGCGCGCGTACGCGTCCGTCCAATTTTTTCAATTTTTCAAAAAATGCTCCAAATGGTCTGAAACGTGTGCAAAAAAAATTTGAGCTCGATTTGAGCATACAAATATTTCAACGCGCGCGTACGCGCACGTTTTAAGAGAAAATATGAATTTTGAGAATATGAGTAGAATGCGCATAACTTGAAATATATGTGACGTAAATTTCATTTAAAAATTCCATTCCATTAATGAGATATGATTGAGAATGTGTTTTTATATAATGACGTCATAGTGACGTCACGGTCGACTGATCACTTTGATTTTAGTTCGATTGCCGTCTTTGGGAGACGATATATATATGGTATAAATTTGAAATTGATAGGAGGAGCACTTTCTGAGCTAATCGATACACAACTTTTGAGGAGAAATAAAGAAGAAGAAAAACAAAGAATCCGTACAGATACAGAAGGTGATCCGAGAGGATACTCGGATCACCTAACAACTGTACACACCAATGTACATCAACATCATTCTGTTGTGTGTAGGTCATACACGTAATTGAATCTTATACCCCTTTCATATTGGCCAAAAACATGGCACGTCCTCCAGAGAATGTGCCGTGTTCATCCCAGACCACTGTCAATATGAAAGCTTAACTCGGCGTGAACACAGCACGAACAGTGGATGAACACGGCGTGAAGTTCGTGCTAGACCGTCTAGCACAAACACGGCACGTCCTCCAGAGGACGTGCCGTGTTTGTGCTAGATGCTGCCAATACGAACGGACACGGCATACAACCAGAACCGGAGATCTCAGATGAACACAACTGCGAGCGTGCTAGTATATGTACAGTTTCTTACACATGTGTACTTGGTCAACGTACAATGATCGTTAATTATCGTATATTGTATGCCATTGCAAATTGTTTGCCAACTTGCAGAGGTACTAGTATCAAATTTGTAAGAACAAGGAATTATTGAATAATTAAAAAAAAAATATGTGTTGACAACAAAATATTATAGTTTTATGTTTTATTTATGTCTAAACAATTTTACACTCATTTCACGTGTAAAATTGCAAGGCAATGAAGTGCGTCTGCTTAGAATTGGGTCAGTTTGCGCTAGTAATCAACATGACTATTGACGACTGCCATCAGTGGCTGTACATACACTGTACTAATTGCTGTCAGCTTGAAAATGTACTAGTATGTATTATTGTAATGCATTTAGAAAAATTCGTGGATTCGGCATTTTGGTGGACTGCCAGACTGTCACTTTGATGAAAAAAGCGCGGGAAGCTGGCCGCAAAGGTGTAATCATGGGACCGTGTCCCGAGCGGTTTGCTATGGAAACGTGTGCCGAGTTTGTGTCGTGTTCGAGATCAATATGAAAGGGTGTTACGGGCTGTACCTCGTGTTTACATAAGGATTTGGGAGGCCAGTCATGCCGTGTTCATCCCAGATGCGAGTCTGGCGTGACATCCGAGGATGCCAATATGAAAGGGGTATTAGTCCAGTGTATTTCTTTGTCTTTGAGGTTGCAGAAGGCTATATTCACTCATGATTACTGTAGACCGAGTACAATTTGTTGCAAATAACATTTCAACTGCTTTACAAAATATTTTAGTCACGTGCTCACACTTGTAATGTAAGGAAAGTCATTCAAATCTAATTTTCTTGTACACATCACATACACTGTATGCTTTATATTTGGTCAGACAGGCCCTCTGATGGACTTTGCTCAATAGTACATTTGATACTATCTTACAAGGTTTGAACAATGAATGGATTAGGGCCTAAAAACATGTAGATGTCATGATAATATGAAAATATTATTGCTTACAATCATCATCATAATGACACTGCAACAAGTGTGCAGTGTTAAAAATTGGAAATGTAATTCATATACATAGTACATGTTGCTGAACCGGGCAAAATACTTCCTCTAAACATTGGCCAAGTCATGTGTTACATTGTCAACTACAGTTGTACCACTGCACAGTCCTGTAACCTAAGCCTGCAACAACAGTCTTTATGGGACACAGGATGGCTTGTATGCCAATTCAAAGCTTCTACATTATATGTATCAGGATGGAGTAAAACAGGGAATCTCAGTGCCTTGTTCTCGGACTCCGTAGGAATACAGTAAACCTGACACAAAAAGAGTATTTTGGATCAGCCATTTTTAACTGTTCAAAATAAATATCAATTACATGTATGCTTCGTTTTAGAGTATCCCCTCAAGTGTAAATCACGTAAACCTGTAATCCATTTTGTCTAATCGGTACTGTACATTGTATGAAACAGAAAGTTTTCCCCAAGCACAAACCGTATGATCATCTGTGTAATGTCTCAACAGCAGGATGAAAGAAAGTCTAGAAATGTTGCTACATGGCAACTGGTCTGCCATATCACATGGTTACTCCCAATAGGTCTAGAGTACCTTTTGACGATGTGAGACAATAGTTTCACAAAATTGGGGAAAAAAATGAAATTACATGTTTGTCACAAATGTGTTGAGTGTTTACTTTCCTTGAACTACGTTTCATTTGGATGGATAGCTTAATCATTTAAGTAGGAGAACAAGTAATAGGGGAATTTGAGCATTTCCACTTGACCTCTGACCCTTGTCCTTTGATGGCTCACAATTTTTCAAATTGATAACTGGTAACATCCATTTTCATTACAATACTTTGAGCTACTGTAAAACGAGGAATGTTCGCATGCATTTTAATTTCGCGAATTTCGCGAGCGCCAAGATTCGCAAAACTAAAATGCACGCGAAAGTTCTTGTCTATAATATATTCATTGAATGCCAGTGGCAGTTTGCAAAAATTTCATGCCGCAAAAAAGGCCGTCGGCTCTAATTCGTGAAGAATTCATGCCGCAAATATATCATGTTTTACAGTATTCACTTTGAGCTATTTGAGCATGATTGTTCAAAATATGACATCCTTACATGTATATGAAATATTCTCAAATAATTTACTTAATTTTGGGTTCTCTAACGCAATAAATGTAAATTCATGGTGCAGCTGTTAAAGCCCTCCTAACCTTTTGCCAAGCATCACGATTTACAATCATCCAAATTGTATCATTTATTTTCTACATTTTAATACCTGACAACACAAACTGGGCTATCATTTCATACTAAATGCACTTTGAATACACTACATTTGCAATCATTTTTGCTCATTGCTTCACTCAAGAATTTTACATACTTGTCACACAATTTTTCTGCAACAAAGTTTAAGTGAGCAAAACATACTACATTGTATGATATCTCTCTGATCTATCTCTTCTCTGTCCTAATATCCAATCACCTCCTCTCCTCTCTCTCCTTCTCCCTTTCACAGACCCACAAAGACACAATCCTACAATGTGTATCAGATCATGATGGCCTACATTCTGTACTTCCTTTGAGCTGAAAAGCTTTCTCTTTCCAGTTGTCTCCTACTTGTTCATAGATTCGTATGTGACAAATGAAGTGGAAATTTTTAAAATCTGACTTCTAAAAGAATGTTGTGAATGTGAAGTTCCTCGCACGAGATTCATGGCCAACTATAAATTGCTTTGTCACATTACGGCATAGAGCTGCAGCATAACATATCGATTTAATAGTACAAAGTACATTGTCATATGTTCAAAATTGTAGGCATGTATACATTAAAGCTGCATGGTCCCGGTGTTTTAGTCAAATGCGTACGCGGGCGCACGGCGTAAGTTTCCTATAGAGACCTACGCTATCGACTCCTCTTTAGCGCTTACGCTTTGGCCCACTTCCCCGAGTCCGAAGAAGTCCGATTCACTGTAGTCAGTGGTCCGACCACAGTTCGGCTCATGATTCGGCTGAGGGGGATGACAGCTTTAGCAAATTTCTTTTGTGATGTAATAACAAGCACATATATGCATGCACCCTGGCATTACTACAGACTGCGCGATGCACAGAGAAGACAACGAAGGCAACGTTACTTAGCAACACCTACGCACTTTACTCTTGATGAAAGCTCAACTTCGGTAATCTTCATATCAATGCTAACGGTGATCGGCAGTATCATCAACAGCGCCCTCTACACTACCGGGACTATGCACCTTTAACAAATATTTGGGGACCATGCATACCTAAACAAACTGCTAACGGTAACAATGTATTATAATGTACACTGTATAAAAACATGTCTTGAACAAATGACAAATTATGCCATAGTACATCCAGATTTCCAAAGACTTTGGGCACATGTTAGCTCTATGCGCTGTTGTGCGTGTAACAGGGTTTTAAACATTTTCCCCCCTCTGCAACATAAATTAGAAACTGAGAATAAAATTGTGCATGACACAATGCTTGGTTCATTATACAGCAAAGCTCACCTTAGTTCTGCCTTGTTCCTTCTTGATGATCGCCTCCATTGCAAAGTGGAAAGCTGCCAGGCACTTGGCCTCCCTCCTACTGCACTCCAGGAGAGGCATTAGCCTGGTGAGCCAACCCTCTGATCTTCCTTGGGCATGGGCCTTATCACTCCTAGCAAACTCCCCAGGATCATGGGTGGTCACAAAAGGCTCCACTAGGTCCAATGTTCCAGAGCTGACTACTTGCCTTTCTATAGCATGGTTGGAAGCCAGGACGGCAATGGCCAAACATGCATAATAACGTATGCTGTTGTCTGAGTTGAAAGCTAGGGGAAAGAGCCATTCTGATGTGCGAAACTCGATCATTCGTTGCTGGTTGGCGGAGCCACCATACATGGCACAGTTGGCCAGTGCAGCTGCGCAGTGTCGCAAGGTGATGTTGTCACTCATACGGCAGCTATACAGCACAGCTTGCAGCCCACCCCTGTCTATGACCTTGGTGCATGTGTCTTCTGAGTGCTTGAAGAGGTTCTCTAGGATACCCATACCAATCTGAAGAAGGGTGGGCTCTTTCCTAGAGCAGGCTAATTTCACTACAGAATCTAATCCTTTCTTCACTACAAAGTCACGATTGTTGGCAGTCATGATTTGCTCAAGGAGTCTAGCTGAATTTAACTGAAGGGCTCTATCATCGGATTTACAGTTCTTGAGAAGGATATCCAAACCACCTTCAACACGCATGGCATCACTGATGCTGTAGGCAAGGTCACGTCCATATTTGGGTGTGCTCCAAGCATCATCTACCATCCTGTATAGCTGCTGGGTTGCTTCTACTACTTTTTCTGTGGATTCCTGCTTCAGTTGTTGGATCACATCCTTGGCCAGAGAGACGGTGCTCTCCATCCTAGCAGGGTACCCTGAAGGGGGTGGAGAGGAGCACTCTGGAGATCCTGGTTTGCCTGACATCTTCTTGAACTTTCCACTACGTTTCAGGGACGATCTAAAACTACCACCTCTACCTCCTATATGTACATCTCCTTCATCCCCAAGCCGTGTCACCAGCTCCTTGTTGGGTTGGATGTCCAAAGTATCCGGTGTCACAACATCCTGGGTCTTCTTTACCCTCAGGCTACGGCTACGCTTCGGTGATGATGATCCAGGATTCCTCTTGAATGAGCTCCACACAGTTCTGGTCTGCCTTGGAGGGGGCTTGTACTCGAATGAAGACTCTGTAAGAGGATTCTCCGTCATCGAGTTAGCGGATGAGGGTGGAGATTCCTTAATAGTTTCTTGCAGTAGCTGAGGAGGGAGAGGGGTAGAGTTCTGAGTGTCACTTGGTGGCAAGTTTGCGGTAACTTTGACTCCTTTCTTACTGCAATGTACACCCATTAATCTCAAGATCTGGTACTGGCTTTCGTAGTGCTAGAGAATACAATTGCCATTCTGCAAGAAATGAAAGATGAAAGAAAACAAATATGGGTTTTGTCAATTATGATGCAAAGAAAATCAATCACAATAATAGCATTGTTCTGTTGTAACAGGATCAGTTTTATTACACTTACATTTTTTTTTTTTTTAAATAGCAGAGCCAGACATTAGAAACATATTCTAAAAATACTACTCATTGTACCACATATAGTGTTGCACTTACATACAGCTACAGTTGTATTTTATCATTCAGAATTTTTAAAGTGAAGCTTTACGCATGAACTAGGTAAAATCACAATAGAAAAAAAAAAGAAATTGAGTGTTCTATATTAAATAGTGAATACACATGATGATCTGCAAATAATCAGTATCATATCAATATCAGTGGAACAAAAGCATGTACACTCATCAGAGTCACCACAACAGCAGGTACAACTTTTGGGACAATGTGGCCAGCCATCACAAAATCTTCAAAGTGTCTCCAGATGGTGGCCTAGAAAACTTGTTTTCTTAGTAGACACCCTATAGCATTTCTACATATTGAAGACCAGATAGTTTCAAATTCCAACCAATTTGCCCATCTTTAAAAAAAAAATCAACAATTGACAACAAAACAATTAGTATCATGGTGAAAATAGTACGAAAAAAAATGTAAAAGATAGCTCTCTCTCCCTCTCTCTCTTTCTCATTTTACATTTTGTCAAGGCCCTAGTACAGTATGTCATCTATGTTTAAAGATTTGTAACACAACACAGAGCTTTATTAACAGCCCTGTCGCTGTACTGTGCACAGCATCTGGTCGGGCTAGGCTCGACGCTAACTTTTCTGTCTGGTGGCCTGTTTGGACCATTAAATAAAATCTTTTAATCTGTGATTATAGTGCCCTAAAATAAAAGTAAAAGTAACAATCCATTTTGAATCTCAGCAACCTGATGATCATGATTGGGCCACCAAAAAGACTAATTTGGAGAGCCATAATGGGTTAAAAGTCAAACATCACACAATGAAAAAAAAAAAAAAACACTCCTCCAGACAGACAGATTTTTGTGTCTAGCCGACACACAATGGCAAGCAACACCCTGCATCCCTGCAGGGAAATAAGACGATGAGCAGCTGCAGATATGAGGACATGCAGCATAGCAATCCTTTGACTTTTAGAAAGATCAGTGTGTATCCGGTATCGGGGATATGTTTTGCGGAGACTACGTCTGGCTTCATGGATCCCCTCCTTGTGTCTAAGTACTACGGAGAGCCGATTTAAAAGTAAAAAAACAGAAAAGCACTCTCTCTGAGAGTGCAGACCTTCGCCAAGCAGCTACTTTCCAGCGATGATCTTGCTCTTCCAATGATTTCCATGCTGAAAAATCGCCCAGGTGGTTCCCAATATAGAAGCCTTTGTTAAGTCATAAATCCTCAGCTGCAAGGTGCGCCTCACCCCAGTACTCGAGCATGCACTGTTAACATGTGCGTATGAAACCTTAAAAATGCGCAACTTGAACTCCCAAGTTCATTGACCCTGTTAGGGCCTACCTGCCAAAATATCGAAAGTCCTTCATAAAATCCATAAAAATTTCCGGATCACTAGACTTCTACCAAAATTTAATGGTCTGTTCCTTGTGTCAGTTTCAACCTTTCCTGCAAGTCTCATCCATATCCGTTTACGACTTTTCGAGTTATTTTGTACACGGCATGTAACAATGACCAACTAACAAGTTACACAGACAAACAAACCAACACTCAACAGTATTACGAAAACACAACCCCCCCCCCCCCCCTTGGTATACAAAAATGATAGAAGACAGAAGACTCCTCCGGACAGACAGATTTTTCTGTAAATCTACATAGCAATCCTGATATCCAATTCTACCTAACGTTAACTAGGGAACTTAGACTTAGGACCCTAACTGCTTCAGTGTAGAACACACGTACTACTGGCGGGCTACCCACCCAACCACGGCCACCGGTCTACATAGTCACGAAGATGCATTTTAGGCCTACATTACAAGTTACAACTCTCCCTCTCTCCTGAGCTGATGAGGGCTGGCCTGTCCACTTTGTCTGGTTACTCCTGTCCTGACACACATGTTATTTTGATTGGTTGCCCGACCAGGCCAGGGTACAACAACTGGGCTGTGTAATTTGATAGTTCCTTGATTGGTAAATCTAACTAGGCATAGCAGGCCTACATAAGAAAACAGCAAAATAGTCGGGAGTATAGTTTTGTTCACTCACCTTTAGCACCATCCAAAAAGGCGCTGAATTCAAATGCGTTGTTTGCTCACACATGCAGCAAACATAAAGTCAGTAGATCGCCCTACCTAGTATATCTGATATCCTCAACTGTTGAGCGAGGTTTGTCTAGGTAGTATAGACAGTATGACTTCTACGCAGAGTAGACGACGTTTCGCTAGCTCTCGCTCGCGCATCGAATGCACGGTATCCACAGAAACCGTGAAGATGTGTGGTGTGAGGAGATGATCACTGACGGGCGGGGAGTGATGTTGAACCCAATGCAGTGGGTGCATTAATTGCACAGACGTTCAGTACGACGCGACGTATTCCCTGGCCTTGCCTCGAGCTCCGGCGGTGCGAGGTGGGCTTGTACGCAGAGTAGAGATGGGGGTCACAGTCCGCTCTCTATCCGCGAGTAGCGTCGTCGTGTCGTTTTGCGATAAAATAGTTATGGAACGCCAAGTGTAAATCATCATCATCATAATTATTCTTCTTCTTCCTCTTCTTCTTCTTCTCTTCTTCTTCTTCTTCTTCTTCTTCCTCTTCTTCTTCTTCTTCTTTTCTTCTTCTTCCTTCTTTTTCTTCTTTTCTTCCTCTTCCTTCTTCTTCTTCTTCTTCTTCTTCTTCTTCTTCCTTCTTCTTCTTCTTCTTCTTCTTCTTCTTCTGTTTCTGCTTCTGCTTCTGCTTCTTCTTCTTCAAAAGAAATTTCCGAGGGAGAATAATGTTTCCCCCTTTTAAATACTAGTAATTTGTATGTAAACACCATATTCAGTAATTTTAATAGTGTCCTGTGATGTAAATAAAGTACCATTTTAAAAAGTGAAAAAGTCTTCTTCTAGTCCTCAAAATACTCCTCAGCGTTCCACCTGGAACCAAACGAGGAGGAAGGAGGAGTACACAATACTGCTTTAATTAGTCCTTGTAGCTTGAGTCTTGGTTACAGAAAAATTTAGTTGCTTGATTATGCTCTAGATGTCGGATCGCTTTCCTTGTGCGATTTGTTACGATGACGTAATGGTGATTCACAAAATGACATTTTATGCATGAAACAACGAAGAATTAAAAGTAATTCATTGCATCAAAATCAATATAGAGATTCTACCATCATAAGCGAGAAAATTGTTTTGGGATCTTTTTCATCGTACGCTGCATTACTGCCTCCCTCGAAGTACAACCTAAGGTATAATGATATAAATTAATTAATTAATTAATTACTTCTGGATGGTTGGGGTTTTTTAAGCTCTAAATACGAGTCATGGAAATAGGGAACAACAACTCTAGCATAATATACAATCACCTTAACCCCATAAAGCCCAAGCTATTTTGACCCTTCAAGGTCCGGTCGGATGGTTTCCTTCTGTTCAGTGACTGTAGGCCTCAAATTGTGTTGTTGTTCTTGTTGTTGTTGCTGCTGTTGTTGTTTGGTTTTGTTTGTGGATTTTTTTTAATTCTTTTATTTTTTACCTATTAGAATTTGATATTCATGGAGAAATCGTCAAAGGTTTTTGTTGATATCAAATCAAAAACAAAAGTTCCAGTTATGAGAAACCGGTAGTATTTATACTTAGGCCCTACATTTAATATCTCGGGATGTTTTACATAATAAAGCAACAGAGAAGAACGTGTCGTTTGGCCCTGGTGGAATGATATAACAACAACTCTCTTTTGCAGTATTAATGAAGACGATCGAGATATGATTGGGATGACCAGGTATATACATGCCTCCATCCCCAAAAGAAATGGGTGGTAAAATAATTACAGTGAAAGCAATGATGTTTATATGGCAACTTTAATTCTGAATAATATCCAAACAGCATTACATACAATGTTATACACTTTTTGTATGATTATCGACGTTAGATATTGGTCTGACCACTTCAACAAGATGATGAAGTTTAAAAAAATATTTTTGGATAACTTCCTTCCTTATTTGAACACTCTTCCGCTCGTTTTGACTCTAATGTCTTTTCGTTACACAACTGTATCCAATCATTACATATTTTGTAAAATGAGATTTAAAGCTTGGTTATATATGTATAACGTATCACAACATTTTTGATAACAAGTTTCAAAGTTTCGGTGTTTCTAATCATGTAACATTTCGTTCTTTCGAGCGGAAAGTATGCAATAATTCATAAGCAGCTCTTGGCTGGCATATATTGGTCATGTGTAGAGAGTCATGCCATGAGTTAGATGTAGAAATAGTGACATGTGACTTTTTTTTGGGGGGGGTCTGTATGTAGTCAAACAGGTGTTTTATATGTTTATATTGTGTTTTACAGTCTGTCTGTCAATGCCTTGCGCTTACAGCACTGACAGTAAAGGGCATGGCGCTACGTAAAACTGATGTTTTACAGTTCGACGTTGGCCCCTTGGGCCCCAGGGGGAGCATTGTGGCATTTGAAAAAAAAAATGCCATCCCTCCTAGGGATGCTACCTGCCATTAGCTGCCAAGTTTGGTGAAAATTCATCATGGGGTATTCAAGAAGATGAAAATGTACAATTTAAGCTCCAATTAGGACCCCTCCCACTCCCTCCCCTGGTCGCAATGGGGGCACCCCTGATTCCGCCATGAACAAACTTGGAATTATAGTAATCAATGTGTACCAACTCATATGGTATTAATTTAACTTTATCACTCATGGCTCTAGCAAATAAGTTTATGGTTTTTTTTTGGTTTTTTTTTTTAAGATTCCTTAATTTTTCGGGGGGGGGGGGGTACCCCAGGTAGGGCATGGTACCCATTTAAACAATTTAAGATCTTATCCCCTTATAGGGATGCTACCTTCCAAGTTTACATACTGGTGGGTGCAATTTCGTCACGCTGTCGAGAGAGAGATTGTAACTAATTGAACAGCACCATCAACGACATTAAGTATGTATTTCTACACGTGTGGCTTTTAGGGGCAGTTCTGTTATGCTACGGGGAGCAACCACAGGACTCTACACAAGAGTTCTATGGGAGCGACATTGTTACCAATTTTTCTTTTTTTTTATAAATAAAATTGTCCTCTTCGTGGGACCGCCCCCCCCCCAAAAAAAAGAGAAAATGTATATGAAAAAATATATAGAGGACAAGAACGATGAATGGTTTAATTTTAGATGCCATGTGCTATTTTTGATAGGCTTTCTTAATTTCTAGCTAAACGATGGACAGAATCTAAGATTTTTTTTTTACCCTTTTCTTTCTCGCTTTACAAGTAGGCCTTGTTAGATGATATCCTATCCGCCTATATACCTGCCTGCGTACATTTGTGATTTCTCTGTAACTATATAACATATGAAATTCAACGGATGAAAGTGTTATCGCAGCGATTCACCTCGATTTGTGGCTTGTCTTTGTAAAATTATTCATGAATGCGTCTTCTTTTCCCGAATTCTTAATGCTACCATATAATAGACGATTACATTATTTCCTTAGAATTTGTATGCTAAATCAACACCTTCGCAGATGACTACCCCCCCCCCCTTATCATTGTAAGCAGGTGTGCACTGCAACATTGACCATTTTGTGAATAATTTTCTTGTAGTGAACTTCATTTCATACCTGGGTATTTTTCTAGTTGGTTGATCTGAATGTCCACATCATTGTATCATTATTCTTTTTTTTTCTAAGTAGGTGTATACCGGTAATGGCTTTGCAGAAAGGGAAACGAAGGTGTTTTGGCATTTTCGTAATTAATGAAACATCTTATGCACTTTTACTGAATTTTGTTTATTTTTTCACGAACACTCACATACGCAAACACAATCAGAGATCTTGAACCGTCCAGGGGATGAAGGAAAGCAATAGCACGGGGTAATACCCTATCAACTCTCCTTTTCCATCTCTTATATCTTCCTTATGCCATTATCTGGACACCCTATACAATTAATTGGTCTACAGGTGGCGCTGTTCATCCTGTCGGTCTCGTGAGCCTTCTTTGCTTATAATAGTGTCGGTTTCGTGAGCCTTTTGTGCTTAGTGTCGAACTCATGGGTTGTATAACTCGTGGGCTTATTTTACTTGATGTCAAACTCGTTGGCTGTATAACTAGTGGGCTGTATGACTTGTGGGCTGTATGACTCGTGGGTGTCGGTCTCGTGACGTGCATCCGATTAGGACCCCTCCCAGCACCCCACCCCAGGGTCACAAGGGGGCACCCCTGATTCCGCAATGAAAAAACTCGAAACAACAGTCATTAATGTACTAACTCATATCACTTCTGGTTCTATAGAGAAGATTTTCTAAGATTCCTCAATTGGGAGGGGGTGTTGGCTCCTACTCCCCTTCTCCCCCCCCCCCCCCCCCCCCCGATGGGGCATGGGACCCCTCCCCATGGTCCCAAGGGGGCACCCCTAATTCCTTCAGGAACCAACTTGAAACTACTGTCATGAATGTATTAATTTGTTGTTCTAGAGAAGAAGATTTTCTAAGATTCCTTAATTTTTGGATTGGGTTTGGGGCCCCCTGGGGCCCCAGGCGGGGCTTGGTGCCCATTTGAACAAACCTAGAACCCATCCCCCTAGGGATGCTACCTGCCAAGTTTGGTGAAAATCAGTCATGGGGATTTCAAACAGAAGATGAAAATGTAAAAAGTTTAGGCGCCAACAAACTGAGATCCTATCCCCTGGGGATGCTACCTGCCAAGTATGGTGAAAATCGGTAATGGGGTTTTCAAGAAGAAGATGAAAATTAATGTAAAAAGTTTAGGCACGACGTACGACGGACGACGACCGCCGAACAAAGGGCGATCGCAATAACTCACTTGAGCCTTTGGCTCAGGTGAGCTAAAAACTGAGTTATCTACCATCTTTATACATAATAGCGGTGAAGTAAATGATTTGTACATTACATTTACCGACATTATGAACGTTTGCACATTTTCCCGGCGTTTCCGCAATGCCCGTCGGCAAGACGTTTGCACATTTCCCGGCGTTTGCACATTTCCCAGCTCCACAGACCTCCACCACTATTATTTTGTTTTATATTTTGGGTGTTGTGTGTCTGTGCGTGCGTGTGTGTGTTTGTGTGTGTAATCGTAGCTGTACTCGTGTATAGGCCCTACATCCTTTCCGTACTATATACTGTAGCTGTCTGCACACAGGTGGTTGTGTGCACCAACAACGATCTGAACTTGAACAAATATATAGATATAAGATGGTCCTCGGCAACTATTACGCAAATGTTATGGGGCAAATAGTAATTAGTCTGACATACACCGAACACCAAACACCAAACACCAAACCCCTAACCCTAACCCTAACCCTAAACTAACCCTAACCCTTACCCCAACCCTTACCCTAACCCTAACACCAAACACTCAACTGTAGCCCTACACCTAACTGTACCCTAACCCTAACACCAAACACTCAACTGTAATCCTAACCCTAACCCTAAACACTATACACCCAACTGTTCTCTAACACTATCCATAAAACCCACCCTAACCTAACCCTTACTCTTACCCAACCCCAACACCCAAACCACAAACCCCACCCAAACCCCATCCCCCAACACCCGACCCCCGACTCCAACCCAACCCCCAATCTCCAATCCCCAACACCCAACACCCAAACCCCCTACCCAAAACCCAATCAAAATATTGTACGCTGAGACATGTAATTGCTGATTCATAATGTTCACTGCATCAGGCCAGATGTTCCATTAAAGAACTAGAAATGTTGCTATGGCGACTGTATATGCCTCCGCCAACACTGGCGTAGCCAGGGGGGGGGGGGGGGGGCGATGGGGGCGATCGCCCCCCCTAAGATTTGGACCGGGGATTTGGGAGGCGAAAAAAAAAAATGCGTGTATACTGTATGCATGCACATGAAGCGGGTCTCCTTTGCAACCTTTCATCAAATAAGATATTTTTTTTTTGAATATTTCACTCAAAGTGTGCACCAGATCGTTGAATTTCAATTCAAAATATGCAAAATCTCTCGTGCTTGGGAGGGGGTATCCCCCTCCCAAACCCTCCCCCTCTGTGCCTCTTTCCCTAGCTTAATACACTTTTTAGATTTACACACACACACACACAAAAATTATGAATAATTCTGAGTGCACAAGACTTATCACTTATATTCCGAAAACTCAAGGTTCCCTCATGTATAAGGGGAATTTCCCCTTTTAATCGACCCTTTCCTCCCTCAGTCCCCCCCCCCCCCAATCCGTTTTTTTTTTTCTTTGGTGATTTCCCAATAATGTTGATTCCATCAAATATGCGTAAACGAGATATCTCAATTTCAACCTTAAAAAGGCAAAAGCTCCATCGGAAGGGAAGGGTGGAGATAACACTCGCCCACGCCTTCTCCCTTCTCGCCCGCCCCCCCCCCCCCCTTCCGCCATGCATAGAAGTAGACTGTGGCTATACCCAGATCGCTTTATTTCAATTCTAAAAACGCAAAAGCTCCGCGAGCGGGAGGGGGAATCCCCCTTCCCCTAAGCTCTACCTCACTAGACTTTATACATACACACAGATGGTGCACATTCGGAATAAAAGCTAAATTCCGTGATTTTAACACTTATGAAAAAATATTGCACCAAAAATTTGCACCAGATCGCTGAATTTCAGGTCTGAAAACGCAAAAATCACCTTCGTGTGGGAGGGGATATGCCCCTATCTACACCCTCGTGTGCATGCTTTTTCTGTTTGCTTGCTGAACTGCAGACAGCGTTCATGATATTCAATGTAAGAATTAATACAACAAGATTACTTAAATGATACCATTTTATAGGCAAATTGTTCAATAATAATCTACACCAAAATATACTGCAACCTTAAACAAGTGGGACTGTTTCAACTCGTTAAAACACGCAAAAACATGCATCAAATTGCACCATTTGCGACATCAAAATGCAAAAAGTTCTCACCGCGGGAGGGGGGACACCTCCCTCCCACACCCTCCCCTCCCCATTCGCTCGCTCGGCTCGCTCGGGTTCAGTCGCGTTCATGATATTCAGTGAAAAGAATCAATACAAGAAGATTATTTAAATGATACCATTTTATAGGCAAATTGTTCAATAATAATCTACATCAAAATATACTGCTGCCTTAAACAAGTGGGACTGTTTCACGTCGATAAAACGCGCAAAAACATGCATCAAATTGCACCATAATAACATCAAAATGCAAATAGTTCTCACCGTGGGAGGGGGGACACCCCCCCCCCCCTCCCACACCCTCCCCTCCCCCGTCGCTCGCTCCGCTCGCTCGGGTTCAGTCGCGTTCATGATATTCAGTGAAAAGAATTAATACAAGAAGTGTATTTGAATTATACCATTTTTATAGGCAAATTGTTCAATAATAATCTACACTCAAATATACCGCTATACCTTAAACAAGTGGGACTGTTTCACGTCGATAAAACGCGCAAAAACATGCATCAAATTGCACCATTTGCAACATCAAAATGCAAAAAGTTCTTACCGTGGGAGGGGGGACACCCCCCTCCCACACCCTCCCCTCCCCCCTCGCTCGCTCCGCTCGCTCGGGTTCAGTCGCGTTCATGATATTCAGTGAGAAGAATTAATACAAGAAGTGTATCTAAATGATACCATTTTATAGGCAAATTGTTCAATAATAATCTACACTCAAATATACTGCTATACCTTAAACAAGTGGGACTGTTTCACGTCGATAAAACGCGCAAAAACATGCATCAAATTGCACCATTTGCAACATCAAAATGCAAAAAGTTCTTATCGTGGGAGGGGGGACACCCCCCTCCCACACCCTCCCCTCCCCCCTCGCTCACTCCGCTCGCTCGGGTTCAGTCGCGTTCATGATATTCAGTGAGAAGAATTAATACAAGAAGTGTATTTAAATGATACCATTTTATAGGCAAATTGTTCAATAATAATCTACACTCAAATATACTGCTATACCTTAAACAAGTGGGACTGTTTCACGTCGATAAAACGCGCAAAAACATGCATCAAATTGCACCATTTGCAACATCAAAATGCAAAAAGTTCTTATCGTGGGAGGGGGGACACCCCCCTCCCACACCCTCCCCTCCCCCCTCGCTCACTCCGCTCGCTCGGGTTCAGTCGCGTTCATGATATTCAGTGAGAAGAATTAATACAAGAAGTGTATTTAAATGATACCATTTTATAGGCAAATTGTTCAATAATAATCTACACTCAAATATACTGCTATACCTTAAACAAGTGGGACTGTTTCACGTCGATAAAACGCGCAAAAACATGCATCAAATTGCACCATTTGCAACATCAAAATGCAAAAAGTTCTTATCGTGGGAGGGGGGACACCCCCCTCCCACACCCTCCCCTCCCCCCTCGCTCACTCCGCTCGCTCGGGTTCAGTCGCGTTCATGATATTCAGTGAGAAGAATTAATACAAGAAGTGTATTTAAATGATACCATTTTATAGGCAAATTGTTCAATAATAATCTACACTCAAATATACTGCTATACCTTAAACAAGTGGGACTGTTTCACGTCGATAAAACGCGCAAAAACATGCATCAAATTGCACCATTTGCAACATCAAAATGCAAAAAGTTCTTACCGTGGGAGGGGGGACACCCCCCTCCCACACCCTCCCCTCCCCCCTCGCTCGCTCCGCTCGCTCGGGCTCGGTCGCTTCGCTCCCTCGCAGACTAACCGCCCCCCCTAAGATGAAATCCTGGCTACGCCGTTGTCCGCCAATATGCATGTTCTTCTAATAGGGCTACAAAATATATATAGTATAATGTCTTAACAATGTGGGATGACATTTTCACATATCAATTGGCACAATATTGAAAACACAGGTTTGTCACAAATGTGTTGAATATTCACTTTCCTTGAACTAGGTTTGCTATATTGTGAGTGTAGACGGACATGACATTGTATTTGGGGTTCACTGCGTCGGGCCATCTGCTTTATCGACTTGAAACAGTCCCACTGGTTTAAGTAAGGTAGCGGTATTTTGATGTAAATTTTAGATAATTATTCAACAATCTGCCTATAAGATGATATCATAATTTCTTGTATTAATTCTTACAATGAATATCATGAATGCTGTTAGTTAAGGAAACAGAAAAAAACATGAAAACGAGGTGTAGGGGGAGGGGTTTCTCCTCCCACACGAGGGTGCACGTTTGCATTTTCAGACCTGAAAACCAGCGATCTGGTGCAAAATTTTGGTGAAATACTTGGAATGTTTTCTTTTTCCAGCAAAGATAAACAAATGAATAAATAAATTTTATAATGGAAATAATCATAGGGCTTTTTTTCCAGGGAGATGTTAAGAGCTAAATCACGGAATAGCTCTTATTCCACGTGTGCATCATCACTGTGTATAGTGTGAGGTAGAGGGGGAGGGTGATGAGGGAGGGGGATACCCCCTCCCGCTCGACGGAAGCTTTTGCGTTTTAGAATTGAAATACAGCGATCTGAAGCACATTTTTTCTTTTTGGGGAATATTCAGAAATTGTCATTCCCCAAAGTGAACTAAGTCTATAAATGGGACCAAGCAATTGGGAATGTGGCAAGATACCTCTTCCATATTCGAGGGAGCATTTTCATTTTTAGATCTGAAATTCTATCTGGCCCACACTTTTGTTTGAATGTCTAGAATTGTCAATAATGATAATAATAATAGAGAGACTCTTATAAAGCGCTCATTCTACCTATAAAACGATACTCATGGAGCTGTAGAACAGAGTGCATTATGTATCACGTTACAACAGAGTATCACAAAAGGATAATATATTATCCATATGTTTGCATCTTGTTTTGATTGAATTTTCAACGAATTGTTCATTGGGGTATATCTCTATCTATCTCCTTCTTCTTTTTCAACCTTCTTATGTACACGCTACGATGTATGCTATTCTTTTTATAATTACGTCCCTCTGCGCCTCAGGATAGGATACTAGATCGAAGGCGCATTACAAATGCTGTACTTATTATTATTATTATTATTATTATTATTATCCTTCTGTGATACTCTGTTGTAACGTGATACATAATGCACTCTGTTCTACAGCTCCATGAGTATTTTTTATAGGTAGAATGAGCGCTTTATAAGAGTCTCTCTATTATTATTATCATTATTGACAATTCCAGACATTCAAACAAAAGTGTGGGCCAGATAGAATTTCAGATCTAAAAATGAAAATGCTCCCTCGAATATGGAAGAGGTATCTTGCCACATTCCCAATTTCTTGGTCCCCTTTATAGACTTAGTTCACTTTGGGGAATGACAATTTCTGAATGTTCCCCCAAAAGAAAAAATGTGCTTCAGATCGCTGTATTTCTTTATTCTAAAACGCAAAAGCTTCCGTCGAGCGGGAGGGGGTTCTTATAAGAACAATAAACAAACAAACAATATACATACACATATACATACAGGTAAACAATATTGTCAATTTATATCAAAAAGATATGTCTTGAGGTTCTTTTTAAAAACCATCAATAGAAGATGCTTGTCGAAGAGATTTTGGCAGGCTATTCCAAAGTTTTGGGACCATGTATGAAAAAGCACGATCCCCCAACTATGCTTGATTCGAGGTACCTGTAATTTTTGCGAGTTCGATGAACGGAGATTTCGAGGTGGTTGGTGAAGTTGAAGAGTATTTTGAAAGTAGGCAGGGGCAAATTTGTGCAATGTGCGGTAAGCAAGAAGAAGAATCTTGAAGTTAATACGTTTTTCTATACAGGGAGCCAGTGAGGGACCGAAGTATTGGGGTAGTATGCGTATACTAGTTTTCTTCGTGAAAGTAAGTAATCTGTAGCGACACAATTCTGAAGACTTGCAGTTTACTGAGTTCTTTTTGTGGAAGGCTGCAAAACAGAGAATTGCAGAAATCTAGACGAGACGAAATGAGAGCATGCAGCAGTTTTTCTGCTGCTAATGTAATTACACAATACATCTCTGAATAGTTATTGAGCCCAGGTTGTACGCAAATGAAATCTTACAGATTGGGATACTATGAAAATATAGTATTTAAATGTCAGATTTGCATCAAAAACATCACCAAGATTACGAACTTTGTTCGAAGGCTTGATACTATGTACTAGGTTGTATTGCCAATTCTAACATGACCTTGTATCAGAATTCACTTTGGATAACATCTGTTTGGATCCTATCAGAATAAATTCTGACTTACTGTCGTTAAATTTCAGACCATTTCTTTCCATCATGCCTTACATCATCAATACATAATTCTTATAATTTTAAAGCTTCAGAGAGTTCAATCCTGGTTGGTGAAAAAGACACAAATATTTGTATATCATCTGCATAACAGTGATACCGAATGTTGTGTCTTTCAAAATGTGCCTAATCCTTAAAAGATACGGAGAGAACAGAAGTGGTCCACCTACAGACCCTTGCGGGACACCGCAAGTAAATGCAGCCGGATCAGAGTTACTGTCACTGATCTATAACATAATACAGCTGGTAAGGTAAAGTTGAAACCACTCTAATGCAAGTCCTGTGACACCAACAGATCTGAGAGTCTGGTTGAGAATGGAATGGTCCACAGTGTCAAAAGCTGCCGACATATCAAGTAAACCAATTACAGTGATATTCCCAGCATCCATTGCATCTGTCTCAAACTTTGATTATGCAGTTAGGTCAGTAAGTAATGGATGTCTCTACACTATGATCACTATGATCTGATTATAGTGGATATCAAGAAAATCATTCTCCTGCAAGTAGTCTCGTAGGCGTGAGAAGGAAACACGTTCCATAACTTTGCTAACAAATGGCAGATTTGAAATTGGTCGATAATTATAACATGTTCTCATCTTAATGAGGTCTTTTGAGGGTTGGAAATATCACCGCTGTTTTCAATTCGTTTGGCATAACATTTGCTGCAAAACTGCCATTTATCATGCTTGTAATGGCAGGGCCCGTCACTGACACACTTTTTGATCAGATCTGTACAAAAAGGATTTAATTCACATGACTTATTTGGAGATTCATAATCGAATTCTTAACCTCATTTACAGTGGCTGGATTTAGTGAGCCTTATTTTGAAGTAGTTGCAACTTCAGCTTCAAACCACATGGACACATGGTAAGGACAAGCGTATATTCGCTATCTTATCTATATAAGAAAACTGATTAAACTGTTTTGCCAATATTCTTTGTCAGAATCATGCCAAGGTATATAGTGTACGAAGACACGTGATTTGTTTTGTGATTGGCAAATCATGGCGAAAGCCACCTTATTTTGTCTGATGTTTGTGAAAGTTAGTAATTGGTAGCGTGTGTTTTTTTTTTTGGGGGGGGGGGGTTGCCCTTGTTATTGTTTTTTTTTTGGGGGGTGTTGTTTTGTTTTTTTTGGGGGGTGTTGTTGTTGTTGTTTTGGGGGTGTTGTTGTTGTTTTGTTTTTTTAAATATCAATTTCTGTCTTAGCTATCTGTGCTTCATGGACATTATTGTCAAAAGCGTATTCGTCGACAACAGCAAGATGGCGCTGTATACGCATTACAACCATGGAGCAGAGAGCAAAAGACGGATACTCTGTAGTACGGTGTATTCAGATTTCCCTATACACTGACTGAATATTCATTTCGTTTAATTTTTTCCCGAATCCAAATGCTACAAAATTGTAACAAAGTGACAACCCATTTGCGCAAACATATGAAAAGGCTTATCAGTCTATAACATAACTAAGTAGTCACTAAGATGTGCATAAAATCGACGTAAAATAAGGAATAACCAAAAGTATTATTTTCATTGTTCTGCCCATACACACAAAAAGATATACACTGTTATATTGATATTCGTGAAAATAAGGGATATAATGTAATTGATGGATATGAGAAATCGTACAAACAAAATACAAGGAAAATGTGATAGATACCAAAATTAACATAAAAGTTTTCTCAATTGTTTTGTAAAGAACCCATCCACTGTAATTTACAGCAAGCACGTACATGCACCTTTTATATAAAAACACTGTCACTAACAAAAAAAAAAATGGTTTAAAGATTAGATTTCATCACGAATTTATTCAAAATCTAATCAACATCTTGTAAATTGACATCGATATAAACCTATTCGGTTTTAAAACACAGTAAATCAGGCCATTGGGCATTGTGTCGGGAATAAAAAACGGGGGATTTCCATAATAGAAGGAAATGATGATTCGGTGGGTTATATAATGAGTCAGGTGCGTGCGTTGCTATGTCAGTGCATAAATCAAAAATTGTTAGGCATACTGCTGACCCGGGCTTAACGGCTGAAACAAAAATAATGATAATAAGAAAACAACAAAAACCACCGGCGATACGTCGATGTTTGCTCAAGTTTTTGGCACGGATTACAATTTCAAACACAACATAAACTGAATACAAAGTACAGTGGTGGATCCAGGGCGAGCGCACCAGGCGCGCTCCCCGTTTAATGTTTGTTAAAATAAAAGATGTAAAAATTGCTCGGGGAGCAAGGTGTTTTTGTGGGGGGTTTGGGTGTTTTGTTTGTTTGTTTGTTTGTTTGTTTTTACTCGGAAGTGGCCTTTTTCTTTTCCGTTTTTTGCTTGTCAGCTGATTAAGCCCGGAAGTAGCACCAGAAATGTTTTTTTTTTTGTTTTTTTTGCGCCCCCCCCCCTATATGCAAAATAATGATATTGATAACATTTCCTTGTAATTATGTCATTAATCTCTTGGAAATGATAATTAAAAAAATACAGGAGACCGCTATTATGAGCAGTTGCTTAATTTCGATGGCGATCTCGGGGTAAACAAAATGTATGGACTTTACGGGAAATATAGGCCTATACCCTCAAATTAGGAAAGGAAGTGGAAAGAAAAGAGACAAAAATAGAGGAGTGCGAGCGAGAGTGGTAATAGAGTGCATGTTACTTACATTATTATGTAAAATTATACATGGAAACAGGTGCATTATACGTTTCTGTCATTTTGTTGATGATTGTATTAAGGCCTCTCATGCCTATTATCGAGATCAGCATGTGCCTATTATGTGCCTGTATGCAAATCAACTTCTGTGTGTGAGGCTGTTCAAGTTTATGTGTGTGTGTCGCATGACAGTGTGTCAGCGTTTATTGAGAAAAATCATACTTGCTAGAATTCGAAGCGCATATTGATTATACAGGAAGATCTATTAAGTTGACAAAAAAAAAAAGAAAAGAAAAGAAAAACTTAGCCAGTAATCTGAGCGAGTTGAACACACATCAGGGGCGGATCCAGGAATTCTGTAAAAGGGGGGGGGGGGCGACTAATATTTTTGGTGCCACTTCCGGGTTTCATTTTAATTTTTTTTCTTTTTATTTCTTTTTTTTTAAACGAAAAATAAAGGGGGATCGTGCGCCGGTTGCGCCCCCCCCCCCCCCCTGGAATCGCCACTGCACATCATGACTTGTGATTCAGAGAAACATAATTCCAATTATGATCTCCAACAGATAAAACTTCAACCACCATCATACTGTGAACGAATGCAAGAATATGCAAAAAAAAAAAAAAAACAAAAACAAAAACAAAAACAATTTCAACTTTAGCCACAACCCATATCAACCAAATTCACGTAAATCAAAATAGCGTGTATTGACAAAAACAAACAAATGGTTATTTTAACCAACACCACGTGAATCAAATTGCATGTAAAACAACAGTGAAGAGTTTAAATACAAGATATAACTAAGCGATATTCTTAAACATTTTAAGGTAAGTCCATCATCAAATTTAAAGAGCAAAATGCAAAATTCCCAGTAAACATAAAACAAGGAATATTTTTTAAGTTAGGACTGATCCCATATTTCTTTCTTTTTTTTTCCAGCAGCGTTAATGGCAAATACCTCAACTATACAGACAAGAATGGAGTTAACTCACTTTGCGATTATACCAATAACATGTGCATAAAAGTTAACCAGCATCACGTTTAAAAACCTTATAACAACCTTTATAATTAACTTTAAAAACTTCGTGCGAATGAAAAGAGAATTAGCTCATAAACGGCTAAAGATTAGCCAATGTTGAGTGAATTAACTCTAACCAACATCTGTATTAGTTTTATCCAATATCAGGTTACTTAACAACTAATAAAGCAGGATTCACTGACCTACAAACGCTCAAGATCATAAAAAAAAATCGTAAGTTCAATCGACACCATGTACACCGACATGAGGCAAAATACAATTTATTTCTATTTCATTTACTTTCAATTTCATTTTTGAAAAAGGTTATTAAATGTGAATCTTGCATACATATACCACTTACAACTACTTTTTTTCATCGATGAACGATGTATATAGCAGGTAATTTGGTAAAATGTGTAATTGTATTAACTACTAGTACTTGGTTTCAATTCTCACATCATGCATTGTTTTAAAGTTGCTGCAGCTTTAGAATGCGAACGTGAGAGTGAGAGGTAATATTTTCCGGTCTTTGTCAGTTTAAGTTTGTTAACAGAAAAGCTAGGATGATGCATAGCAAATTAATGTTCAAGAATTTTACACGGCAAAGCAAGATGTACAGAAATTAACAGTGACCGATGCATGACTATTGTATCTTTTGGATGACAAAAAATTAAACCACCATCAAAAGATGAAGCTTTATGACCTAGATCTACGCCAAACGTGATGTGCAACTGCTTATGTTGCAATCAGCAGATCTTTACCAACTCTTGACAACGCCCCTGGAACAGCGAAATGACCTCCATCGCCAGAGGGCGTCCTACTTTATAACCTTTTCGTAGCGAACATAGGGGTGTTGACGTACTGTGCTGCGTACAAGAAATCACGCCGTGAATTTACGCTAAAAATGTGTAATATCATGAACAGGGTGAGTACAAGAGGAATTAAACTCAATTGAGTACTTTACACAAATTGTACAGTATATACAGCTCAATGTTTTGTAGTACAATTCTGTGAAATTTGCGACGTCTGTCGTGCTAATCTGGATCAGCAGGCAGTTTTCTATGCCTATGACTGTCTCCATCCATAACCATGTAGACTACCTAGTCTAGCGCGTAGCGGTACGGTAGGCAATACTACCCCACAACTTACACGACTTGCCATTTATTAAACTTGCGCTTGCCATGGCATATTTGTGCTTGAAGCTCGTACCGTAGATGTGTAACCTAGGCTTAGAGTTCTAACGTTAGTAATCATCTGGATCTGGATGAATACGCTGAAAAAACTTTGAATAGAGTATTACTCAGCACTGTGCTGTGGTGTGATGTGCAGCTAATCACAACTTAAAGGAGACCTCCGGATGATTTTCAGATTTTTGCATTTGAACAACTATAAATTAGTTATACTGAGGACAGAGTTTCAGAATTTATGATAACTGCGATGAAGAATAAGAATATTTTCAAAATTTAGAACAAATTGCAATGAACAAGGATGATGACATGGCGGAGTCACCATAAGTATGCCTGAGTTAGGGCTCAAGGAAGCAGAACAAAAGAAGAAGGCATGCATAGATTATACACAGGTGAATTTGCAAGCAAGCGGTATTGTAATGGAATTGCACTGCTACATTTCTGAAATATGTGAACCTCCTATGTCATCATCCTTGTTCAGTGTAATTTGTTTAAGGTTTTTCAAAGTATTGTTTCTCTGCTCAAGAACCACAATAAATTCCACAAATCTATACATGGAGTTGTCGATTTACAGCTGTATGTACTACATGATGTGAAATTATGAAAATCGTCTGGAATGTCCCTTTAACAGAATTAGAATGACGGAGGTGACGTGCATGATGATGCCGGACTTGGAGCGCTTCTTTAAACAATTGTTGAATAGGCCTAGGTTTCTAGTCTAACTGTTAGATTCTATATCAAATTTATGAATCTGTTTAGGCTAATGTTGCCTGGCAGGCCATTCCAATCCTTCGCTGTTCTATAGAAGAAGGAGTTGGCGAGAGCAGTTGAAGAGCTGTGTGAAATAGAATAATAAATCAGGGTGATACTGATAGCTTCAGGTTGCCATAATAGAGTTCTGCCTCTCACTCGGTGCTTGAGTTGGGCTGATGCTGATATACTCGTCAAATCCTCTAACTTTAAATCAATGTTGCCGTACTTTATCTTATGGAATGTCAATAGCCTTAAGGAAGAGCTTATGTCGTTCTGGAAGTGGGTGAAGTTTAAGATCCTTTAACATTCAGGAGGCGGAAGACTCCCATTTGCAGATGAATCTGGCTGCTCAATTTTGTACTGCTTGAATCTTCTTGATGTTACAGTAGGTTGAGTGAAAGGGTCCCACACTATACAACAATTTCTACTCCAAATGGGGACATTACTAAGCTCTTGTATGCTTGGAGTTTAACATTTCTTGGTGCATTACAGTTATGTAAATTACGACGGAGGAAGCCAATCATAATGCTTGCTTTAGCTGTGGTTGTATCAATATGTCCATTCCATTTCAAGTTGTCTGATAAAACAACTCCTATGAGTCCTAGGTATTTATGGCTGGACACTGACTCTAACTGATGGCCGGAAAAGGTGTACGTGTGATGAATGGGGTGAGACTTCCTTGTGAAACGCATAACATTGCATTTGTCGGGCTTGTATTTCATTTGCCATCTCTTTCCCCATGTCTCTAGAGTGCATAGAACTTGTTGAAGTGTGACCCAATCTTTGTGTGTCTTGATGGGACGGTGAACTACACAGTCGTCTGCGAATAGGCAGACATTGGACGAAAACTTATCAGGGAGGTTTATTATATACAGTTGTATGTTAAGAAAAACAGTGGGCCCAGAACCGAGCCTTGGGGCACTCCTGAAGGAACATGAACAGGTCTAGAGGATGATCCTTGAACTACAACTGTTTGTTCCCTTTCTGTTCTGAACACCGTCCGATTCATTGGATCAGAACAGCATATGTTTTACTTTTATGCATTTTGCAACTGCTGCTAAGTATGTTAAAGACAAGTACTTTCTCACACATACCAATACCATCCCAACACAACAAGCTCAGAATGATCAGATGATGCCAACATTTATTAAACAAGAGACTTTACATGTATTATGTTATTGAGCTAGAACTCGACCATAGTGGCATAGGTGCTCCAGAAATTCAAGTTGCCGTTACATAGATTCTAACCTATTAGAGTCAATTGATGTTAACCTGGGGAGCATTTCATGAAGCATTTTGTCCAACAAATTTGTCGGACAAATTTGCCCTCAGCCAGTCAGATGCAAGGATTTCCGTAGCTTGTAACAGTTTGTCAGAAAAATATCCGACCAAAAATGCTTCCGGGGGGGGGGGGGGGGGGGGGGGGGGGGGCGGGCGGGCATTTCATGAAGCATTTTGTCTGACAAAGTTGTCGGACGAATTTGCTTCTAGCCAATCGGGTGCAAGGATTTCAGTGGCTTGTAACAGAAAAATATCTGACCAAACTGCTTTATGTAATGCCCCCCAGGGCGTAGTAGACTCTAATTCAGTTTGAATTGACAATTCTCGGTATCGCCAATACCTAGGTGCCGTGCGTAGAGCAGCGTTTTAGATGCATTATGTGATAGCTCGTGGGACAAACTTGCCTTGGTTTTGGCTGCACATGCACTCGAATCATGCTCTGTCTTTATTCAGAGGTATTTTTTGTTGAAGATTTCTTCGCTTTCCATCATGTGACCAGCACATTGAAGCCTTGCAGTAGTGAACCATGACTCTAGTGACCGCATATCAGTAAACTTAGAAACTTTCAACTCTTTTAAGCTGAATTATAGCCAAGGGAAAAAAGGGGTAACACCGGAAAAGCAGACAAATAACTCCATTGAATCGTATGGGAACTGCGACTCGCGTGAGAGAACAGGAAGCGAACAAGGGCACTGAGGAATCCCACAGTGCATCTGTGACAGAGCTCTTCAGCGTTCGCAGAATTTTTCTGCGCATTGGCGATACCGAGAATTTGTACTTGTCGATCTAGAACTCTATAGAGTCTACTCTTATGTTGCAATGATCATGTTGACTACTGTACTGTCTAGTGGCAATAGTAATAACTAGATTAATTATGGCAATAATGCTAAATGACGAATGGTGGAATTAATGTTGCAGCTATTGACTGCTACAGTACTCTTTCTCTCTAACAGTGAGTGTAGAACCCTCTGTCTCCTTGTAATTGTATGAGAAAAAAAAAACTTGCTAGTTAAAGTGTGTTTGTGGGTCTGCTTTGGCATTTATGCAAAATTGTTATTGACATGCTTATAACAGCACTTCAGTATCTGTTTGCACTACAAGGTTAGTAGATCATAGATGCCAAGTTCAAAAGATTTTTATGAGTGAGATTTTCATGACTCGGCGTCTCGGCATGCGCGCATGTGCGTGAGCAAGGGAGTGAAGCGATTGAGCGAGGGGAGGGTGTGGGAGGGGGATGTCCGCCCTCCCATGGTAGGGAGCTTTTTCAAGTTTTAGCTCTTAATGGTGCATACTTACACAGTAAGTGACTATTTTTTACTTATTTTGAAAGACAAAATGGAAATATGCCTTCAATTGCAACTCTCACTTTAATCCTTAAAGCTATGCTCCCGATGCGTGAGAAAACTGGGTGCCATGTGTGAGATCGTGAGACGGACCCTAAATGCTTGAGTCTCACGCAGAATGCATGAGACTTGGTAGCTCTGGTAGAGTCTGCTAGTAAAATAATAGCTAGGTATAGTCTACAGAGCCATAGACCTATACAGTCAAACCTGTCTATAGTGACCACCTGCCGTATGCGACTAATCAACACAATTCCCCCCAAGAGAAAAGCCATGTTAATGACCATGTGTATTGCATCCACCTGTCTACAAAATGGCCACTTTTTTGTCTCTCATGGGGTGGCTGCTGTAGAGAGGTTTGACTGTCTCTACTGAATGTCAGAAATGTCACTGATACAGAGTTGATCTATGCTGTGGCATAGTGGATAAGACTCCCGACTCCCGATCGGAGGACCCGAGTTCGATTCCCGCCCAGTGCGCACGTCCTTGGACAAGATGTTTTTGCCCACTATGTCCCTCTCCACCCAGGTGTATAAATGGGTACCTGGCAACGCTAGGGTAATAATAATGGCAGGGCCCTCTGGTAGAGCAGTGGCAACACTGAAGAGGCTACCCTGGATAAATAAGACCATATTATTATTATTATTATTATTATTACAATATTAGCATATCATGTTCTGAGATTATGGACAGGATGACATAGCAGAAGTGAGGCTTGACCTTGTAGGACTAGGAGTGAAATAGAAATCTGCTTCCAGTGTCTTCTCACAATTGCATGGTACAGACTGTTTTTTATGTTTGTTTGTTTTTGTGTGTGTGTTTTTGTTGTTGTTTTTATGCCTCCGCCACGAAGTGTCGCAGGAGGCATTATGTTTTCGGGTTGTCCGTCTGTCCTTCCTTCCGTCCGTCCATAATCAATTTTAGTGGACAGCGTAACTAAAAAACGAGAACCATGCATTATGGCGGAGGCATACCAGTCGCCATAGCGACATTTCCATTTTTTTTTTCAGTGTGTGTGCATAGTGCATCATATGGAGATAACCCCCCTGGAGATGGTAACCCATTGATTCAATTCAATTCAATTCAATTCAATAAAGGTTTTATTCAATCATGTATCGCAGCCAGTGGCTGAATTGCACATGTTTACAAAGATAAAAGATACAATCATGATTATTAATTCATATAAAACAAGAAAATTGAATCTCCTACAAAATACACTTAACTAAAACTGAAAATATTAACTTAAACATTGAAAAGCTTAAAATATACAAAAAATTATTACTAAAATAATAATCACTATTAATGATAAACAATAAAAAAATAATATAAACATAATTCAGTCATCAAATTACAAATTACTAATTACATTTCTATTTATATACTCCCTAGATCAACAATTTGAAACTTAAAAAGGCGCTTATATAGCTTATGGCATAATTGCACATATTTCTATAATAAACATTAATATAATCACTATTGAAAAAGGCAATATCTAGTCTGTATATACAATGTATAATACACTCAAAGCAATGAAAAATAAACTGACTTAATGACAAAAGCATAAAAATATAATTATAAAAGATATTATAAAAAGAATAATCCATGTAATATACTCTATGTTTGATCAAAAAATGATATATTGCACCAGGAACAAAATCAATATTGAAACTTGAATTATGTATTTGAGAATGTGTGCTTGTTTGCGCATAAGTATGGAAAGGGGGTAAGTGTGTTTGAGTGTGTGTTGGGGGTATGTGTGTGTGTGTGTGTGAGCGTGTGTGTGTGTGTGTGAGTGTGTGTTTGTGCGTGCATGTGGGGGTGGGTGGATGTGCGTGTGTACATACCCACAATCAATGAATCAAAGTTATATGATAAATTATATCAAAATAAGAGCAATGGAAACATTGTCATAATCACCTAAAATATATAAAGTACACAATCTTTAAATCTTGTGCATTGTATCAAAATACATGTAGATTGCAAATCCATTAATACTCTATAATGTATTGCTTATTCACCATCTTTTTACAAATGACACATTATGCATATCTGAGTATATAAATGAGATGCACAAACCCCCCCAAAAAGGGGGGGGGGGGGGGCATACATAATGATATTGCATATTTTTAACTAAGAAGATATATATATATATACATATATGTATATCAAACATACAGACCAGATATACAATTATTGTGGGTTTATATTTTTTTCCTGATTTCCCAAATAATACTTATGGTTTCAATACACACGTATGAGAGTGACTGTGCTATCACTTTAAAAATAAATTCCAAATTAGGATATTTATCACCACAAAAACAAATATCAAATTATAATATTTTTTACCATTCAAATATCTTAACAATTACTTTAATAGCTACATAAGCGGTGACATAAGGGGAAAAAAAGAAGGGCATCGGAACCCACTGAAGTTTCAGTACTGTGACAAAATAAACTTATAAAGGTGAATTTATCGCAAAAAAATAAAAAATAAGATATATTAATTTTCTTATTAATTACTAAACTACAAAAAGGCAGCTGCAATACTGCATTCAATCAGCTACAAAGTTTCACTATTAAGAAGTCTGATGAGATAAGGTATGGAACTATCCTGGAACCTTTTTGTTTTACATTTTAACATTTCATACTTTTTCTTTGAGCGCAATGCATGGTCATGGGTCGGTTTTTGTGGTAGCCAGTTACAAACCAGGGGGTTCTTTTCTAAACTGTGGGCAAAGTCAATACACAATTTTTTTCTTCTTTCTGACAAAGTGCTGAGATTACACAACTCCATGGCCTCATCGTAAATGGAGTACGATGTGCCTAGCATGATTTTGCACGCCCTTTTTGTCCCCGCCGAACGAGTTCGAGCAGGGGACTATGAAACGGGCTCCGTACGTGTGTGTGTCCGTGTGTCCGTCCGTCCGTGTGTCCGTCCGTCCGTCCGTCCGTGTGTGCGTCCGTGTGTGATCAAAATGTTCAAAATGCTACTCCTTCGCCATTTCTAACCCGATTTTGATTCTGTTTGCTTTATATGATAGCACTACATGGGAGCTTTGAAACTTCTGTACAGAATTTCAGTTGTGACCTTTGACCTATATTGTACATTTTGCTTCAAAATGCTACTCCTTCGCCATTTCTAACCCGATTTTGATTCCGTTTGCTTTATATGATGGCACTAGGTGAGGGCTTCGAAACTTCTACACAGAATTTTGACCTTTGACTTCTTTGACATTTGACCTTGATTTTTGACCTTGATTTTTGACCTATATTGTACATTGCCTACAAAATGCTACTCCTTCGCTATTTCTAACCCGATTTTGATTCCGTTTGCTTTATGTGATGGCACTAGGTGAGGGCTTCAAAACTTGTACACAGAATTTTGACCTTTGACTTCTTTGACCTTTGACCTTGATTTTTGACCTATATTGTACATTTTGCTACAAAATGCTACTCCTTCGCCATTTGTAACCCGATTTCCATTCCGTTTGCTTTAAGTGATGGCACTAGGTGAGAGCTTCAAAACTTCTACACAGAATTTTGACCTTTGACTTCTTTGACCTTTGACCTTGATTTTTTACCTGTATTGTACATTTTGCTACCAAATGCTACTCCTTCGCCATTTCTAACCCGATTTCGATTCCGTTTGCTTTATGTGATGACACTAGGTGAGGGCTTCCAAACTTCTACACAGAATTTTGACCTTTGACTTCTTTGACCTTTGACCTTGATTTTTTTACCTATATTGTACATTGGCTACAAAATGCTACTCCTTCGCCATTTCTAACCTGATTTCAATTCCGTTTTGCTTTATGTGATGGCACTAGGTGAGGGCTTCAAAACTTCTACATAGAATTTTGACCTTTGACTTCTTTGACCTTTGACCTTCATCTTTTTACCTATATTGTACATTTTGCTACTAAATGCTACTTCCGGCGGGGACATATATTACGCACCGCGTAATTTCTACTTTTCCTTGTTCTAATTGTTTCCAACTGATTATCTTGCCTTTTTGTGAGTGCGCCATTAAACACAGGGGTTCCATACTCGAGGACAGGTCTGATATATCCGGAGTATACTGTTATCAAATCAGTCAACGGGATATGAAAACGTTTAAGGCTACGAAGCATATACAGTTTTCTATTGCACTTTTTGACTACTTGCAAAATGTGGCTCTCCCATTTGAGATTTGCCTTTACCACAACACCTAGTATCTTAGCTTCAGTTACCATACTCAACTCAACATTGTCTATGAACAGAGGTTCAGGTAGTGGAGGATGTTTGCAAAATGTTACTTGCATTGTACAACATTTTGAAGGATTCAGTTTCATGTTATTACCAGTCCAACTACTAAAGTCATTGAGTGCATCTAGAATGAGGGGTTGTTGAGTTAGCTTTCTGCTTTCAATCAAAGTGAGATCATCCACATATTTGAGGTATTGGACAGGCGCTGTTTCACATGCATCATTGATCATTATTAGGAAAAGTATGGGTCCAAGCTTAGTGCCCTGGGGCACACCTGCATTGATGGTGTTCCAGCTGGACATGCTTCCGCTGTACTTTACGCACTGTGCACGATGTTCAAGGAAACTTATTATCCATGAGACAAGGCACGGTCTAACACCCATGCTGAGCAACTTGTTGACAAGGACATTATGGTCAATTTTGTCGAATGCTTTCGAAAAATCACTGAATACAAGTGTTGAAATGGTCTTGGGAAGTTCTGCATTTTCTAGGATTTGGTGAAGCAATTGTATGAGATAATGGTTGGTGGACAAGCCCTTCCTGTTTCCGTATTGCTTACTATCTATGTGCTTGGAGATATCTTCTAGTAACCATTTAGCCATGAAAGATTCGGCGATCTTAGCGAAGTAGCTTGTAAGAGCAATCGGGCGGAGATTCTGAAGAGTTGGTGGTTGACACTTTGGGATGGGGACAATCTCAGCGCACTTCCATATGTGGGGTACCACACCTTGCTGGAAAGATGCGTTCAACACATTGGCAAGAGGTGAGGCCAGTTCGCAAGCAAACTCCCGCAAGATTCGAACAGGTAAGTCTCCAGTGATGCTTGACTTTCGTTGATTTAAGTTTTTCAGCATTCTGTAAACTTCAAAAGGCTCGACCTGGGGGCACTGATCAGGGGCAGGAAGGAAAGTTGGTAGTTTGTTCCTGTCTAGCGGAGGTAAGTCTGAGGCAATTGAGCAGAAATGATCATTGATACGATTTGCTATTTGAACAATTGACTGCTGGTCTGATTGATCAACATCTGGAACAATGACAGGAGTGTGATCCTGAGGACCATGGGTGATGAGTTTGATCCTCCTGTACCATGCTGCAGGATCACTAGCCTTCAAATTCTGAACTCTTGTGTTGTAGTAATGATGTCTCGCTTTAGCCATAGTTGATTACCTTAGTGTGAGAGATGTCACAGCCATTCATTGCCATGGATTCTAAACAGCCTTACTTATTCTGAATTTTTGATCTGTGAACATATTTGCTACCCATGTTCGAATCAGGTTCCAACCCTCTGTCCAGAGTCTTGTGCAGGGATATTTTGTTTTGCAACCAGCACTAAGCTATAACAAAAGACTGGGACATCATCACATTAGTACTTGATTGCAGCGGTTGCCATCTATCCCATACTTGCATGCAAGATGCCTAGATATTACCTTTTGTGTACATACAAATGTATACATAATGATGGATAATCATTTTGCTGTAGATTTCAATTTATTATTTTCATACAGTCAAATTAGTAACATGGTAAAATTTGATTTTAAAAAAAGTAACTACAGCCGTGTACATACTGTATACTATAAAGGTCACAGTTGATGGTTCCACCACAGTGTATCATGGAAATTCTGGGTGCTGTTAATCAGTTTCCGTTGTTTTATTTTATTTTCAGCATAGAGAAGCACACAAATTAGTCATAAGGTGATATGAATTTGAACTCATTCCACTTTGACCTATACTTATCAGCCTTATTGTATTACTCTAACAGCCTGCAGCCTTCCCCAGAACTTGGGACACCAGGAGCAGAAGTTATAGCTAAAATCATGATCAAGTAAAATGCTTGCCCTTTGGAATATGAAGGAAGAAGTTCATACATGGAAAAACCCAAAACATTAACAAAGTTATAATATCTACAGTATGAGTTAGGAGCAAACTTCAGCATGTCATGAGTCCGGTGAACTGTGCTTATTTCACAAATCAGCAGTTGTAGGTACACTGTACAGGAAATACTGGTATGCCTGCAATAGAGGATGGATGAAGACCTCTCTGTTATGAATACTGGTACAGTGGTAATACAGTACCAAATACAGGTGTGGCTTTAGCTAGATGCCGTCAGTTGTATGTCACAATCCACCTTGGGGCCTGAAGTTTCACTCATGATATGTCAGGAAGTCACAACCTCTCCTACAGGCACTGACATAAGTAAGCCCAACCCCAGTTTTACACTGCATTTTAGTTTTTCTTTTCTTTTCAAAGCTAAACATGTGCCAGGTGTGCCACCTGTGTCAGGTGATATACTCCTTACTGTTGCATAAAACAGGGGCAGTGTCTGAAAATAAGGTTCTATAATGATCTTTTTCATGAGGGGATGATGCCATTATCATCATGACTTTATTATATCATCATGACAGTTTTCAAATTGATCTGTACATGAAATTTTCACAGGGATTTTTATTTTTTATTTTTTTTTAGTTGATGATTAAGATATTTCTATGTACACCCATTCAAATGTTATTTTTTATAGTTTTTTTTTTTAATCTGTGGTGATTTGATACAAGTGATGTATTGTTCATTTTATTTCATAAAAAAAAAAAGAAGAAGAATGTTGAGGTTCAGTTTATGTGAACGTCGATGGGAAATTCTTGAGACGATGGCATCTCTTCTAAACTGGCTAATCTATGAGAATTATCTTTCATGAGATGGTACAAGCTTCACTGATCACATGGTATCTGCCATCTTTGATGTGTAGTATGTGATTCAACTGAACCAGAGATAGATAGAGAGAGAGTGTGTGCGCATGTGTGTGTGTAGAAGAGGGACAGGTAGGAAGGAAGTATTAGTACAGCTGTAGGTGACCACATTACTAAGATTATGAATAATTAGTAAATCTGATAAGTGGTTGTAGATTGTATGTAGAATATGATTTGTAATCCAAGTAGTCTGTCTGTGTGCACCTATTTGTCTGTGAGACAAAGACAGGACTTCAATCAACAAATATGAGAGGTGATAGGCAGATCCAATAACCTGTTTCGCTTTCATGATGCCCATGACCTGAGTTTGTCTGTACAGTCTGTGGTGCATTTAAAGGACAAGTTCACCTTAGTATAATATGTGGATTGAGTTAATACAGCAAAAATGTAGACCACATTAGTGAAAGTTTGAGGAAAATTGGACAATACTTTAAAAGTTATGAATTTTTTAAGTTTCTCTGCAGTCACTGCTGCTGGATGAGAAGACCACTACAGTTCATGATGTCACATGCATAGAATGATAGGAAAATTTAAAGAGAATGTCACAAAATTTCCTTCTGAAAAAAAAAAAAACCAAAAAAATTTCTCTTAACTTGGAATTGATGTACATTTATGTTATATCAGGGTAATATCATTGCCTCTGTCTTCTGAAAGAGGCAAGTTGAGTACTCTTTTATCATGCAGGAAAAATGAAAATATGTTTAATTTTCTTTATATCTTCTTTTTATTGTTTTAATCATGTGACATTACAAGCTGTACATTGTAGTCTTCCCATCCAGCAATTGCGACACTGAAACTTCAAGATTTATAACTTTTGAACAGTTGTCCAATTTTCCACAATATTTGATGTGTTCTACTAATATTGCTGCATTCTCTCAATCCTGTACTGTATGATAAGGTGAACTTGTCATTTAATTGACTCTCAAAGGAAGTGTGACATGCAAGTTTAGTCAAAGTTTATGTGCATGAAGAGTCCTTGCATATATAAGGAAACAAAAGGTTTTCTGTTGGGCATCAACCATTGCATACTTCATTATTCATTTTGTTCATATCATGTGTAGTTTCCAGTCTTGATAATTTTAATCTACATACAAGGATTGTATATCGTCTCTGGGGTGACAAGTCCTTGTATCTCAAATTTTGTGAAAATGAATTTTTTGGATTAATGGTCAAATAACGGGGTAAGTGATGTCCTGTCCAAATCCCAACTGTCTTATTCCAAAAATGAAGCCACCGTGCAATGGCAAAGGAAAGGCTATCCCATTCGCTATAGTGCTTTGACCGCCATGTTTTTTGGCTCTCCTGAACATTTGACATTTTGTAGTATGTATGAGATGCATGCAAGATGCATGAATGATTAGATAGATTGATGAGATAGATTGCTAGACCAGAAATGACTGCATATTTTTATTTAAAAAAGAATAAAAATACTGTTAACGACATTGAGGATTGGCAATGATATTCTGCAGAGGATGAAGAAGTACAAAGTGCAGAAAAATCTTTTTGTCTACCAGTAGTTTAGTCAAGTTTTTACAAGTCTTTAGTTGCTAAAGACCAGATGTGCAAGTGTAGTAGAACACAATCAGACAGAAGACTATAGACTGTTTCTAGGCTCCTTTGTTTTATATTGCTGTTCTCATATGATGTATAATCAGCTTTTATGGGAATTAAAAAGTAAATTCATTTTGCATATTAAAACGTGATGGTTTGGATACTGTATACGCTGTTATTTTCGCGTACAGATATTTTCGCGAATGACGAGGCCATAGACATTTTCGTGAGATGTTGTTT
Source organism: Diadema setosum (assembly GCF_964275005.1). NCBI lineage: Eukaryota > Metazoa > Echinodermata > Echinoidea > Diadematoida > Diadematidae > Diadema > Diadema setosum. The sequence continues at coordinate 27,857,854 of NC_092688.1, read as the reverse complement.
TCGCGAATTGACGCCGACACTTACGTTAATGCACTATTAACAGGGCGCATGGAGACATTTTCGCATGTCGTTAAATTCGCCATCCAACTGTGATTCACGAAATCCGCGAAAATTAAACCCTCACGAAAATAACAGCTTATACAGTAGTTAGTAGCTTCTTTTACAGTGTATCTCTGCTTGACCTCATCCATGGCATACAGACCTACTGGAAATATGTTTGATAAGAGGGATAAATAAATATCCTATCTCATATCCAACCAGCTCTCTTGTTCAAGTAAAGAATCCATGGTTCTAGGGTGATTACACTATCTGTTACAGTTTGCATTTTTACCAGCACTCTCAAATATTTATTGAAAATTGATTACCGCAGTTCACCCTTTTGTCAATTGCTAGACTTTATTTTTGTGAATGCAGAATAGCATTTTTTATTGTGATTGCTTTTTTCACAGTGTTACTTCCACTGGTGTCCATATTTTATACTTATACCAGGGCTCCACACTAACTTTTATTTTTGGTGGCCCAAAGGCAAACATCTGACCTTTTTTGATGGCCCAATCAGGCCACCAAATTCTTCATTTCTGAAATTTTGGTGGCCCGATGTGCATTTTTGGTGGCCCCAGGCCACCAGGCCACCGTTAGTGTCGAGCCCTGCTTATACATTACTCTTGTCAATATACTTGATATAAATTTTACCTGTTCATTGTTGATAATAGTGTCCCAATTTTGTTTGCATTCCAGATAATGATTGGCTGAAATATGGAACAATCTGGGTCAAACTCTGCCTACAAGGACCCAGATGAAACTATCAGAGACTTGATTGGATTGATTGGAGGCAAGTCAATGCTTAGTAACAAATTCCTGTGCATACATGTCTTTTTCACAGTAAGATGTACAGACTGTACATACAAGTATGCTGTGCCTCAGTTCAAAGTATATTATGGAAGATTTAAGACCTTAGTTAAAGAGGTCTTTTGTTAGAGTGACAGCATTTCTATGAAGATGAAAATCTTTCTCTCTTTTTTTTTTTGGGGGGGGGGGAGGTTGAGATAAAACGTGCATATGTACAAATAAAAGAACAGTAGGAATAGTCTTGCATATGATTGATGATACAGATGAGTTATCAAATGTTAATGATTTAAGAGCATGATAGAAGGAGGCTCGTAAGCTCTCCCATCATAAAGTGTAAATGATGCTTACATTTTGTCCTACCCTGTACCTACACTGTACAGTTCTCCCCGTCATATAAACATAAAGATACCACTGAAGCAGGAGCACATGTTTTGCATACTAGTTCTCATGCCAGTATTAATGCCAATTGCTCCTATTTCTAAGGCTGACAGGAAGCTTGACCTTGATTTTCTCTTTATACAGGGAACTGTCCCAAGATTGTGCAATAATATCCCTTGTGTTTCTTTGATTTTAAGTTGTATTCTGACTGACTAGCACTGAAGCTGTGGAAATCAAATTGAACTGAGGAATAGTCATACGACAGACGCTTGTTCACTGGGAAAAAGATTGTGACTGTAATGGAAGGTAGACTTGAGCATTGCTTAATCCTGTATGGCCAATCCTGCAGTAAACAAGTCTCATTGGTTGTAGATGGCATGTAACAGAGCCTTTGCTCTGATGTATCAACATGTGTAAGACATCAAACCCTCTAAAGATGGCACAAATAGTGAATAAATTCAGCCCCTATGGGTCACTAGTACATCACTGTATAATTAATCATTCATAGTGTTCACCTACTCACTTGCACCATGCTGTGCCTTCTTTTGATAAGTTTTGCTCCTCTGCAGTGGCATATGTCAGATGAGTGTGGCCACATACTCTCACATTGAGTTGGTTGATATTATGTGTAGTTTGTATTTACACACACACGTACAGGATATTCAGGAGATGCAGGATCTGGGAGGGGGACCAGTTTTCCCAGCACAGCCCATGTGGGCCACCTGACACACCAAGAGCTTGTGGAGAGGGCCAGGAGAGAGGGACTACCTGACCATGTAGACATCAGTCATCGTCACCAGTCCCTCAACTATCTCATCGCTGCTGCCCAGCAGCATAGCCTCCCCCACCAAGGTGAGCAGAGCAAGATCCATGAATGCCTTTCTCAACTTTGTCTTGGGCTTTGTCTCTTGGCTTCTGTACATTGTGCAAGCATATCATATGGCACAACTTGTTGCATGATGAAGTGTGCCCTATTCTCCCTGTGACTCGCTCACAAATCTTCCCCAATTATCTTAAACTCTTTTAATGTTATTCACAAATAAGAAATTGTCTTGTAGGCCTATATTTGAATGTTGGTGATGAACTTTTTTTGGGGGGGGGGGTGGGGGGGGGGGAGGGGTGGTGTAATGGAAGCCATAGGTTCATAATTGTCAAAGGAACTGAAAAGACATTATATTTCATTAAATATACTAACCAATTAGAGAGTTGCAAATCTGAAAGCTCCAAAATGAAACAAAAATTGTATTACCCAATCTTGCACGATGGAGCATGCTCTAGTCTCATATTCACTTGCAAAGAAATCATCACATTTTTTTCAATAGCATTTGATGAAGTCAAAAAAAGAGAAATATTCCATTTTTCAAATTGTTCCAAGGCTTTGATGATATACAACTACAGACTTTTAATTTCTGTTGCTAGATAAGTTATCGCTGGAAATCATGTATATAATCCAATAATAATGTTTACAACATTTTGTATATACAAACCTATTTGAGAGTTATATGGTCACAAGATTGTTTATCCATCTTCTTTCCATATTTGCTGCTTTGGTCTAGGAGGGTGAATATGACCATGATGATTAACATTGGGCAATTGCATTCATTTGTTTTTCAGCTTACTCCAGAGAATCTCCTCTTATTTCTGAGTCAAGAAATTCAAGCCTCATTGCTGTGGGGTCCTCCCATGGCCACGCCCTCAGTCACAACCATTCCCACTTCCACAACCAACCAGTGGATGCGAGGGCTCAATCTGTTGGAGGAGGAGTGAGGAGAGCCTCCAGCGATGGACACAGATCCCAAACCGTCAACTACCGAGTGGATACCTCGAGCCATACCCATCAATGTAAATCTTTTAATAACCTATAGTTCATTTTTTTTAGGTGTCAATTGGTATGTTTCCTACATTATTTAGTATTTTTTGCTTTATCAAAAATTTTGAAATATGGTTTTCATGCATAGTGTGTGTTATTTTGCAATTTTTTTAGAACCAAATTTTATTGAGTTCATAATATAGTGGTGGAGGAGGGGTTCAGGTTGTCATGGTGTGTGTGTGTGTGTGTGTGTGTGTGTGTGTGTGTGTGTGTGTGTGTTTTACATGGCATTACTGCTGGTAGTGTAGACAAGATCTTTTGCATGCATTTTAATTTCATGAATCTTGTTCTTGCAAAATTTGCAAAATTAAACTGCAGGCAAACATTTCAGGTTTTACAATATACTAAGCTCTGATTATCTTTGTGATTATCTTGTTTGTATTCATTTCAGTGTATCAGAGGCCTGCGTCAGCTGAGCCAGCCCTGATTGCTCACCGACCGCCCATACTCACAGATATGCCTCAAATTTCAACAGAATCACAACCAGACCTTACAACTCCAAATAATGACAACTCCATTGTAAGAGAAGGTGAGTTGAAACTAAATCTTAAAGGCTAGTAAGCTTTATAGCCACATGTGTCATGAGAAATTATGATAATAAAAATCTTCATGAGTAGTTTTGCAAGGAGAGGTTTAAATACATATCAAAACTACAAAAGACACTTTATGAGCAGGTTTGTTTTGAAAAGCATTAATCTACTGATAAATAATCCATGTGATCACCACTCTTACTCTATATCCTGCTTTCAGAAAAGAGAAGATCTGGAGATCAATTGCCTTCACAACATTTTACATACACTGTACTTGCCGCAGCCCTGTTTAAAAGAAAAACCACATATGTAACTGGGAATTATTGCCACTATCAGAATAGTAGCCAGGAATGGTGTAACAAGTGGTTGTTGGCATGGTAGGCACAATAATGCATTGAATGAAACATGTATTATGCATAATACAGACCCATATTCTTGCATAATGGGATTAAAGTGAGGGAGAGAGCAAAACATTGTTCCGCAGTGACAAATATTTCTTGTTAACTTTGGACTCTGTTTTCAAAGCCTTGTTGACACACAATTGTACACTCTTGTGCTCACTTTTTATCCAGCATTTGTACGTTCAATGGCGGGGGAAACGGTGCCAGAATCTGGTCCAGACTTCCTTGATGATAGGATAGCAGAAGGGAGGGAGAGAAGCCAAGAGACAATAACAGATAGTTCATCTGTCATTCAGAAAGGTGAGTGCCTCACAACATGGAACTATCAAAGACTTGTGCAGGGTGATGTGAAACCTATTGTAAACTTTGCAGAAGTCAAAGTCCTCAGGACTGGAGAAAGTGCTTCAACTCAAAGCAAAAATCTTTTGTCTCACATGATTTTCATATTTGTCTGTTTGTTTGTTTTTTTGTGTTTGTTTGTGTTTGTTTAAGCCATAATTGCATTATGTGTATATTAATAGATGTTTAGGCATGTTTCTGGTGTATGTTGCTGTTAACAGAGAAATTGTCCATGAATGTGTATAAACTTCCTTTGATTTATATTGATTGGACATTACTTGAAAATATGATGTGCTAATATACTAAAAAAAAACAAAACTGATACTAAACAAATGAATTCATGTGTTGATCTGTGCATGTGTGTGTGTGTGTGTGTGTGTGTGTGCATATGTTATCACATTTTAATTGGAGATCATTGCTGCTTGATAGCCAGTGTTCAGTTATGACAGCTGGATCATTTGCAACTAGCCAGTCATAATCCAACAGCAATCACTACAGCCATTTGAAGGGGTTGTTTCTATGATTAAAAGCACAGAATTATGCATGCAGGGAAAGCATTGATACCAAATACACTCCACTTTTTATGCTGTGGCTTTATCTATAAAAATCACTCTACGTTGTGGCACAGGAGTGTACACTCCTTACAGCTGTTGGTCCTGTGTGTGCTGGCTTCCTTAGGAGCCATGCAAAATAAATCGTAATTAAAAACAAAACACACACACACAAAAAAAACAAACCAAAAAATAAACTTTGGCTTCCACTTTGGACTAACTGGTCACTCTGGGTCAAAACACACACACAGACATGTGAAGAAAATAAGGAGAGGGCATTGGAGTTGTATATGGAGCATGGTTTAGTGTGACACAAGCTTGTGTTATGATATTTACAGGAAAACTCAGCCACTTCGAACTTGTGCAATTATTAAATTCTCATGAATATCAAATGAAAGGGACTGGACTGTTTCTTTTCCCATCCATTATATAACACTGCAACTTTGGCACAGCCGCAATGTTTTTGTTTTATTTTGCTTTGTTTTGTTTTTGGGTTTTTTTTTTTTTTGCATGTGAATGCATGGGGAAAATCATGAATTATTGAGGCTTCGATCCAGAGAATTTCAGCTCATTGAGTTTACTGTACTGTCAATTCACTCATCTACACATCTACAGACATAGTGCTTTGGTGATGGAAGAATGCAGAAGCATGCAATATGAACAAATTAGTCACGGGTTAGGGAATGATCATTAGTGATTAATATGGACAGAGATTTGTGTTCCACTAAGATTGGAAAGTGTTAAAGTTACAAAATTTGTTTCAAACTAACACTTCAACTCCTGGTAGTGTTGCAATAGATTTTATTTTGATGAAGATGCTGTATCAATGACTCTTCAGACCTGGGAATGGTACCATTAATTTAAAAAAGAAAAGAAAAAAGATCTTCATCACAACAGCAAAGTATCGAGTGTGCATTTGTGCTGCTCAATTTCTAGTATCCACCAAGCTGAGCTCTGCTTTGACTTCCTATTTGTTGTTGTTTTCCTTTTCCCCAGCATATGAAGAAGTGATGGGGACAACACAAGACTCACCCACATCACCCTCTCCTCCCCCGCAATCTTTCACTACAAATCATCGGCCACCTCATCATCCAGCCCCAGAGATATCACCCTTCAATACCATTGGTCACCAGAGGAGCAACCCAGAACAAAGTACTCATATGGCAGAAGCAGTGACCAATATTCAGGATTGCCAGGGAAACCCTCATACTCAGTCTACCATACATGGACATGGTGAGAATGGACCAAAATGGAGTTTCATTCAGGACAAATGTAATATATCCTTGTGTTGGATTTAAAATGCATGTTGATTCATCATAGGTGTTTTTAACCTGCTTTGCTAGGTACGAATACTCTTTAAGTGGGGCTCAAGTTTATGACTAATGTGTTGTATCTTGACACATTGTCAAATTCTGAAAAGCTCAGAGGTATAATGCTGGGGTTTTTTTTTTTTTTGGATTTTTTTTTTTGGGGGGGGGGTTTGTATGCCTTTGTCCTGAAGAGTACTAAATGCATTATGTTTGGGGGTTCTCCTTCTGTCTGTCCACCATCTGTCTGTCTCTATCCCAGAGCTCATCATGTTATAAAAAAAAAAAAAATGACTCAGGACTGCTATGAAAGATATAGATATGCTTGTTAGATTTTTGACAAAGTCCATAAAGGCTAAAGGTGAAAGATCCTGAACTTTAGCTAAAATCAAATATTTCAGCCAAGACTTCAGCTAAGAATGTTTAGAGTACAAATAATCAGACAATAAAGGGTGTAATATGTTATCTTTTAAAGATCAGTGGTTGCCATACTGATATCAATTGAATTAATGAGGAAGGGAAGGCAACTCAATCACCTAAACATAACAGTTGGTTTGCTTTAGTGTGAAAGGAGCCTCATTGTTCTTTTTGTTTGTTTTTGCATTTTTATATTTACAGCAAGTATGGGAATGCAGGCAGAACAAGGAAGTTCACTGTATCAGCAGAACATCATAAAGGGGACTGCACATGGAGCAAGGCATGAAATACCTGGAGGAGCATCCTATGCAACCTTTGCAAGTGGAGGAAATCAGTTCCAAGGCAAGCAAGAGGAGATGACAGGGAACACTCAACAGAATGGGCAGCTGATTGAGGGACGAGGTAAAACTGTCCATGAATCACTGACAGACGGTGTCCCACAGAGTGTGTTCAGAGGTAGTGGTGGTGTTGTGAAGTGCGGTAGCTGCCTCACCTTGTTCCTGCCAGCAGAAGAAGTGCAGCCCGGAGTTGTTCCTCTGTGTGAGGGATGTCTGAAGCGCTTCACAAGCTCACTCCCTCGATGCAAAGAATGTGGTAAGAAGCTGACGACTGATGAAAGCCTCATCACCCATCAGTGCTCAGAACAAGGTGAGAGCTTCATGTGTGAGGTTTGTGGGAAGGTATTCAGTTTGGCCAAACACCTGTCTCGCCACAAGGTGGTCCACAACCCATTCAAAGCACATCAGTGTGATCAGTGTGGAAAGCGCTTTGGACGAATGGAACACCTCAAAAGGCACAAGCTAACCCACGCAGCCAACAAGCCCTATATGTGTGACAAGTGTGGCAAGACCTTCAGCCGTGTTGACAATTTGAACAGTCATAAGTGCAATACAGGACAGCCACATCCTAGACAGAAGAGAAAGCCTCTAACTATGGAGGACACTGGAGAGATACACCCTTGTGATCTTTGTGTCAAGAAATTCCCCACCAAGCAGAAGCTGACACGTCACAGGCGCTTGCACAATCAACCAAAGCCTCATCAGTGTGACCAGTGTGAAAAGGCTTTCACCTGCATGAGCCACTTAAAACGTCACAAGTTGGGTCACCTTGGTCTGAAGCCATTTAGTTGTGAAATGTGTGGCAAGTCCTTTGGTACTACAAGTCACCTTAACAGACACATTTTGACACACACTGGGAATTCCTTGTATAGATGCAATAAATGCACTGCATTCTTTGGAACACCAGAGCAGTTAAAGGAACATTACCAAACCCATATTCCAGATTCACATCTGTTGGTCGGCACTGCTGGTCACTTTGCTCAGTTTCCAAATGGCAAGGATCATTCTGTAGAAGGTGCATCCAAAGAAGACCTCTCCATGTCCTTTGAAGACCAGGAGGCCCGGACCAGCAGCACCGACACATATTTTTGCCATGTGTGCAAGCGTTATTTTAATAATCTCATCACTTTAAATCAGCATCAGTGCTTTCCAGGTGATGACTGTGATGATACCAAAGTCTCTCTTATGCCAAAAGGAGACAACCCTTCCATTTCAGGCAGCCACCATTTCAACTCTACCCCGACTGCACATCCTATCTCAGCATCCTTGCCAACTGCACTTACACCTGAAGCATCCATACGAACTGTCCCACAGCCTCTTGAAGCTGTTGGGCTGTCACCAAAGTTTCCACAGACCCATTCAGTGGAGGTGTCGAAGGAAATACAGCACACCACAGACTTGCCTCAGCATCTGGAAGATACATCAACTAACATTCATGTTAAGAGCAGTGATGGAAACAAACTCCCAGAAATCACTGATTCTGCAAATGTTGGCATTCATGAAGCCACAGAACCACCATCAGTATCAAACACTGATATTGATTCACAACAAGCACTGCAAAATCCTGTAAATGATACAAACATGACTCCCATTACTAACCCACCTGCTACAGAGCAAGAAAAAAAGAGACTTTTCAGTTGCAAAGTATGCGGAATCTTTTGTGGATCTTTGAATGGACTGCAACTACATGTCCAAATCCATACAATAGAAAGGCCTTACAAATGTGAATCATGTGGAAAAAGATTTAGGAGGCAAAGCCACATGGAGCGCCATCGTCTAATTCACACTGGAGTTAAACCCTATTCTTGTGACATATGTGAAAAAACCTTTACCAGGCCAGATAATCTCAACTTTCATCGCAACACACACTTCAAAAATGAGGAATGTGAACCAATCCCATGTGGAACTTGTGGCAGAAAATATCCAAATGTTGAGATTTTTGGACATCACAAATGCATTGATCCAGCAAATGTCACTAAGATGCCAGTGCAGATGCAGCCAAAGTTCAAAGGCTATGTCATTGGTGAAAATGAAGAAAGAGCATGCGATGTATGTGGCAAGGTCTTCACATCAGGGAGCAGGCTTACCCGTCACATGTTAATTCATTCAAGACCAAATACCCACAAGTGTGATGTATGCAATAAAGTCTTTAATCGACGTGACCACTTAAAAAGGCATCAGCTCACACACTCTGGGATAAGACCTTATGGCTGTACTCAGTGTGGCAAACGCTTTATTCGTAATGATCATCTCCAACATCACATACGTTCCCATGTGGGAGTTAGCATGCTACGAGGAGGACGTGGCCGTGGGCGGGGCAGGGGACGAGGCAGAGGACGGGGCAGAGCCATTAGTAGAGGCAAAATTCCTGTCAGAAGGTTGAGTCGTACAGGAAGCGGTACTTGTGACGGCACTGGCAGTGTTACCAAATCAGACAACAATGCCTTCTTTTGCCACTTGTGTGGTATTAGATTCAACAACATGACAGAGCTCGATCAACATGCCTGTACCAACAGCTCCCAAAATCAAGCTGTGATGTCAGTACCAAAACCACTGCGTAGAATTTCCAGACATCAGCGCAAGACCCAGGTGCAGATAAGCAGGAGGAGGATACAAAATGGAGCAAGCAGTCAGTCTGTCGCTTTAGAGGAGCCAGGGCCCTCGCGTAGAAAATGTACCAGACCAAAGAGAACTTCAGTTAAAAGATTCAGTGCAGCACTAACAAGTGATTGTAGCGAAGATGAAGGAGCAAAGGGTACCATTGCATGGGGCCATGATGCACCTTACCCCAATAAGAAAATCAAGAATCTTGAACCCAGGGAAACACAGCACCGTGCCTGCAGAGAGAGTAAACTACACATCTGTGACATGTGTGGGAATGTGTTCCATCACTCCCAGATTTTTGAGCAGCACAAGATGTTTTGTGTGTACAAACCACCTCCAGTGTTCTTTGAAGATCCAGGGCAGACCGCAGGACCATCTTCAGAAGCTGAGAAGGCCCTAAGCAAGCCTGGGCCAGAGCCAGTACTCCAAAATGCTGTTGTGCTGGCTGCACAAGTCATGAAGAACCCTAGTGCTGAGGAGGTGACCTGTGGAGTGTGTGGGAAATCTTTCAATAAGATGGAAAAGCTCATGAGACATGTTAAGATCCACACACAAGACAGGAAGTATGAATGTGACATCTGCAAGAAGACCTTTGGCCGTTCAGATCACCTGGCAAGGCATAGGCGAACGCACACAGAGAAAAAGTTTCATTGCAAGAAATGTGGAGAGCGCTTCAAGGACGTCAAAGAGTATCGCATTCACCTCGAGTCTCATCAGGAGTCTGCTGCTGAGAAAGCTTACTCCTGCAGTATGTGTGAAATGTCCTTCCCCAAACACACTACTCTAATCAAGCACAAGCTGAGCCACAATGTACACGGGCAGCACCAGTGCAAGAAGTGTGGTGATATCTTTCCAGAGGAAAGTCTACTTGAGTGCCATGAGTGCCAACAAGATGAAGAGAAAATTCATAGTTGCCTTGAATGTGGTAAGGGATTTAAAACCGTGTATGCCCTCACTCGTCACCTCTTCTGCCACACTGGGCTGCGTCCATATGAGTGTGATAAGTGTGGAAAGAAGTTTACTCGCAGTGGACACCTACGTCGACACCAGATATCACACTCAGATGAAAAGCCATATGGATGTGATCTGTGTGACAAACGATTCAGACGAATTGATCACATGCGCATTCATAGGAAGACTCATGAAAAAAAGGCAAAGGAGAAACGGGAGCCCTCTGTAAGACCCTTCCAATGTGACATCTGCAACAAGAAGTTCAGAACTGAAGCAGTACTGGAAAGGCACAAAACACGCCACACAGTTGAGCGGCGCTACATGTGTGATGTATGTGGCAAGACATTCAAGCGGATGGACAACTTGAGGATGCACAACAGAGTCCACACAGGAGAAAAACCCCATGAATGCAAAGAATGTGGCAAGTTATTCTCTCACCACACAGCACTGCGAGGACACATGCGCACGCATTCTGATGAGCAACCATATATATGTGAGATCTGTGGTAGAGCATTCAAGCATCCCCATAACATGAGATCCCACCAGTACGTGCATGGTCTGCAGAAACCCTTCAATTGTGAGCATTGCCAGAAGCCATTTCGAGACACCTACCACCTGCGTCTACATATTTCTAGGTGCCACAACCCTGACAGAGTGAGGAAGCCCAGAGGTGGAGGTAAAAAGTCAGCAGCTGCTGTTGTAACTGCCACAGCAAATTCTGCAGCTTCCAGTGATATCAACAGCATCGGTGCAAGAGTGCCTGAACAGAAACCGGCTGTACATGCCCCTCGTGTCTCTGAACCTGAGATCCCTGTAACTGTTCACCAGCAACTTGAGGGCTCCCCTCCAGTTTCGCAATCACAGATCAAGAAGAACCCTATGGCCTGTGAGCGATGCCACTTGGCATTTCCCACCCTGGAGCTTCTTCACACGCACCAGTGCCCAGCATTGTATCACCTGGCTTCTCACTCCGCTCACACTTGCACTCGCTGTAATCGTACATTCCAGGATTCCCACCAGCTCCGTATGCATCTCCTCACCCACAAAGATGACCAGTCGGTCATCTGTGCCATCAGCGCCATCCAAGAAAACTTTGAGGAGCCCCAGGCCCTTCAGCAGCGGTACCAATTACCGGTGCATCCTGACCATCCTGGTCCTCTCACTTACACAGTCCCCCACCAGACACCCTATATGATCTCCCAGTCTAACCAACTTGCATACTCCATGGCACACTCATTACAGAACCCCCGAACACATGCTCCTCATGGAGAATTGCCATCATATCAGATGCTTTAGATGTTGACAAGAAAGGGAGCTGTAAGAGCTTCTATTATGATCATATGTTTATAACATATCAAAGATCAAATCTGTTGTATTGCAAAGTATTGTTGAGAAAGAGAGATGGAAGAGAATTAGAGAGAGAGAGAGGGAGGGAGATAGAGGGGGCGAGAGAAGAGATACCAAGAGATAACTATTCACATGTATAGATTTGAAATCAGAGCTGTATCACATTATAAGAACACATTATCAGTAGTGGTGCTTTTTCACTATATCCTAAAAAGTCAAATATCTATATTACATATATTCTGTAATGATCTTGGTAATATGAAATAAGATTTTATCATAGAGTTTATTTGTGTATGATGTTTGTCTCTAATATAGTATTGTTACATTGTGTAAAAGAGAATCATAAATAATCTAAATGCATGAATGTAGAACCAATATGGTGATGACACAGTTTCAAGTTTTATAGCTATTATATTCAGGAAGCCTACTTAACATAGTTTCAGGCATGATTTGTAAGGTAAGATACAGGCAAACCCCATTCTAGCAAAATGTTCAGGGCTTCAGAATTTTCTCATTAAAACAGACATCCATGGGATGGTACAAGTACATGAATACATGCTTTTAAGAATACAGACCGTGGCGACCCTATAGGTATTTGCAATGTTTTGAAGAGAAAATATGTTAATGTGTATTTGCATATGTGGGTCTGCAAGTGCACACATCTTGCAGATATACAATAGAAGGGGGTGGAGGGAAGAGGACTTTACTCTCATTTCCAATGAAAAGCTTTCTGTGGATTCCTACCATCCATATATGTAGTGGAAACTTCTGCTAATCTGCCAAAGAATTAGTCGCACCCTCTCCTACGACCACATGCATGAAGTGGTAGACAGTCTGCTGAATTCTGCCTGCTACAATCTACATACACAATGACTGTTATCTCTCCTCTTTAGGAGTGATGAAGTGTGATGTGTGCCACAAGTTTGTGTCTTACCTAATATACACAAGATATTAACTGACTATGAATCCTTGAAACATGTATTGGGAAGTTGGGCATAACTCCCCATTTTGTTCAATCTCATAATGGGCAAAGAAAATACCCATTATGGAAAATCATAACAGTTTTATCAGTAACATCCTTTTCTACTGTCAAATTATCATTCTAAGGTTGTTTTTTTCCCCCAAATAGTTCACTGTATGGACTGAGTTGTGTCATAGATATATGTATGTCAAAAAATGCATATCACAAAAATCTTATTTCAGTGTTCATTATAATGGGGTTTGCCTGTAAGCATTACCATAATACCTGACTTTAAGTGCTGGCAAGTGAGATAGGTAACACTAAATATGTAACCCACACTTGAAAACTATGTAAATTCACAGGAATGATGTTTGACAGTCCTGACTTTGTGTCATAATGTTCCCTGTGCAAATAATTCAAAAGCAATTCTGCAAAAGTCTTGTGAGATACAAAGTTTACAAATGTGCCATACTGTAAATTACATGAGGGATTTATACTTATCATTGACTTGTTATTTACACATCTCATAGAATTGAGTTATCAGAAATTATTTAACTCATTTATGTGAAATAAATTGTGTTGAGGTTTATGCATTTATTGTAGATGGATGACATGGAAACATGTTGTAAGAGTCTGCAAATACTTAGCAGATTGCAGGATTTGTTGAAGGGTACTTCTTGTTTCACTTCATTTATAATGTACTATTGACTGAAAAAAAAAATAGTGTTTTGCAATTTGGATATAGAATATTGTTTGTATGTCATGAAAATATGTAGTTGCCTTTGATATTGATTGTTTTTTTACCTACCACATGATATTCTTCTGACATATACATATTTAAAATCATTGAAAACTATTCTGTTGTTTGATCCACAGTTTGCTTGCACAGAGAGAGTTTTCAGAAGTCATTCTCATGATTTGTATCTTTATACTTCTGACTTATTCATGCAGTTTCATGAGTTAACTCACAGGATTGGAGGTGTTGATTCAATGTGTCTTAGATATTTTGTGACCTCATCAGTTCCATAAATTCCGTGTGAGACTTGGGACAGTATTTTAGGGTGATTTGACTGCCAGAAAGGGTTTAAAGTGATTGATTTCTAGCTTTACATCATCTGTTGTGTGTGAGAAAAGAAACTGAAAAGTACTGGTTGCTGTCAACATAATGACTGTTTCATGTCATGCTAGAATACAATAGTCATGACACCATTGTCAAGTAGAGAACAGTCTAAGAGAAAAATGGCATTGGACTACACTGTTGGCAAAGTCAACAATCATGCTCATTTCTATCCCAAATTCATAGTTATTCCAATTTCATACTACAATGTAAACTGATGTCCTCATGTTCTATGTTATCTTTGAATGCCATTTTATGAAGCAAGGGACAATTTATTTAAATTGCCCGTCCAAACCTGAGTCACTATTGATAGAGCACAGGCTAATGGTCCCTTTAAAAAACAAACAAACAAACAAACAAACAAACAAGCAAACAAGCAAGAAGCAAGCAAACAGTGTCAACAAGATGCTGTTAACAGGAAAATTTGACACCAAATATATGTGTGAAATTGTCAGGTATAATAAGCTAACATAGGAAGGAATGTAACCTCCTGTGTGGTAATGTGGTCTGTTTAACAAGTAATCTTCAGACCTTGCAACCTTAGTTTGTATACAAGATCTCTGTGTAGGTATGTGTCTTTGTGTTTAGAATGCCATGGACTGACAGCATAATGTCTGTGATTGTGTTTTGTCGTAGTCCCTGTTTTCATTCACCTTACCATGGTATGAGGGACTGAGTTCCACAGCGACTTTCTTCTGGATTTGGTGATAGTGTGTGTAGCTGATTTTTCTCAGGATTACGTACAAAAGAGATGACAGTCCCACTGTCATGATCAGCAGCAACTTAGATTCATTGTATGTTTTTGTGTAGATCATACAGAAGGTATGGTTTGCCACCTGATTGAGTGGTTTTAAGCTCTTCACAAATTTTGAAGTTACAATGTTTAAACAAGCAAATGAAAAGTGTGATTTGAAAAGTCAATGTAATGCTTGTATTCATTATGAGAGAACCCCTTCCCCCACTCCCCAACAGTTTAGCCCCATGTGATACATGTGCATACACTCTGCATTGTAAAGATTTATATATGTTATTCAAGCTGCTGAATATAGCCAGGTAAATGAACTTGTGACAATTTGTCAAAGAGGACTGCATACATTTTGTACACTGTGTGTTTTGGATATAATGTTCCCTCACTCAACTGGCTGTTGCAGTTTTTGTTTGAATGCTTGCTGATGATTATATGACTTCTTTGTTTTCACATAGGCCATCACTTAAAGAGTCATCTGAGTGTAGTGAAGTAAAATGATTGCTAATCATGTCAAGGAAGCGTAGAATTATCCGGTCATGTACTGTTAGAGAAACTGCTACCACTGAATTCATGTGTTAGGACTGCTTTTTTTTTAATCACAAATTTCAATCCAATAGACAAATCAAAGTTACATGCTATCTTTTGAGTATCATATCAAGTGTGAGTATGTATTTATTCATATTATTTAATCAGTATATGATTTGGTTTTCTTTTGTGCCTGTGACAGATTGTAGTAGCAGAGACCGTGTATCAAGGTAATTAGTGTGCATTGCCTTGCCAGCCAGTCAGTCGTAATTACCAGGTATCACCATCATTTGGGAAAGACACAAGATACATGTATATCAGTGAAACTATAGTGTATGTCTTTGTAACAGAACGGTATAAAGCTAACTTCATCTGATTATTGAACACAATAGTAGCAGTTCAAGGGATCAGTTGAACTAATGTTTCATGTTATACTTTCCAGATAGGGTGAAGACATTAAAATCTATAGTATAAATGTGTATAGAGTAAGTAGGTCAACGTGCAGCTAATAGCATAAACCAAACATAGCACATTTTTTTTTTTTTTTTTTTTTATACTCACACGTTCCAGGTGGATATATGAAGAATTAAATGTGAAAGTATGAATGTCAAAGTCAACATGAAATCTCAGCTGAGGCCTTTAAAGCAGTTGAGAGAGTTGAAATCTATTTCAAAGACAAAAGCTGAAAGCTCACTTCACTAATCATCCTTTGAGTAGATAATGTCCCTCAGGTAAAAAGTCAATGATCATAATATCTGCTTCCTTGTAGTGAAGTGTTGGACAAGCTCACTTTTTTTTCCCATTAATTTGAATACTTATGCAGTACCCGCTGCATTAAAACCAGCATTAGCTGTCGGGCGG
Organism: Diadema setosum; assembly: GCF_964275005.1. Taxonomy (NCBI): domain Eukaryota; kingdom Metazoa; phylum Echinodermata; class Echinoidea; order Diadematoida; family Diadematidae; genus Diadema; species Diadema setosum. Next base: position 27,841,760 of record NC_092688.1, on the reverse strand, counting down.
AAACTTCGTGGTCTAGTGGATAAGACGCCTGTTCAGAGATCAGGAGGTCGTAGGTTCAAATCCTGCTCGAGTATGTATGCCCATGATTTTTTTTTTTTTGCATGGCTGCTACTAAAACTGATCAATTCAGTGCTTATTTACATCGATGTAGGGCAATTTGTCAATCAGTTACAATAAAACAACTCAACGGAAGAATTTTATGAATTTGAAAGCTCGCTTTTGTTATCGACTGGTAAGGTGTTTACAAGGATCAAACAGGCCAAAATGCAGGTTTGAAATGGAGAGTGATGGGCATTCCAAGTTATCCATAGAAAATATGATGTCTGCTCAGTTCTTTTTCTTACAACAGAGGTTAGTATTTGTCTTGTGTTTCACCCTCCCACAACTGCTGTCTCAAATTTCTACTGTTGCTGTGCATCATGATTTTGCGATTGAGTGTGATGGGGTTAAATTATGAGACAGGAAGACCAATAACAACAGCCCCCCCCCCCAAAAAAAAAAAAAAAAAAAGAAGACAAATCTTCCCCCTTAGCTCAGACAAGACCCCCATGAACTACAGACAGGGGAGTGTATTCACAATGATTGTCATCCATGTTAAGCTGTCTGTCTTTCTGTTAAAGTCTGGTTGCACCTGGGATTGGGATTGAATTTGATATGTCCAGTTTTGGACATTACTTTTGTAGTTAGCAGTGGGACAAGAAAGTACTGTCATGATTTTTCCCCCATTTTCCGTGAATACTTCATGTGTCTTCCAGATTATCAGGTGGATGTGACAAAAACACACATTGACTGTTGTAATGCCCATGGATTCTCATGGTGTATAGCAAAGGATTTTTAATATATCATTTCGAGCGTTTATTTTCCTAGGCTCATGTCAATAGAAGAAAGAGTGTAAAAGTTCCAACCTGAACTGTTACATCTTGTGGTTCATCGGAAATGTTCATGAAATATGCATCGTACAAGCAATCTTTTTGCTTGAGAAATTGAAAAGACATTTTCTGTATGACATCTATCAGTACTAGTGTCTTGTAGCAATTGGTCTTGTGTGAGAATCGAAAGCTGGGTAATTGTCTAACAAATAACAATGAGTGGTAAGATAAATGCATTCTAATCTTAAAATGATATCAAAAGAAAATTAAGACAAAACAAATGTCTTTATGGCAATACATTATACAATGCAAGAAGTTGTTTTTTTTTTTCTCTCTAAAACACTAATAAGTATTAACCCATTGAGGATGAGCTGATTTTGCTGTAAATACACAATTCCCATTCACACCTGCCCGAGTATACTTGGGACTAGTCTTTGACGGGTTAGTAAGAGACTGTTAACCTCCAAGGAACATTTTTCTTTATCTGTTCATTTACTGTATACAGTAAGCTGTTACTTTTGCGAGGGTTTAATTTTTGCAAATTTTGCGAATTACAGTCTTATTGCAAAATTGTCACGTTGCGCTAAGGTATACTGAATTTATGATAGCATTGGTGTCAGTTTGCGAAAACAACATATCACAAAAATGTCTCCGATACCCTCATTCATGAAAATATATATACTTGAAAATAACATGAGTGACGAAATGTTATGGTGGTTAGGTGGTTTACAACAAAGGAATTAATGCCAGACCATGTTGTTTTTGTTGTTAATAAAGAATTGTTGCAATTCACATTGTAACATCTCTTAATGGTCAAAAGTAATTGGCCATTGCTGATGTTCATGCTATATTTCAAAGTTACTATAGCAAAGTCCTTTATAAAATTGGGCTTAGAGAGTAAATCTATCTGGTTTGAAATGACTATGAGATATCATGTGTCATGCACAACACAAAGACCTAATTAGGTATGCTGAAATCCAAAGTATGTTGTTCCTCCTAAAAACTTCCGTTACAAGTCAAGTCAATAGATATTCAGGTAATGTTACCACTCTTCTGCTGGTGTATGTACAATGTTAGATTACTCAGCCCATGAGAATATGGCTTTTAGCTTGAGCAGGTTTTGTATTTTTGTTAATTTTCATGGTATATGAATCACAAGTCATGGATGCACTGATGTATCCAGATATATGATTTTCACTTTTAATACACTGTTAACCGGGAAAACTTATTGTAATACATGTTATATTCATTATGTACTGTACATGGCAAATGCTACTACTAATAACTGTATTGACAACTAGTACTAACAATGCTTTACTATTCTAGAACCTACCCTTATTTCCATATTTGAACAAATATGTAAGAGTTCGCACTGAGCTTTTATTTGTTTTTGGGTATTTGTTTGGTTTTTTCATTTTTTTTTTTTGTAGCCTGGTAGAAATTGCAAATTCCCAATCTAGTATTAGACAGAGCTCCAATGACTACTAAAGCAATGTGTAAAATGTTTGCTTCTTTACGATGTGGAATATGTTGTTCGATACGACTTACAATTAGCGTAACAATTCTTAAGGTTGCATGTTAATAGCATGTTACTAAGTTGCAAGCTACTATCACACATGATTGTGATGTCATTGTCATATCTCATTTCATATCATGTCTTATTATAAACATTTCTGATTAGATTCTATATTTATTTTTCCATCAGTGTTTGTGTGCTTTGAAAGTTAACAATCATTCTATTTGATTATATGAGAAAAATCTTTCTGCCAATATGAATCCATAAGGGTTTTGCCATATTTATTGAAATCTTTAGTATAATATACATGTAGTTTGCAAGTACATTTGAAATTTTTGTATGAAAGTATTACTCTTGAATCAAGTGTAAGTAGTATTAAATGGCTTATTGTTTTATCACTTATATTAAAAGTGATTGAATCGTACAGATTTTAATCTTTTTCCACCTCAGATTTTTCTAGATGGTATGGTGCCTACATGCATATGTAAATACAATTGTAGGATAGTCTTTATCATCTCGCATCATCCCTTTGATGCAGTAGAAATGCTACTGTTCTGATTTCTTTGATTTCCCAAGCATCACTATTTTGTTGAAATAGATATGTGTTTTCTAAATGCCAAAGTTCTTGATATTCAAATATCAACATGATCCTGTGATGTAAAGTGCATGAACTCTGTATAATGGTCTTTGTTTATTTTTCATCAGTGTTGTATTGGACGTAGAACAAAGGTGGAATCTTTATACTGAATGAATGTATACATATATTTCAGTGGTTCTTATGTGATACAATTTTGTTGACAATTTTATTAGCAATTATCAGTGTTTCAGGCCCATTATGGCCCATAAAAATTGGTTTTTAAGATACATTGTATATGGACAGATGTGTCTGTTAGTACTTATGAAAGGGCAGTTGGCAGATAGTATGAGAAATTTCTTTTGATCTCACATTGTGTACATATAGAAACTGAAGTTACCAGACACAAACTAAACGAGGACATATGCATACACACAACACACACACGCACATGCATACATGCACACACACAAGCACATACACACAAGTATTCAGTGTTTGCCAAGTGAATGATTCAGTTTTACTATTTTTGAACTTGTATCTTAAATCTGAAATTCCCTTTTGAACACTGTGTTAGCCATGTAGGTAGGTTGTATTTAAATGTCTGAGATATAATTCACTCACATGTATCAGGGAAGAATTAATTTGACCTTCCCACATATAGCTGTATTTTTATTTCTAATTTGTGCCAACTATTTTGTTTTCTGTCATTCTGACTGCATGCATTGGACATATTTTCCTGCCTTATTTTCTCTTTCTTTCTGAAGTGACTTGTTTCCTTCTTCCATCCTCCTTCTTCCATACCCTTATCACAATGCTTACAGCTTGCTTGTAAAGTTTGTAAAATCCATATATGTGCCGGATGTTTGAAGTTAAACAAAGTCTTTATATACTTATTCATTTCACATTTAGATCTTTTGATTTGATATATATCTCAATGTGTAAGCAAGGTGATTATTTGATAATCAGTACCCCTTGAAAGTGCAGAACATTATGAGAATATATATGTGCCACTTCAGATGTGTTATTACTTTAAAAATATGGTACTTGGCTATCAAATCATGAAATAGATTGCAAGGATTACTTTTCTTTTTTTAACTCATGTCACCCAGTGCTCGATTGAGAAAAGGTGACTAAGTTATCACGTTACATATCCTTGACAATACTTGTTATAGCAAGTCATGTAATAAACTCTGATGTTCATGTGATTTTGTTTCTGTAACTATTTTGTAAACATTTACAGGACTCAAATTAAATTTCTTGCCATGCTGAGCATCATAAAGTGGTTTTACAGATTGTATTAATTGAGTGGAAAAAAAAAGACTGGTGTGACACAAAATGACATATTCCATTCTAGCATTTTAAGGGATGATAAACATTAACCCGTTGAAGACGAGTCCCGAGAATACTGAGAAATACGTGTTATAGCAAAATCAGTCCATTCTCAATGGGTTAAGAAAGGATCGAGAGTAATAATGAAATTTTGCTAGAATGTTTTTGTGCAGTACAAAGCAATTTAAGTTTTATAACAAATGGTAACAATGATTATTGGTTATCATCATCATCATACATGATTGTATATTGCAGTATCATTGTTACGTTTAATTCCATTTCAGGTACACATGGCTGTCATACCAATATTTACATGCGATTTTGTTAAGTGAATTTCAATTGTATGTTTCCTTCCCTAAACTAGTACATGTATTTTTTTAAACAAGAAAAATGCATATCATTTAGCAAATTTTAGAGTCATGTCATTGTGGCCATAATGCAAGTCACCAGATAGTGACACAGCAAATTTAATTGAGGGAAGGACTTAGACCCCATTGTATAAAGTTAGTGTAATGCTTATGCTAATTTTATGTTCATAAGTTCTAAAATCAAGCAGACCTTAACTATTCATAGATATTTATCAGCACTTGGGAATATAGACTCACAGTAGAAGATGAACAATGCAGATTCAGTAACAGGCACATTGCCAATGAGCACTCCTTGATTTTGTTGAAGTAAGAATGGGAATGGGGGACAAAAAAGGGGCACCTCCACCTATTGGACAGGCAACAGGATGTCAATGTTGGAACAATGCAATGATTCATAACTTTTGAATGGATTGACTGATTTTCCTCAAACTTCACTGATGTGATGTACATTTTTGTATTAATTTTTCTACATTGTTCCAAAAGTTTGCACAGTGATGTGATTGAGAATGAGAGGCTTGCAGTAACACCATGTCCCTGAACAGTCCTTGAAAGGACTGTTGTTTTGTGAAAGAAGCTAGAAAGAGGAGAGTAGATGAGGGAAGGGACATAAGGGCCCGAATTCACGAAGGTGGTACAAATGAAACCATGGTTTAAACCATGGACAAAAACCATGGAGCGCCAAGTGTCGCACGGGATATTTCATTTCGTTGACAACATGACCGTTTCGTTAACGAAATTATCATTTCGTGGACGTAATGTTCATTTAGTTACAAAATGTTGTCATTTCGTTACAAAATAATCATTTTATTGACGAAATGACTGATTTTTTAAAAGAAATATTCCATGCGACACTTGGCGCTCCATGGTTTTTGTCCATGGTTTAAACCATGGTTTCATTTGTACCACCTTCGTGAATTCGGGCCAAGGAGAGTAAAAGGAAGGCAGATAGTGACAGTTGAAAGACGGCAGTAAGCTGGAAGTTGAAGTTGAATGAATGAATGAATGGTTTATTTAGTAAAACTTGCAAACACGTAGCCCAAAAGCTAAAATACATTGCAATTGACATGTAAACACCTCCAAATTGTAGAACACATATAGCTGTCATACATAACCTAACATTTTACCAAAAATACAGAAGTATGAATAATCATTATACACCATCCATCATTCTACCTTATCATATATATATATATATATAGGGGGGAAAAATGTTTTTGGATTAATGGTCAAATAATGGGTTAAGTGATGTCCTGTCCAAATCCCAACGGTCTTACTCAAAAAATGAAGCCACCACAGCATGTCAAAGGAAAGGCTATCCCATTCACAACAGTGCTTTGGCCGCCATGTTTTTTGGCTCTCCTGAACACTTGACAGTATATACTGTATATAACCTGCCAAATTATATTCTAAAGATGTACATTCCTATACAAAATGTTAGAACAAAAAAAAATACTACATAAGAAACAGATATGTACATAATGTACATAAAATCTATTCAAATACCACCATTGTATAAACATTGAATAAATACAAAATATATATACATATATGTGTGTGTATATATATATATATATGAGATTAAAACCTAAAATGGCATTAAAACGCATTATCCTGGCGAGGAAAGCGCATGTTTTTGAAACAATATATATATATATATATATATATATATATATATATATATATATATATATATATATATTTAAGTTGCTCTAGTGGAGACTGGAGAGAATAGGAGACACAGACAGTTGTAAGGGAGAATGGAGTGCACTGAGAATCACAAGTCGGTAGGAGGGGAAATATGAACCAGAAAGGAGGGAGGAAAAGGAGAGGGTTGGAGACTCGTGGACATAAGATAGATAGAAATATTGAAGATGTGAAATTCTGAATGCAACGTATCATGTCAGCCCAGCCCTGATCATCTGGTATGTTATAATTTTTCACTAAAACCATCCTCTATCACTGCTTATAATTACCAAGGCTGAGTAGGCCTACAGTTGGTAATTTGTCACATGTCGAGATGTCCTCACAATATTGAAGGGTGGAAGTTCACATATTCTACCCAACAGTGGGAGTTTGATTCAGAGAATTATTTTGTAAACAGCAGAGAGAAAGAGATGGAGATAATCATGACAAATTTTGGAAGGTTTCATTTCGAGCAGAATGGGTGTTGTACGTCGTATTTAAATTTACGAAAATATATAGTGGCCTATGGCAGTGTTAGAACAGGAGAGAAGCTCCATTATGTTTGATGGGCCTATATGGCACATAGAGAGATGTGGGGGAAGAGGGGAGTGGATAGATGAACAGGAAAAGATGGGTAGATTGGTGGATAGATGGACAGAAAAGTACATCCCCTCGTATACAAATGAAATACATTAAAAGATATTTTTTTTACAATTCACAAGCCTCAAGAATACAAAACACGGACAAATACTAGTAGATCGACACACAGACGCAAAGGCAGACATGGCAGTCAATAATCCGTTATTGATCGATCCTTTCCGATAAATCACGGCAAGTGTTGGTCCTCGTAGCACAATCAGCGTCCGTTCGCTCTTTGATGGGTGCGCTATCGCTACGCTACACACAGCCGGTGTATCATTGCATCGCTCGAGCAGCCACCACGTACAGCTAGTATATACTAGCTGTGGGGGACGGCGTCTGCCGTTGTTATGGTGAGGATCGTAGGGCCAGCCAGGGGACCGTCTACGTCGAGAGGCGCTGGCTAGCTGGGGCTGTGCCTGCATACGTCGTCGGAGGCAAGTTGACGCACTGGTACTCGTGGTAGATGATGGTGAAGTGCTAAGTGGTGATTTACGTACCGTGGTGTTATTATGTTGCACTGTCTCTGTGCTGTGAGCTGTTGATGTTGCCATACATGCATGCTGCAGCTCATGCTGCATCTTCAAAATTGACGTAGACTCTAAACTAACCAAACTCAAGTGGATTTTTGGTGTGCCTCCTGACCCTCCCTTTACGTCGTTTGGATATCTGACTGCAGCTAAAAACTGAAACACATTTAACATATAGCATACTGACTGTACTGGGGTGAGTGTGTCGTTGATTTGTTGTCCTACTGTACTGAATAGACAATCCAATAGAAGAACCTAACATTTAATAGATCTAACGCTGTTAGAAGTGGAACCCTACTAGTTCTTGTGGTTAAGTCTACGTCTGCCTCCTTCAGTTAGCTGCCTAGGTTCTTGTAGAGTGTCGGTCATAATAATAATTGTCACTTTAGATAAGATGATTATAAATCAGTACTAGGTAACTACGTTAGATTAAAAGATGACTATCTTTAGTATCATTAAAAAAAAAGTTGCATTGTGGAAGATTTTCATGTGATTTTTAACACCTCTAACGTTACCATTGGCATACTCGTGAAATAGGCCCCACCGCTGCGTGTCCGTACTAATACTACGGCGGCTCGCCTATTTATATACCAGAGACGTACTCCAACTCTTTTAAAGGTATGACTCCCTTCCCACTAAATAAAATCCCTCTTCGAGCTAGAATCTATTTCTCATTCAGTGAAGTAGAATTTTGCAATGCATGACTTTGCTCATTCATTTCAAGCGTATGGCACAGTGTGCCTGGTTGATATGCTAGCTGTAGTCATCTGGGGCAAACCATGAGGGGTCGGCATCATTCGCCTGTTTTCTTGTGTGGGTGGGTAGGGGGACATTTCACTGGGTTGGCACCCTGCTCTTGTGATGAATGAATGAAGTGGGATCTTTTACGTGCGTGTGTTGTGGCTGACGCACGATGGGACCATGTCCTGTCCGAGGGACAGACCTTGCTCATAAAGATGCCAGTAACATTTCCTTGGATCTCTGCACAGTTTGATGAACCAGAGATTGGGTAGGGTGGCAATTTGCAGGCAGAAAAAAAAAAATGATTTGATCATTGCACACAGCCCTTATAGCCCTGTGAGTTTTTGGTTGAAATCACAAACACAGCACATATCTAGATTGTACTGTGTATATCTCAAGGATGATCATAGATTTTGTATGATGCACACTCTTTGGTCCAGACACAGCAATGGCAGTATTATGGTATTTAAAGAACAATATGAATTAATATGACTACTAGATATCCATAGCAATATTTTTAAAGGGAGGTATGATATTTTCCCAGTCAATCATCAATTCTCTCCTCAATCTGATGTGCAGGTACATGTGCTTGGCTTAGCTGCTGTGGGACCTTTCCACTGTGATGCTAATCGGGACTTAACCAAGTGGCCTGTATCTCTGCGCCCGATAGTGACCGACCCATCACCATGAGCCGTGCTGCCTCACAGGCTCCAACAAGAGCCCAGTCAGTCAATACTGGCAGTGCTTTACCATCCAGACAGTCCTTTCGATCCTCTCAAGGCATGGCTGGTGTTCCAAAGGTTCGCAAGCAGTAAAGAAAAGCTTTGTTGAGAAAGGGGTTTGTGACTGTCATGTCAACTCAACCTGGTAGCAATCTCTCTATTATTTATAATTTTAGGCCTACTGTGTGCATTGTAAATCAGTCATCAGACAGTCTTGACTCTTGGTTTCTTTTGCCCCCATAAATGGTAGTTTTTACTATATGGAGCTAAAAGTGAAGTTTCCAATCCTAAAGGTGATAATTTTGAGAAAGTATTTACTTTTCTTTCAACTGTCCATCACATGGCCCTCTACTGTTTGTAGTTTGTTTTTTCAGTTACAGTATACTACATTTACAAGTCTAAGCTTCCTTTAAAAAAAAAATATATAAAAAAAGTCACACACACACAAAGAATGTGACCAATCATTTTATGTGTTACATCATTTTGCTCCCTCACTGTGTTTGATTTTAATATGTTTGCTCAGCTCCCTGTAAATACCATTGAAAGGGATTGTGAAAGGATGCAAGATAAAACCAGGGTTAGGCCATTTTATTTTATTGTCTTTTTATGTTGGGAGTGTTGTACACCATACCAGTCACATCATGTAGAAATTAGCATAGGGATTCAAGGGTTAAAGTTCAGAGCACAGATGATCATGTAAACTAAATTGATTAAAATGATATACCTGTATTGACAGGCATTGGTTTGTCTGTTGTTGCTGTGTTGGAAATGTGTTTTCTTCATGCTTTATAGGCATTACAGCAGATATACTTGTCTCACTGACCCAGATATAGTATGAAGAAGGAAAAAATAGCAATGGATGGCATCTATGTCACATTCTAAACAATTTCCAAATAAAAGAGATAATGTATGAAGATGTTTGTATTAATGGAGGATTACTGAGGTATTGCAAGAAGACAGAAGATGTGAGAACTGTATCTTCATATGGAGATTGAGATAGAGATGGAATTGGTACCAAGGTGAAGAAATCATTGATATTATCATACCCTTGACTGACAGGCTGTCTACAGACCCATGGTGACTGTTGCTAAGCACCGTTCAGTCAGCAGGACATCAGGGTCCAGCACTGAACCACCACCCCTTGGCAGACACAGCACCCTCAATCAGGACAGACTGAGCACCATCAATGAGGACAGGCTTGATACAGACTCCATCATGACTGTGGTAGGTTCAGGGATGGGTGGTAAGAGGAGTGAAGAACAACCACCGTGCAAGGGGACATTAATGTATGACTTTTAGGTTAACTAAACATCTATCAAAGTGTTTGCATGCATCATACCCAGGCTGGCAGTCATGTAAATACTTGCTAGCATAGTGCCAGGATCTATTCTAAATCTAAGTTGCTTATGGATACTTTTTTTTTACCCTTTTTCACAGCATATCACATAAACATTGTCACTGCTTTTTATGACATTAACTTCATGATAAAAATTGTTTGTGCTTTCCAACACCAGCTGACAAATGACATACCAAAGCCTCGGTATGTATACCAGCCTCCATCAGATGAGTACGCAGCCCGTGAGATGAAGACCATCACAGACTATATGGCAGATACCCATGTTAGTGATCATATGCAGACTCTATGCCAGGGACTGCTATCAGAGGTCAACCTGCCATACAACCCCTACCCAGCATTCCTGAAGAAGATGCGCCATTTGCCAGAGGGGTATGTATTGATAATGGACTAGGTTTTGTGTCAGTTGGAGAAAAACAGGAATTCTGCTTCTCCATACCCACCCCAACCCTCCCCCCCCCCAAAAAAAAAAAAAAGAAAAAAGAAACGCACCCACACACACACAAAATAAAAAACAAAAAACAAATGAGTAAACAAACAAATATTACACAAAGAAGAGCAAGGCAAAACACTGGTCTAGATTTCTCTATTGTCAGGTGTTCCATTCTCACAGCCTTTTATTTGCAGATCTTCTTTATAAACCCTGCTGTTTACAGAGTCTTTTTTTTTTTTGATCCTTTTATTCTCAGAGCACTTGTCAACTCTTCCAGCATCAGAGCCCTATTTTTAAAAACTTTTTGTGTTTTCATTGCTTCTGAAACCCTTCACTTACATTCTTAGAGCTTTAATGTGAGTCTTCCATCTTTGCAGAACCTTTTTCTCTTCATCTTGGCATCCTCACAACCTTCAATATCCTTCAATCATCATCATCTTTATTGCATAGTTTGGCATCCTTTTGCGTTAGCTAAAGATCTTAATTGTTATAATGGCAAGAAGCATCACGGGAAGGGTGCATCAAGGTCAAGTCTATGTTGAGGCTGAGATAAAGATGTATGTTACATAGAATAGCATATGGGTAGTTTGTGTCTGTGATATATATTGTGTAGTTTATGGTGCCATTAATTCGTAAAGAAGAACTCTTGAATGGTCTCATTTTGTTGATATATGATGCTTCAAAAATGGTGGAATGTTAAATGTGTGATGTATTTGTACTGTAACAATAGCTTTGTCAATTTATTTTTTTTTACCTTAAGCTTAACAAAGACTGCCGATAACTTCAAAATACCAAAATGGAAAGCTAGTAATGACCCTATTTGTCCCATATCCATATGCAGAATACCTGAAGAGACAAGATTTGTATTACAATATGTCTGTAATACTTCTTTTTGTGTCCTTTCAGAGAAACGAATATGAAAAACCTTGGAATTCAGTTAAAAAAAAAAAAGAGTGATATTTCCCTGTAGAAAGCAGATGTGTCAAGTCTCTTGTTCAAAGGTTTCATTAAAGATGCATGATAGAGAAAAGACAATCTCACTACTAGAATTGTTTATGTTTTACATGTTGTGCCATCCTTGCAGATTCCACATGTATGCAGAGACCAATGAAAACATCAGGGCCATGCTACTGAGCCCTGTGCAGAAGACCAGCAGTCCCATAATCTGGGGTGTCAAAGGTCAAACCAATGTTTGGGGCCTCAAGGACATTGTCCAGGTAGTGGACCCACAGTCCATCAAGGGTCAGGCCTGGCTGCTGTCCACGATACTGCCCCTGAGGCTGGCAGAGATGGAGGGGAGTAGTATTAAGGTAGGGGCTTGAATAAGAGTATGTATTGTAATTGCCTTCAGTTCATTTTATGAACACTGCTTCAGATCAAAGAATCCAACATTGCCTGTACATTAAGAAGGTGCGTATGGTGGTATAGCCGTGTGTCACTAGAATGTATGATGTGTGTTTGTGTGTGTGTTCACATTAATTTGTGTTAGACTGAATGTCATTGTGTTCCAATAGCTGTGTTTCTCAACCAGCTGTATATCTGTAGGCTAACATAATTCAAATATAATACCATGCCTGACCTGTTTGCTTGTTTGTTGGTTTTTTAATATTTACAGATTTAATTCATGCAGGGCTGTGCTCCATTCCAAAGTATGTTATCAAGATGAGAAAAAGTGAATGATTGCAATACATAAGGCCAGTCTAGTAAGTGGTTATTTCACATAAAACCAAAAAGTGTACTTTTAAAGTGAAAAGTAGCTGGAATGAAAGTAGGATGATAACAATTGCAAAGTGAAAGTTTGAGGGAAGTTAGCAAGTAAGTTGACACTCTTCAGAATCTCAGTAAGCCATCTATGTGATGGACACCTCAGCTGCTCTGTCTTATTATTTGCTTTACCTTGATATGTCATTATTCCATGATATCTCCCATCATTTGAATGGAAGTATCACTAAATTTCACATTTTCTTGGAAAGTTTACAATTCTGGGTAGATACTTTATTATGATCATTACATTAAAGTTCAAATTTCTGATGCATGCTGAAGAATGACAAAATTATTTTTCACAGATAAGGTGTAGAAAGATTTATATTTGTTGTCCTCTGTTGTCCAAAGTAAGTAAGGAATATGTGCTAGGACATAATCACACTATCTAAAAAGCTCTTGGGTGTTAAAATGAATATCACTCTGCTGATTTTAGTATCAACACTAGAATCAAAACAAGGATAGAACTGGTCATGTTCGGTAGACAAGTGTCACTTTATTGCTGTTGTTCTATTGCACTCTTTGGGAAGTGTGGCAATATCTTTGATGTGTGTTTCAAAAGCTGTCTGTTTCTCTTGATGACAAAAAATGTATCTCATTTTTATGTCCATGTTTCAAGAGTTTTACAATCTGATTTCTTTCCAGGGTAACATGCTACTTGCTTTGACAGGGCCTGCAGTATTTTCTGGAACTTTTTACAAAGAGTATCCTTCTGTTGATTTCATTCTGGAATTCATGCTATATGGGACCAACATTGACATGGTAAGTTTCATTTAGTGTACTGTTTGTGCAGCTGTATTGGGCTTTTACTTTGTTTTCAGTCACACTGTTAATAATTATGCATTTGGCAAGTATAGGCCCATTGCCATAAAAGGAAGCCTTTTGCTTCCTTAGATAATGGAAATGAATGATAACCAAACATTTTTGATGCTGAAGTCTCTTTTCAATGTCTGTGCATTATTTTAAGAATGTTGAAATTGTTTCGAAGGTCTCACATTCTCCAGGGTTTTTCTTTATTTTTTTTTTCAGATTTTATTTGTTAGCCTCATATTGAAGTAAAAGTGCCATATCAGTCAAAATATTTACATTTTAGTTTTCATGAAATACATGTAGATGATTTTTTTTTTTTTTGTAGATGAAGCACAACTGATTTTTTTTTTTTTTTTTGTTGTTGTTTTTTGTTTTGGGGGTTTGTTTTGTTTTTTTTTTTTTGTTCAAAGAATATGATCAGTAACATCTGAAATATTTTTCAGAGTCTGGATGAAAACAGTCCCAAACAAATGAGTAAATAGATTTATATTATATGCATATGCATATCATGCTTATACCCTTTGCTCTAGGTACTTCTACATTGAAGAGGCACAAAATTAACATTTGTCAGTAATTGAATATTATCTTGATAATGTCATATCACTGTTAATTGGCAGGCTTTGCAAGTCTTTGCCATGACCTTGAGAGAAGATGTGAAAAGAACTGTGTCCAGCAAGAGTCCACATCAGTGTCTAGGTAAGCAAAACAGAGTTCATTCATCACTTTCTGTCAGTATCCATGTCACATACAATTTTCTTTGTTGCTATTTTCCATCACTCTTAATGTTGAGCAAATAGAATGCTTTAAATCTCAGGCCACTCCCTCTCTTTAAGCCTTTTATTCTCTTTTTATTCTCTTTTTTTTCACTTTTTCACTTGTAAAGTATTTTTTTTCCTCCTATTCCAATTTTTAGAATATTTTTCTTGATTTTTTCTATCCACTCATCCAGCTTCAGTTTAGAGCTTTCTATGTCAACCCTGTCATTCTCAGAGCATTTAGAACCGTGGAGTCATAGGCCTCTCCTTTTCTGTACTCTTTCTTTTCTCAACCTTATCAATTCTAGAGAGCCTCTTACCTTCTATAATGCTTTAAATCCTTAATTCTTGAGCCTGTCCTTTTTTAATGTATTCTCAGATCATTTGAACTTTTCAATCCAACATCCCTGTTAACTCCTTTATCCTTAAGAGCCGTAAAATCCTTATCACTTCTGAACTTTCCACTAGTGAAATACAGCTATCATGTTGCTAAAGCGACCTGAATAGGAAAAGGCTTTTGATTTTTCATATGGCCTTGTGAAAGGCTAGTCGTAATTTAGTTAGTGGCAGGGGACACTCCTGGGAGATGACATCAAGGCCAAATTTATTGTCAAGCATAAGAATAGTATCAAGCCCCGCAGGGCTCTTGTCTTCTACAACCCTGTGACTCTGTGAATACCATGAAGTTTTCCATAGCTAGTTCATGAATTTATTTAACATAACTTACTTTTGAGTACTAAGTGTGTTCTGATTTGTGACTTCAGGTATCTCACTCCATACTGCTGATGGCAAGGAAGTTCTGTGGGACAGGAAAAGGATAGAATCGGAGAAGGATGAGTTCTGTACTGCAGTTGCAGTGGCCACGAAACAACGAAAACCTCCAGTAATGAAGGTAGTAAGCATTTTGATTGTTATGCATACAACAATCTAATTTGTTGTCCTCCCCTTTCTCTGAATCAGAGAAAACATTCATCTCTTGTGTCATTTTCACCACTCTAATAGTATTATTTCTTAAGGACATCATATCGTTAGAATGCTGTAAGAGTATGCATTTTCACAATACTAACAGTGTAATCCATTGAATACTGAACGAACACTGAACTAGGGCTTTCTATAGCTCAGTCGGTAGAGCACCGGGCTAGCATCCAGAGGTCTCGGGTTCGAATCCCGATGGAATCCCATTTTCTCTGCTTATTTTTCCACTAATAAATTATATTCATTTCTGGTCAGTTTTCTACTGTTCGTGTTTGTTGTGTAATCAAAAAGCAGCATCACTTCAGTGATCCCTCACATTTATCTACATTTATTCATACACAAACACACTGCTACAGCTTCTGACCATCCAAGCATTGAGAGTTTAGGGTCTCTGGGATGAACACTGAACTAGGGCTTTCTATAGCTCAATCGGTAGAGCACCGGTCTAGCATCCAGAGGTCTCGGGTTCAAATCCCGATAGAATCCCATTTTCTTTGCTCATTTTTCCACCATTGAATATATGACACACTTGTGAATTGTCAGCTGAAGGGAATATTCAACTGATCTTTCAGTGGTATGTAGTGGTATCTGTTGTTCTTCTACTCATGATAAATTTTCTCTTTGTCATAACTTTAGAATGACTCATTGTATGAGCATTTTTCAGCAGAATGCAGCTCAACAAGAAATTGAATGAAATGGCTGAGTACAGACCAATTAAGTGAAGAAAAATATTAGGGGCCAATGTCAACTTATTGGATTACTCAGTGACATTTGGATTAATTATTGTGCTTGTGGTAGGAACATTTTGCCTGCAAAATTCACTGAATAAAATGTAATTCATGATGTCTCAATAGTCAGTCAAAGGATCAAATTAGAACATTTTGTCAAAACTTCTAATCACTACCTTTCAGAGAGGATACAAGAAGGTAATCATGCAGAGAAAAATGAGCATGTTATGGGAAAAGGGGATTGACATGGATGACAAAGTTGAAGGCATTCCCATTTACACAGCAATATCAGAATCATTCAGTGATCAAGTGAGCTTGCCGTTCAGTTCATGACAAATTACTTTACAATAACCATCTCCTTTTCTTTTCTTTTTCAAGATGGCAATCTGTCTGACTATGTAAGAAACTGTGATGTTTTACATCACTAGTAATTGATTTGTGTGCACACAGTGTGTCTTTGCCACAGACGGTGATATGAAGACTTTCAAGAGAGGAACTAAGATGTATGTTTTCCACTTCATCGAGACGGATGATGACACTGGAGTTGAGAGGTAAAAACAACATAGTCTGCCATCCATGCAGTATGTATCATGTGAAGTGCTAAATCTATTTTGAGATTACAATTGAGATGTTATAGAGTCCAAGAATGTTTTTATCAAATAAATTATTTCACTGTGAATTCAGATTTCTTGTGCTATTTTGGTACACTTCGTGACCCCTTGAGACTTCTTAAAAACATCCTGAAATCCCCCAATTATGAAATTGTATGCTATCATGTGAGGCGGTCAGAATATTCCCCTAGTCAAAACACTGAGTGCACTGAAACAGCAAAGGAAAATAAAGCTCGGAAAGGACATCTAACCCAAGTATCAAACAGGAAAAGATGATAACATTAGTGCTTATTCTCTCTATCAAGCCATCAGCTTACCTAAAAACTAGTAACCAGTTTTCCTGTTACGTAGGTCTAATTTGTGATTTGTAGAAGTAGTGCATATATCTTTAATTCATCAACATAGACGAGATCTTTCATGTCTTTGAGATTAATAATGCAATAGAAGGGTAGTGTATGATTTGCAGCTGTTTTGTTCAATTTCAGCACATTTTTCTCACTGCTTGAAAATATTACCTCCTAAAGACAAGTCCTCCTTTCCCTCTTTTATCTTTTCTTGTCTACATGTATGATAGAGATAAATAAATGAATAAATAAATATACATATGACATGCTTTTGTTTTTGTTTTGCTTTGTCCTATCTACACAGATTTACAAGTTTCTCGGAGCACCCCTTTGCCACTCTGTTTTCATCAATCTTCCTGAGGAAGGCCGATGCGGAGGCATATGTTGCAGCCTTCAAGCGGCAGCATGGCAGTCCCACCCGGGTCACCACCACCCGGGCCACAACAAGGGATGGAGGCACCAGTCGAGCTGGAAGAGGGCGGAGACAGGAACAGCCACAGAGACAGACCAACGTGGAGGCCCTGGGAGAGAATGTGAAGGTCGTCATCAGGTGAGTCTTAGGTCTTGCCAATCACAAGGGAATTTATCAGAAGATTTGAAGGACAGTCCTGTGTAAGCTGAAAAGGTATACAGAACAGATTAATTGGAACATTTGGATTCATTCACCGAACCAAATACACCTACTTTAACAGGGCTGCATATGCAAATATCATATCTTTTGCAATGAAACTCACTTGTATGATTGAGATGATAAATCAGGGCATTGTCAGCTTGCTTCCTTTCTTTGTATTGTAAGGAAAGTAAAAAAAAAAGGGGGGGGGGGAAGCTTAGCCACATATAAATCTTGTTCATTAGACGAGGCATTCCATACCTTAGCACTGATTATAAACCAATGTTCATAGAAAATTACTGCACATGAATGAAATAAATGAAATGTTCAAAAACCTGAAGGGGTTAAATGATATCAAATATTGCTTTATCGTCTGCATTTTTAGTTTCATTTAAAATTTCAAGTTATGTTGAGAAATGAAAATTTATATCAAACTCTGTTTAAGATATTATGCAACAGGACATTTGAATTGCTTACATTGCTCCCATTTTTTGCAAGTCATAGTGAAGATCATTATGGTATGCACCTGAAACTGCTTTGCACACACATTTGTTTGTGGAAACAAAACAGCCAACATGATTAGGTCAGTACATCTCTAGTTGTGTTGTAAGGAATTATACTAAACCTTTCATATTTTATGGAGACAATTCAGTTAGATTCGTAGTAAAAATAATAATGATGATAATACTATTACATTTATACAGTGCATTTTCTTTAAAATGGAGTTATTCATGATGCAAGTGAGTCTTACAGTGTTTTTTAAGATGTTGAGAGATTGCTGGTTACGAAGAGTTTGGGAAAGTTGATTCCACGTAAATCTTCCTTCTTTGGTTAAAACTTTAAAGGTGCAGGAAAGGCAGTTGCTGCATGTTTATCATGTTCCTCACATTTGCCACTGTTATTTCAAGGAATGACATGGAAAGACAACTGGCCCGACTGAGCTTCCTGAATGGAGAGAGCTCAAGAATCTTTCATCTCTTGCTGCTGATCATCCTGATGGACAGGTAAGGTGGATTCATTCACTGACATCCACCGGACTTGGCTCAGGGTCTCTAGAAATCCAAAGGGCAAGCATAACTCACATAGCTTATTTGAAGTAAAATCAAAAAGAAAAGAAAAAGGAACAAATGTTGAGCAACTTCATCCGGCTTTCATTGTGCTTGGTCACATGCACTAAAAATATTAGGAACAAGAAGCCTGTAACAGACTAATGATAAGATTACCGAAGTCACCTCTTTCGAAATATCTAATCTGTCATGTGTATGCTAACTGTGATTCTTATCTTTATGAAGAGTATAGTGTCATGTGTGTCCCTTTTGTGCCATCCTTGATGCAACAGAGAAAGGAAAAGGAAAATACATTGCAATATTAGAGGAGTAAAGCCCATGAACTTGTTTTTATACCGTTATATATACACTTCAAGGGGTCTGTGTTTCTTACTGGTGTCTGTCTTGTAAAATACAACATTTGTTGGTACCAAGTTACATTCAACAAATTCTGCTTCTGACCAACTGATGTGCTTTTTGTCAAAAGATGGCTCTTCCTGATGCTTCAAATTTTACGTCTGAAAGCCAACTTTTATATTCATGTGTACATTTATGTCTGTCTGTATAATACATTCTAATTGATTATAGGGCCCAGTAGAGGTAGTTGCAAGTTTATTAATTACAAATGTACATACCATCAAGGGACATTGCAGGACAGTTTGCATCAAGGTTGAATTTGATCTTGAAGTGAAGGTGAAATTAATAAGATCCCTTTTGCTCCTGTTTTTGGTACCATCAGCTTAGCTCTTTCTGAGATCTCTAGTGTTTCTCTTTACAATGGATATGTTTCTTTGGTTCCCACTTTTTCTGGAATGAATACAGGTTGATGTTACTGTTCTCCTGGCTTTGAATTCTTTTTCTGTATCATTTCCTTGTAGTATGTCTTTGTTTGCTTGAAATTCTGTGGGTTTTTCCAGTAATTCCTCCCATTCCAATCCTGATATCTCCCACAGAAACCTGTATAAGTTGGAGCACTTGGTGGACATCTATCGTTTTTTTCGCAGCACATCCCACATCTTTCACACGGTATCTTCCGTCAATCTCTACCTGAGGACATATATCAGGCAATATGTAAGTTATCCTACTCTGCAAGTTATCCTACTCTGCAAGAATGTATGAAATACTCATCATTTCTCCTCGTCATACACTTCAACAGGTACAGGTTCAGAAATGGCATCCTCATATGCAAACATTTTTGTGTCACAGTTGTTGCAAGTAAATGGCATTTCATATAGGGAGCACTGACTTCAACTTCTTGGCATGGATAGTTGTGATCTATGTTTACCTCCAGTGTTGGCATTATGATGTCAGGTATAAAAAATTGACTATTACTGAGTTATGTGGAGAAAGGAAAGCTCTTTGAATGACCTGGAAATAATGTCTTTTCTTTTTATCAAAACCCATTATTTTTTATTTTTTTATTTTTTTTTTTTTTGGGGGGGGGGATGACACTAACCTGAAGGATTGTAAACCATTAAAGAGTGAGCACTGTTTAGGAGTACTGTAGGCCTATCCAGTAATTTGGGTAATGATAATAAGTTTGCGCCTTGACCACTCTGCATACTGTAAAAGTGGAAATTTTCGCGGTGTTGAAATTTTTGCACATTTCGGGCAACCAGAAGCTAGCACAAAAATAAAAGCATGTGAATATTTTTCCTTGCCATATGTTCCAGTAGTTGATGTCCTGATATGGCGGAATTAAAAACATGCAAAACTATTCTTACCTGGCCGTGTGCGAAAAATTAGTTTCGTGAAAATATCCACTTTTACGGTAGTGGATTTGGCACAATATAAGTCAAACGTTATTATTATCATCATTATTTTTATTTTTATTATTCAGTGACGTATCATACATTATCTTTCTTGAAAATTATCATTCAATCATTGTTCAAAAGCCTTTTTGCTACCTGTCACAAACTTACAAATTACTGAAAAGTACTGTTGAAAAATAAGTATACTAAATTACATTCAAAACACAACTATACCATTCAAAGAATAAACACTGTGAATTAAGCTCAAGAATGCAGATAGAATGCCGTGGAGAAAACATTTCTCATGTGTAGTATTGCATTTGATAACATGGAACACGACTGTGTGTTTCTTGATTTCATCACTGAACAGGATGACAGCCATCAGGAGTTTGCTCTCAAACTCTTCCTGCAGTACAAGCGTTGCCTGCTACGCACCTTGGATCCTTTACTGTGAGTGTACTAAGGTGCCTTTAAGAGCACTTTTTCCTCTGAGATTGCCTTCTGATATGATGACATAAATGGTACCCTGGGGTACCAGAAAAAAATCGGCCATTTTGTTGAATTATTTATTTATTTTTTTTTTTTAGGGCTGTACCCTGGGTTACCAAAAAGTGGGAAATTAATTTTTTTGTGTGTGATTAATTCTTCAACATTCAATTATGGCCATTGTTCTTGTAAAAAAACCCTCTTCATCCTGTAGTTTTCTCAATTAATCCCTGAGCCAGCAGGGTCATAATAATGCCATCTGCCTCCGCCTTATCCCCGGCGTCACTGGCCTTCTGAAACACCTCCAGAACATCGGCGGCCCCTTCCTTCCCCAACTTCCGAGTGGCGCGAAGCCTCGCGTTTTCCAGCCTCTCCACTCTGGAAATTTTCCTTCTTTTCCGGCCCTTTCCTTTCAGTGCGGCATAGCCCCCATCACCTGCTGGCATTTTTGCAGCTTGATCCTAATTGCGAAAGGATATTTTGTTCGGCACAAAGTGCACAAAGCTTACAAAATTACGGGATCGAAACTACGTCTACGAGCTCGAGATCGTAACTTTGGCACAACTAGCGGGCTATTATAATAGTGCGTGTAGTCAGTGCATGAAGCGCTATACTGAGTATCGCACCGTACCATACCGACCACGGGTCAGTACAGTGCGCATACGTAACGCAGTCAGCCGCGGTTGTACTCGAGTGAACGTGAGATGGCACTACACAACGTGGTACCCCGGGTTACTACGATACCCCGGAGTAGCGCGTGGTGCATCATATAGAGAGTAAAAACAGCTATAAAAGATAATTTGAACCATGAAATGAAAAGACAAATTATAGATAAATGAGTTATAAATCTCAATGTGTATTGGATTATATTTGCTAATGGCAAGATATTGCAGACACTCACAAGTACCCTTTCATTCCTAGCCTTTAAAATCCTTTCAAAGACCTGTCAATTCCAGAGGGCCTTTTTGTTGAGTCAACCCTTCAATCCATGGAACCTTTTGTTTCTCCCCTTCTATGGGACCTTCCTTATATCTACTCTAAGAGAAAAATCTTTATGAAATTGTATTCTCAGCCCTTTGAAGTCCTTTATCATTGGGGACCTTTCTTTTATAACCCTTCAATTTTCAAAGCTTTTAAACATATCAAGTTTGCAGAGCTTATTTCATGAAATCAGCCCCTCAATCTATGGGGCTCTTTGTTTATTCCCATCATTGACACCCTCCTCTGTTTACTTCTTTCTATTCTCAGAGCTTTGGAACCTTTAAAATTGTTTGAATTAATATCATGATTCATTCTTTGGCAAGTCTCCTAATCTGCCAGGGTAGCAAAAAGTTATCCATGGGCCTCTACCACCTGAGTGTATCTGCTGGTTTTGTGTTTCTAATGTTTTTCAGACATGAAAGATCTTCAGAATATGAGGCAGTGTACAGATTTCTCAAGAGACAGCTAGACAGGGTCACAGAGACTCAGACCAGGGCAGATGGATCCACAACCACTATCCTTCCATTTAGACTACAGGTATCTAATCTTTTGTTGGCAATGGCTATAGTGTACACATTAATTGAGGATGAAGAGAGTGATGTGTGCCATGGGTAAAATTTGCTCTTCCACATAGTGGAACCCAGTATTTTGTCATCTTGACAATATTTTTAGAATTTTTGTTTCATATCTTACAATCATATAGAAAAAATGAATAGATGAATTGATGAAAGAAGAGAGGCAACAATACTATCATATCATGAATGTTTTAGCAGAGGAACAGTAAATGCTCAGTGGACGAGACCAAGGACTCTCAATTTGTAGGACCATGGTTTAGGACTCCTGGCAGCCGCAGTAACACCCCTAGGCACGGCACTGTATCCTCATTGCCTGGTTCTTCAGTGGGGATGAAAAGCTGCCTGTCCCATAATTGCTTCTGTAGTGACCAACCTAGAATAAATCTAAGCCAAAGTAAAGATGAGATGTGAAGTCAACTTATATTTTAGATTATAGAATTTTGCAAATATTTTTTTGATAAAGAATATACATAAAAATTGAACATGGTCATAAGAATTAAAGACCATAGTGACTGTAGCCAAGGTAATTGTGAACTTTATTGTTTCTGTTTCTGCATCTGCATTTGAGAGAAGATAGTTGTGTAGGTACTAACCAGAAAGGTCATACTGACTATGCTCTCCTATGGAAGGCTGCATTCAGATCTTAATTGACAAAACTTACATGGACACTATGGCATGAAGTCACCATATTTCTCCTACCTTTTGTTTGAACAGACAGTCTTTCAGCTGCTGCAGGTGGAGCATTACTGTCACACAGTCCAGCTAGCTCTCACAGAGGAGGCCCTGGCATTCGTCAAGCATTTTGACCTGAAGGTAAGGGAGTTCTTTGTTGTCAGCCACAATATAGTAGTCAAATCTTTGTGTGCCACGTTCACACACCCGAAGCAGTCGATGGCTTGCCAAGTTAGCATATTTTGCTCAAATGCACAAACCCACCCAAACCAATTGATAAATCACCAAATGCCATAGTACAATGAAAGTTTCAGTTGCAATCCCTGTCCGCCCACATGTATCTTGCATTGTGTGATGATCAAATGTCAAGCGGTGATCCCTATTAGATTTTTGAGCAAATTCTAAGTTTCTAAGTCACTCTTTTGTTTTTGTAAGTCATGCTTGGACAAATATGTAGCTACCAGTCATTTGAAAGAAAAGTAATTGGAGATTTGTTATAAAATTGACATCAAAGCAACATTTAAAATTTTCTCTACAACTTTGCTCATTGCATGTCCAGCAAAACAAAAATCTATAAAAAGTTACAGGGAGTGAAAAACAGAATGTTTTCCCAAAGCATGCCTGTTCCCAAAGCATGCCTGCATTGCAATCTCAGCATAATTTGGCATTGAGGGGATTTACACCTTGACGCATAGAGTTGAGTAAGGAGGGATCTGAGGAACTGATGTGAACATCTATTCAGTGCTCAAGTTGACCTGACGAACAGAACAGTGAAGGTTTCATCGGAAGTAACCAATAAAAGTAGGAAAGCTATGGTGTTGTGAAGTTTTATGGCTTTTTCCAGAATAGTGATTATATGTCACAGTAACATGTGCAAATTAGACAAGGTTATGATTACCAGTACCTGCCCTCATAATGTAACCATTTGCTTACTCACAGATGTCCTTTTTTTTCCTTCTTTTTTTACATGACCTTAAGAAGAAATGTAGTTTCCTGTCAAATTGTTGAAAATTTGTGACAGTTTAACACCGATGACTTTGTAAAGGATAGGGTTGACTTTGCTGAATAATTGACAAAGAGGATGATTTTTATTATACCTATAGATACTACTCCTTGAAAGAGGTTTGAGGCAATGATAACATTGCTTTGCCTAATTTGCATGTGTGATTGTGGCAATGGGACAAATACCTCTTTTTGTCGAGAATATGATAAAACCTCAACATTTTTTAACATTCTTATACAGTATTCCATCGGATTAGAATAAAGGTTCTCTATTTAGTTTGTCTGAATTTCCTCCTTTGTCTTTCCTCATACCTCCTCTTTCTCATGATCAGAGAGTGCAGCGTCCCTGTAAGCCATGTGTCAAAGGCTTACTGGCAGGTGATGGGAGAAATGGGGCTTAAGAATCCATGACTTCACAATAAGCCAGTTTGAAGTTACATTCTGCGCATGAGCAGATAAGGGTCATATGAGAAAATTGACATAATCATGACACAGAGTTGCTATTTGCAATGTCATGGACAGCGCCTCAATGGTGTCTATACATTGCAGTTAAAGTTAGAACATTTCTGAACATTCAAGGGAGTTTGTTTACATAGGCATGTCGGATTACATAAGTTGGTAATATCGTCTGTTGGGCATTAAGTTGTCTCGAACATTATGGGTTTAGTTGCAACATAACGGCCTTATCATTCTTAACCGACGATATCTAGATTTGCAACTGTTTTGTTTCGAAGGTTTGAAAACTGATCTATTGAATCATTGTTGGTGTCCCAAATACAGGAATACATTGTACAGCTCAGAAACAGGTTTCCTGAAGAAGTACCTAAACTGAAGACCAGAGTCAAAGTCATTCCAGAAAGCAGCACCAAAAAGAAGGTGAGAGATTAATCTGTCTTCATACAGCAGGCAATAAACACTGATCAACTTTATCTTTCACTAGCACTAACCAGTACAGTAGGGTATTTGTTAAACTTTGGCTGTCGTACCATGCATTTGACTAAATTTTCAAAGAGTATTTGCTGTTCTCTGTCTTATGCATGCAGCTGGTAAGAGGTAATACATAGGGTAAGCTATTAGAATTTAGCTCAATTCTACAGAAGCTTGGTGGTAAGCTGGTGCAATGGGTATTGGGCCTTCGTTGTCTCTCAGTGTTTCTCATTTTTGTATTCGTATCACCCTTTGACACCAATTCTTGCTTTTGTGTAGTCTTGACCATTTATTATTGCCCATTTCTTATGAGCTTGTGTAATAGCATAATACTCTTTTCTACTACCAGACTACCAAGGGACAACCTATCAAGACACAGCCAATGATTTTCAAGCATGGAGTGGAGACCCTCTCCATCATTCAACAGAAAAACCTTGGTAAGTCTTTAAGCTAGTCTATCAAATAGGAGATTTATCTTCCTTTTGTATCACAATAATATGTATTATACTAATTGTTTTTGTCCCATGTACAATTGTAGATAATGTCTTGCATGTAGAAAGGAGTGTTTCAATCGAAGGAATGGACTTCATGTCTTTAGGCAGCTTGTTGAAGCAGCTTGATAAAAGTAAATGTGTACAGATAATAGGTTTAACTTATTAGTGCAACGCATTCAATCCAAAGTACCGGTTGTAAATGTAGAGTGTGATATTCTTCCCTTGACAAATCTTTTCTCAACGATTTGAAAACCAGCCACAGCTTGAATTTGTGTTACTGAGAAATGTTACATGAAACTATGCCCAGAATCATTACTCAATGAAAACTTTGATTTTTTTACAAACTTGATAACTAATTGATGTCTGTTGTTTATATCATCAGTTGTCAATGTACAGTGGTCAGTCCAAACAAGCATGCATCCAGTTGTCATGGCAACTGAAGGAGTCCTTATGCAGGTAATTCTGAATTTCTTTGGACAAAACCTTGATATATATACACAATATCTTTTTGTATTTGTGTTTATAATATTCTGATTAAGAATTATTTAAGCAAAAGTAAACATTGATGTATAAACTATTATTCATACAAAAAGTTGTTCCTACAGTAGAAAAGTACATATATTTGCAGGCCTGGGGTAATCTTTGAATCTGTATCGAAAAGGTATAACATAGTTAATTTTGAGTGCCTCAGATAAGTTGATTTGAGATTGCCAATTTATTGTACTGTCAAGAAAAACAATGAATTCAAACCAAAGCTTTGAATTCAAAGAACAAATGAAATGCCAGCAAATGACAAGCCAATGATATTTATTACTGTATCTTGTGTTGAATAGACAAGTGCAGAGTAGTTGGGTTTTTTTAATGTAAGACATGAGAACCAAGTGCAAGGTTTAGTCAGATAATGTCACTTGCTTGCACAGTACCTGATTGATGTGAAGCTGGACCAGGTGTGGAAGGGGTTCTTGATGGAGCTAATGATGGCTGAAAGTCTACCTCCCAACCCATACCCTAGACTCATCACCAGGCTTAGACAGGCTGCCTGCAAGTGAGTTCCATCACTCCACTGCAGACTTCATCTTGCTCATTTGAGAAAGTTTTGAAGTCTTCACCCTTTCAATCTTTGCAGTAATTACGTCATCAAAGTGATACAGGAACTTGTGTCTTCGTGTGCAAATCTGCATTTTTGTTGTTAAATGTTATTTTTGATATTTATCGTATAGAGTTCCTTAAGATGATTAAAGCTAAAGACAGACAGCATGGGAGGTCACAAACAGCTTCAGATTTATTGTAGCCAATCACAGCAGCATATTACACACACATGCAAAAAAAAGAACCCATAATATTTGTCATATGGCTGTAATGATGTGAACATCATTCAAGCAGTGAATTAAGATCATCTGCAATTAATCAGAGGAGCTGATAGACAAATTTCAAAAAGATTTTTTTTTCTTATGTTTAATTTGAAATCTGTTGATCTTGGCTTTGTATCATGAATATTTGTTTGTAAAAGCAAACATAAATTGCCATTATGAATTATTGATGGTTGATGTCAAGTTTCATATGACTTTATAGACAATTTCTTATTGCAATAGGACCTGTGCAAATAAAGATTACAATGAGAGATAAATTGGGAAGGATTTGCACACACACAAAAAAAAAATATATATATATATAGGCAACAAATTTAATATAATGGTAACAGCTAAGAGCAGAATTTAAAAGGGAAAAAACAAAATGTTCACCACTCCTGTTGAAGACCTGTGACCTCTGAATAATGATATCATGCCAAATATCACAGTTTCCATCCCCTTCCTGATTGCATCCACTAGGATGGAGCTGTGGAGGGAAACAGATCAACAGCTGAGGTCAAGGACGATACATGGCATGGTCAGGCCAGCTGACCGCACCAATCATGTCTCCTTCCTGGAGGAATGTGATGGCTACGGCCTCTCGTCCGCTCTGGCCGGAGTGCAGGCCACCAGCCTGAAGAAGCTGTCGGTCATGGTAGAGATGATGACCAACCACAGCATGGCAAGTCATAGAGGGGAGTTCCAGGTATGTTACCTCCCATTACTGACCACAGACACTGTGAGAAGGTTTTAATTAACTTCAAGTCCTCCAGGATTCAGAATGAAAAATTCAAGACCAAATCTTAGTTGTTATTGTCCTTGGGAAAGCTACATTGAAATCTTTGTGTGGATGTTAGCCATTGAAATTTAAAAGAATAAAATCATATTTAGTACTCACAAGAAGTTCATAAAATTGACTGATATGACAACTACTGTATATTGTTTTCATTTGCTCATTTTTGTGGCATATAACTACAATTTTGATTTACTACAAGACAAACGTCTAATTTGAAATCCAGACCATACAAAATCTATTTAAGTCTTAGAATTAGTGACACTTATTTTCTTTCAAACAATTTGTTGTAATATCAGATATACTGAATATCACTGGTGTACATGTTTTGTAATTAGTTGTGTTTTTTTTTTAAATACAAAATGTAGCCAAGCGGTCTTGTGTGTTTCAGTTACTGGTACCTCTATAGAATGCTTAAGTCTATTTTGAATTCTGTCAGTTCAGTGGGTGATATATGTTAGTTGTGCCATCAGAAATTATTTAGTTTATATGTGGTATATTTTAATGTGGACCAGCTGTCATCAGGACTAGCCATCAGTGGACACTCTCCCCTCTATGGACAAATGATGCCCTACCTACCCTTTCTGGAGCTTCATGAACACTACTACATTAGGGGACCAATGGGTAGAGACCACAGTGCTATCGACCTCTTTGCTAAACTTGGTATGATGGTCTGATTTCACGTAATGTACAAATTACTTATAATGTATAAAGCTGGAAGCAAGAGATAATTAAGATGAGGGGTGAAGATCCGAGTTTTCTACTAATGTACAAATTTCACTTGTACAGAGGGAGACAAATTGAAGATAACTCATACCTCAATGTAAAGAGCCATTTGTGTTGAAAAAGATGGCTGAGACTTGATAACCATTGTGTAAAATTTTTAATTGTTATTGAAAAAATGTTCAATCTTTTGCAGGTTCAATGAAGTATGTAATGTCAAGGCACCAATGCAATTCCTAAAAATTGATATCTTACATTAATGTATTCAACTTGGACTGATAGAGCCATTGTATTGAGAATTACTCTTGTGTTCAGTCAATTTATTTATCACTCTCTTAAAAAAAAACAACAACCCTCATTTGTCCATCAAATTCTAATTGTTTGAAGCCACCTTGATATTTAGTGCCTTCTTATTTTAGAATTTTGTTTTATCACAGTCCTCATTACAAGAAACAATTCACTTTGAATCTTTACATTTCAGGTTATAGTGACCATCACACGTACTTTTCGAATTGTATAGATAGCAAAGTCTGGATAAATCCTATTACTTTGTGAAAAGTAGACCTTTTATGATGCTCTAATCATGCATTCAAAAGAGTCTTAGGTGAATTTAAATTGGTGGGAAAAATATGTGAATTTGTTGTGGTTCCACAGAAATAGCTTGATATTTTGTTCAGAGTCAAATTAGGTAGAAGCCATACCTCTATTTCAATGTTTCTTCACTGCAGTCTATGACCACATAGCAGACCTGTGCAGCTCAGAGAAGTATGTGATAACAGGACTGTATGTCAATGACCAGCTTGCTCTGAACCAGGACAAGTTGGAAGAAGATCAACAAGGGGCGGAGTCGGTCATTGTCAAGGCAGCCAATCAGAAAAGTTCACTTTATTTAAAGGTACTTTGAGCCCATTTTGTATTCTAGGAAAATGTGATGTAAGAATATGGAATGGAAAATGTTGCTTGGTTGACCAATAAGGTTTTACATGGAATTCCAGATAATTTTTGTTTTCTGCATCTATTGTGGTTGTATCATGCTGCAAAGAAAGTTAATACACAATGAACTGCTGTAGTGCATAGTGAACATTCACTAACAAGATGACTTTTCAGAAAAAAAAAATGCTCTTCTTATTTCAATCATGAAAAATGGATGATCAACTGACTGCATATATGTTATTTTTGTTTCTTCATAGGAAAACATGAAAGAAGTAACTATGTTGACATCTGTGTTTTGTGGTACATGTATCTGCTACTGTTTCTTCAGGTCTACACTGCTGTTGGCTGGAGGTATGTGGCTATCCATAAATATTACATGATGCACTACCTCTTTGTGGATCATGCTGAAGACAAGTAAGTCTTGGCAATACCGTCAGCTGTATATCATAGTACAAGTATATATATGATAAGGATGGCATTTAATAGCATTCTTATGTCATTTCCCTTTTTTCCTTTCTTTCTTCTTTCTTTCCTTTCTTTCAATGATTTTTCTTTGTGTATTATTTGCTGTATAAATCATTAGTAAAGAGCTAGAATTTAAAAGCTGCAAATTCCGTATGATTTGGTATGGTGTGGTTTGGTATGTTTGGAAGGAAGATTTTGTTAAAGAGTAAATTTTGAACATGTGAAGTAATTTGACAAGAAGTAAAGAAACAAAGCAACTCAAAAGATGACAAAGGGACATGTATTGTATCCCCTTGAAGACAAAGTCTGATCAGGATTTCTTTGGATTCAGCAGCACTATGCTGGTGCTGTCTTGTCACAATTCTTGTTTTAAGGTTTGTTTGTTGGTGAACCAGTTTCCTCATGTATATCCAGATGGAAATCAAGTCTTGAATTTTTATTTTCAGGCATGTGGCTTATTTCCAAGATGACCCCATCTTCCTCTACCAGAATGTCTTCTTGTCATTGGAGGAGGTAAGCAAATAAGCCAGTTCAGAATTAGTTCAAGGGTACATTGGTACGAGTGACCTTTCTTTTTTTCTCACTCGGGTAGGGGCACTTCACTCATTTTAAGAGCGACATAATACATAAGCTTTACGTAACAATTTATGGGATTCATCAATCCTGTTCAAACAAAGAATGAACTTGTGTAGACCAGATGACCAGAATGACCTGTCAATTAACACGTGGGAAAGCATCTATTTCATCATTTTGCATTGAATGTATTAACAATCTCTTTGTATTGATAATTGCGTATTGCCAAACGCCACTTTTGCTGTCAGGTGGATGTGCTGGCAAGCAGCATTTATGAGGATTACATGAATAATCATTATATCACAGATGCTTATCCCAGTGAATTTAAAAACCGTCATGCCTGTTGGCACAAATGACCTTTTTTATGCTCTTGTTATGCACAAAGTGGAACTCCGATATGGCTCATTGTCCTTGTAGATTTCATAACAAACAGATTGATTGCTCATTTGAAGAAAATACAGAAATTGTTTCTGGTATTGTTTGGTTCTTTGCATACTATAAATAGGCCATCAACCACTACCAGCAGAGTGGTGTCTCTGTCATGGGAAATCCCCTCAGTGCTACCAACGTTGCTGTCATCAATAAGTCCATAGACCGGAGTGTCTTGGGCCGGCTAAAGGACCAGGATCTCATTGGGGTACACAAGCTGCTCATGACCAAGTCCCTCATCAACAAGGTTAGTCTTCATCTGGGCTCAGGGATCTTCACCAATTTTAGCCTTGACTTATGATCATCCCCTTTGAACATACAAGACTAAAATTGTTTGAAGATAAGCCTACTGTATCTTCACTGCTGGGTGGTCCTGAAGTTTCTTGCTGTGTCTACCACATACTGTGTGTTGCCATTTACTGCACTTGAAAATAGCTTTCAGAAGAATTACATCTGTCTGAGTATTTTCTGGATTTGGTCATCAATTATGAGACATTTTGAGACAACAGCAGAATTTCATCCAAAATATGTTGCAAAATGTGGGTTATGGTCTTTATTATGCAATGAAAATAACACTCAAGCAAATGTGTTTGCTAAAATTACATTGCATCTAATTGGGGTTCCTGATTAAGTGGTTCCCAGTTATAGGGTGAGCACTGGTTATTAGTCAGTAGTCAATAATTTGCTGACTTACAAAACACCAGCTTATCTTGATTCAGAAGTTGCATACATGAGCACATTCTGAGAATTGATCATGATCATAATAGATGGACATTCATTGTTATCTCTTCTGTAGATTGTCTATTCTGCATACGTGTAGTTGCATTTGGTGTTCATTTTTGTCTCGCCCACTGGAGGTGAAGGCGAGACTAAGGGATCCAAATGTCGTCCGTCCGTCGTCCGTCCGTCGTCCGTCACAAATGTTAAAGTTTACCTGCAAGACTCTCTTATGATGCATAACTTGGCAACTGTTACAGCAATGGCAGCCAAATTTGGGTGATAGAAGCACTAGGGGTATCTTCATATTATGGTGTTGTCGGAGGTCATGTGATGATGTCAAAGGTCATTTGAGGTCATATATTAAAGAGTATGTGCAAGACTCTCTTTTCTATGTTAAAGTTTACCTGCAAGACTCTCTTTTGACAAATAACTTCACATAAGTTGCTTGGATTACAACCTAACTTGGGTCATAGATGCACTGGGGGTGCCTTCATGTTATTGTGCCATTGGAGGTCACAGGATAAGGTCAAAGGTCATTTGAGGTCATACGTTAAAGTTTACTTTCAAGACTCTCTTGTCACATGTAACTCGACACATGTTGCTACAATGGCAATCAAACTTGGGTGATGGATGCACTGGGGGTACCTTCATGTTATGGTGCCGTAAGAGGTCACATGATAAGGTCAAAGGTCATTTGAGGTCATACGTTAAAGTTTACTTGCAAGACTCTCTTATCACACGTAACTCAGCACATGTTGCTACAATGGCAATCAAACTTGGGTGATGGTAGATGTCTCTTGGGAAGTTGAAGGTAACCACAAGGTCAAAGGTCACAGACGGGTCAACGAACTTTTAGGGCCCAATGTTATGTTTTTAGGGCGCATTTCGTTTATGGCTCATAACTTTTGATCCCTTTGTCTGTTTGTGACCAAACTTGGATGGAAGATGTCCGTTGGTGAGGTGAAGGTCGTCACAAGGTCAAAGGTCACAGACAGGGGTCAACAAACTTTTAGGGCCCAATGTTATGTTTTTAGGGCGCGTTTTGATTGTGGCTCATAACCTTTGATCCCTGTATCCGTTTGTGACCAAACTTGGATGGTAGATGTCCCTTGCTGAGTTAAAGGTCATGGTCACAGAAAGGGGTCAACAAATTTTTAGGGCCCAATGTTATGTTTTTATGGCACGTTTCGATTATGGCTCATTACTTTTGATCCCTTTTGTCCGTTTGTGACCAAACTTGGATGGTAAATATCCCTTGGGGTGTTGAAGGTCACCACAAGGTCAAAGGTCATAAGCAGGTCAATTAACTTCCTGGAGTTATAAAAAATATTAATTCCTTGTACGCGAATGGGCGAGACACAATTTGGCACTTGCCTTGTATAGTTATGTGTATCAAAACTGGCTCTGGTATTTACACACATCACTTGTTTTATTCATGCAAACAAATTAGATTTTATATGAATTTTGAGTTGGTGCCATTATTGTGTCATTGATAGTGAACTTGTCAATATGGCTCAGAAGACTGCCACTAGCGAGGGGCTTAACTAGAGTGCTGTAACTGTGCCGAACACCACATTTTGACACTGAGAATTAAGATGTTCTTTTCACCTTTCAGAATGTGATTTTTTTTCCTCTGTGATCTAAAAGACTGACAGCTGTAAGACAGACTTTAAAAAAGAAATCCAGTATAAATATAATTTGGTCTGATAAAAAAAAAAGAGTAAAATCTTACAAGTTCAATGGTAAAAATTTGACTGAAATCGGATGAAAAATAAGGAAGTTATGACATTTTGAAGTTTTGCTAATTTCTGCAAAACAGTTCTTGTACAGTGGATATGAATATGCAAATGAGTGAGCTAACCATGTCATACCCTCACAATTTTCCATTGATCATGTACAAAAAAAATGACGAAAATTCAATGTTTCTGTCATTGAAGTCTGAAACATGATGTTATTCCTTGTTGAATAACTTTAGAATAGTGATCAGTTAGATATACAAGGATTTGAGCCTCGGGCATAATTGCATTTGAATGAAAAACTGGAAATTTCAAAATTTTATTTACGAACTATGGGATATGGTAAGTTGTGAGGGAATGACATGCTCACTTTTCCATTTGCATATGTAATTGACTGTTCAAGAACTGTTTCTCCCCAAAATAGCAAAACTTCAAAATGTCATAACGTCCTTATTTTTCATCCAATTTTGATCAAAATTATACCGCTGAAATCATCATATTTTACTCTTTTTTTATCAGACTAACTCATATTTGGACTGGATTTCCCCTTTAAAGAAATGAATTCCATCTCTTTGTTTTGCTTGTGAGCAGAATGCAGAGTACTTTGGTGATACATGGCGCATGCTGCACAGTGTGGCCTTCCAGTTTGAATACATCTTTGCCCTCACCAATTCCCTGTGTGATGTCATCCGCTACGTCCTTCAACATCCTGACGCCATGGAAACCTTAGAGTACATGGAGAGTATAGAAGCTGCCAAGGCAAAGGCCAAGAAAGGGGTTACCATTCCAGTCAAGAAGGTTTGTCACTGAGATAATGATCTATGAATTATCCAATAAACAATTTACCTGCGGACTGTATACAAACATTTCTGCCTAGGACAAACATGTATAGTGCCGGCTGGTTTATTGTGCTGAGTAGGATGTTTAGCCAATGTCCAGACCTTACACCCCACACACTGACTGCCCTGATCACTTTCTACTCTCCTTGTTAAAACTGCCTTCTTTTTGTATTAGCTGCTTCATGGTCAGCAATAGATGAGAATTAATTTCATTCCATCATCTCCCTAAACCTGATCATGAAATTTTACCGTAGGTCGCCTATCAATGTATTACTGAAAATGAAATCTTCACTTCTTTTCTGAATAGGGGAGATGAGTGAATACCTTTTCCTGTGATAAATTAAAGACACAGAGTTTTACATTATCTGGATTTTTATGATCATTTCTGACTTTCTGTGTGTACCAAATCAAAGCGATTCAAATGTCCTGCTTGTAGTCAAGATTTACATATGATAAATGTCTCCTGTGAGTATCAGATGTGGTAATATATATATTTGATTATATTGTATGTGTCCCTGCCTTTGGACATATTTTGGACATTAAATCACATGTGTACATGTACTGCAAGAAATATCTGCATTACTATTAGAAAACTGATACATTCATCTGGCTTACCCAGGATAAAAGTACTTTCTAAACTGATGATGTCCTATGAATTTGTGTTTATAGTTTCCTGTGAAGGAGTCTACCCTTGGCAGTATGAGTACAGCATACTTGGAGAAGGTACAGGAGGTGCTGAATGAGCCGGGCAGCCTTGTTCCCCAGTCCCTACCCAGAGTGATTGGTGACAAACTAAGGGAGGTAGTAGAGAAGCACCCCCAGACTGGTGATCAGACCATTGTCATTGAGAAGCAGGTTGGTAACAACAGGACTTGTGGGCCCCAGTTTATCTATTTTTTTTTTGAAGTTATGATAGCAACTCTTTCTGAAATGGCTATTGCCATGGTGATGATAATAATCCAGCTTCCTGATTGGCTGTTGCTATGGGAAGTCACCATTCCAGCAAGAGTTGCTATCTTAACATCTTTTATGAAATGGGACCCTGGCTGTGTCATCAAGTTTCGTGGGGAATTCTTCAACTGGGTCAAAATTTAAGAATAAACAAGTAAGTCACCTTTTTACTCATAAGGTACATAGTGACTTGTCTTGGTGGTCTCTCATGTGATATGCAGCCTGTAAGGGCCTTTTGCAGTACTGTAAAAGTGGTTTCTTTTGCGGTGGTTTTATTTTCGCGCTTTGAGGTGGAACCGCGAATTTAACAGCACGCGAAAATGTTTTGAACTCGTCTCTTGTTACAACGCTATCATTACCGACCGCGAATTTAAACACACACGAAAAAGTCGGCACCGATGGAAACCACGAAAGTTTCTGTATGCGAAAGAAACCACTTTTACAGTACTATGGGGCTACCATACTGTTTCCTCTTATTGTGTTATATACACCATCGGATAGCAAGGATGATGATTTCCCTTGTAATATCTGCCAAGACATTCCAGTTGAACCTTCGGTGCCACTTGATTGTGATTCTCAAACCAGCTCCCACTTTACCAGAAGTGCCCAAGCAGGCTCCCATT
Source organism: Diadema setosum (assembly GCF_964275005.1). Classification (NCBI taxonomy): domain Eukaryota; kingdom Metazoa; phylum Echinodermata; class Echinoidea; order Diadematoida; family Diadematidae; genus Diadema; species Diadema setosum. The sequence continues at coordinate 27,806,337 of NC_092688.1, read as the reverse complement.
TCTTATAACTCTCACAGTTATAGTTATGCTGAATTCATACCCATCACTTAAAGGGGAAGGCTAGTAACTGATCAGTGGGAATCAGTGGAAATACTGGCAGATGATTGTTCCAATCCTTATGGGATTCATTCAAGAGTTCATTGTATATCTATTATTGCGTGAAAATGATTTGCTTCAGAACGGTCTCATATTCAAGTAATGTGCAGATTAATGCTCCGTCACTGACCAGGGACGCTAACCTGGAAGCATTAAACTGCACATTACTCGAATATGAGACCATTCTGAAGCAAATCATTTTCACACAACAATAGATATACAATGAACTCTTGAATGAATCCCATAAGGATTGGAACAATCATCTCCCAGCATTTCCACTGATTCCCACTGATCAGTTACTAGCCTTCCCCTTTAAGTGGTGCAAAATTTATATGTTAGTGTATTCTCAGTGTTTGTGTGCTCATTACTCTCTATAATATGTTATATGTATTTTCCCGTTGGTTAGGGTACCTTTACCTTCATGGGATTTATGGGCAACATGTGCCATACATGCTGGTAAGCTCCTGTACATGAAGCATGCTAATTTCTTCGTCACCTACCGAAATAACACTGAATGTCTAGCAGAATTACAGTGTAGCATCTGAGGTAACAGCATTTGTGTAGTCATGATGCAATACATGTTTTGGGATTTGGTGTAGCACTTACGCGTTTGGAAATTTTCGACATTTTCTCTTTTTTTTTGGGGGGGGGGGGGGGAGGGGGTGTTTACATTGGCAAGTCCATGGTTGGTGACAATGATATTTTGATTATGCAGTTTGTATTATGATTTCCAAAGTAACAGAGCAATGCTGTAGTTAATCAGCCCCCTTCGCATGATTTTGAGGTGAATTTTCAACAATTGTGACAGTTTGCTTAATTTGCTTGTATTGCTGACTAACTCAGTCACACATGAGTTGTTCTCTGCATTCCATTTCACAGTCTAACTTGAAGCTGAAGGAAATTCTGGACCTCCTCATCCCTGTCAAGGTGGCTATAGAACATGATGTCCACCAAGCATGCAACAAGGTCCAAGAAAATCTTAAACTTTTGGCTGGCACATGAAGATGAAGGTAGAAGAGAAATACATCAAGAGAAAGGACTCTTCAAGATAGATATCCTCATTGGTCGAAAAGCAGAGTTAAAATTGTAGACTGGCAGTTTGAACATTTACGATATAATGAAGGAGGTTCCACTCTCTGTGTGGAGCCAAATATCTTTTTTATTTATTTATTATTTTCAGTTGTAACCACTGGGAACCAACAGGAGTTAGTGTGCCAGTGCCTAGTGCCTGGAGCCTCTAGGTAAGAACCTCCTACACAAGAGTTGCCAATCTTGTGATGCATTCAGAGCCAAGAGCCTGGAGGAAGACATTTTACCAGACAAGCTAGGAACCAACAGTCTCAAAATAAGAAGTGAACAGGTTGCAAGACCGTGGAAAGACCCTCAGACTCTCATGACATAAACTGAGCTGACAGCTAAGAGTTTCATGTATTTGTGGCAACTTAAGAAGTATCAGTAAAATGAAAAAATAACACAAACATTGAATGAAAAGAAATTTGTGTGGAGTTTGATTTTTATTATCACAGAACTAGGAGTTGAGAGCTAATATGGAAAGCTCACTTGTTCACACTGCAATCAATGTTAGTTGCCAAGCAAACCTCTATGTGGCAAAGGATGACCTTGATGGATTTGCCCATCATTGGTCTTCTTCCCACATTTCTAAGGCATGAGGTTTGCCTGTTAGCGAAAAAGTGCAGCCACTGACGTTTCTTTTGAGTAAATCAGAATGTAAGTCAAAACCTGTGACCAACTTTGATACCTGTGGAGTTTGAATTGAGGAAGGGAATAGATGGCATGTAAACTCACAACATCTGCTATAAAAAACAACAACTTAAGTCATCTTAACCAGGGAGGTGTACAGTTAGTGTTTGTTTTATTTCTGTAAGATGCATTGCTCATAGAAATGATTATGAGTGGATGCATTTTTATCAGCAACTTGAACTGTTTGATCAGGCAAGGTCCTGATAAAATAATAGCACTTTCAGTAAATAGGTAATCTTGACTACATCTATAGTAAACCATAGTGCATTTATATCCTATGTTGACTTTCAAGTACTACCAGGGGGAAGTGAGATTTAATTCTTTTTGTTAGTTTATCATAAAGCTGATTAAAATTAGTAAATTCGACCACCCAGCTTGTCTCAAAATATCTGCATTGAGGACATATATCAACTTTACCACTGCCACTACCATGGCCCTTGAGTGTTGACTTAAAGCTAATGGTGTCAACACCTGCCCAATGTGCAGTGTCTTTAATCCACTTCAAGTTGGTCATCTGCTGCCTCATTGATGTGGTTTTCTATAACACATATAAAAAGATGCTTATCTGTGCTCCTAGATGTACTGGTACATTCTGTGCGCCACTCCATTATCTCAGCATAAAGCATCTCTTTTCAACTGAATAAACTAATTATCTGCATATGCAGAGTGGATGCGAAGAAGTTGTAGTCCTGGGTTACTAAACGCTGTGTCATGTTTACAGTCTTTTCATAACTCTTCCTAGGCAACATTAATTCTGCTCTACCATTGTAATGTATGAGTGTAAAATCTGCCTCAGAATTCTGACTGCTTGGTAAATGGGCTTCTGTCTGCCAAATGTTTTTGTTTATGCACCACTGCCAAAATACTAGCTGATTTGCAGATGGGGAACTTCAGCCCACAGCTGTCATATTATCTCATCTTGGGGAAGACATGCCTATCTCTCTTGTCTGAGTAGAAAGATTTCAGGGCCAACCCTGCAGCTATGTCTGGATCTAGCTCTTGCAACTACTTAGCCTGTTCCTCTAGAGACCTCTTGTGTCCAAGATAAGCCCTAAAAAAAAAAGAAGTTCTATTCCAGGAGAAAAAACTCTGAAGGCATTATGAACATCTTTCCTGATAACAGGCTGGTGGTGGCCAAAAGACCTTCTTGGGAATGTCTGATGATAAATGTGTTTTTCATGGCAACTCACATAACATTACATTATTTTTTGTGAAGATGTGAGAAGATAACTTCAGCACATCTACCAAAAGCCTAGGGGTAGAGCTGAGGCAGGGGGGGGGGGGGGATTTATATTGCCATGATTTCTCTTACAAAATGAAACAGAAACTTAGTTAATCTCCTTGATGCTCAGATAAGATCTGAGTAACAAGCATCTTGCAAATCTATTGAACGAATATCAAAGGTATTGTTTACCATTGGGAGCAGTGATTCAAAAACATGTTTGAGTTATCACATTTGATGCATATGTGTAGGTCAGTTGTATCACAAAGCATCCTACTGTAAAACAATTTTGCAATAAAGCCTAAAATATAAGGAGATATCACTATTTTTCTCAATAAGCCATAACTGTATCTAGTTTATTCTAGAAACAATTTTATCATAATTATTCACATTTTGTATATATCAATACTTTGATTGATACTGATTACAATTTTTACATTGGTTGTTCTTATCCCTAACTCACATTTAAGAACTATTTTGAGGCACTGGGGTTTTGTTTCATCTGCAAATGGTAAATATGCCTTTAAGCTAATGGTAGCATTAACTGAGCCCACAACAGCTTCTTTTATAATGGACTTCTACACAGAACATTCCTGTAGTAGACCCTTCAAACCATACTGCATAATGTGGCAATTTATTCGTACAGCAATGTTTGTTGTGTACTGGTACTTATTTGTAGATACTTACGTTAGGACAGCAATGTAGTATATGCACTGGTCAGTAATAGAAACACTTAAAGACCAATTTGAATATCAATGTGCATCACATGAACTTTAATACAAATGCCACATCACGTTGAATTACAATGAGAAAATGAAAGCAATCAACTCTCCCTCAGACCCTGTTAATAATTCTGCCATCAAGATTCAGCTGACGAGGGATACACGGAATACCTCTATGGCAAATGTTGCCGACTGTACTTAATTTATCTCAAAATAAGTGTTTCAGACTTTATTACATTTTCTGATTGCATTCATTGCAGCGAATAGCCAGTTTTAGGCTTCTAATTTTTTTTTTTACTCAAAGTAAGTAATTTAGGTGGCTCTTTTTTTCTTTGGGCCTTTCGTTTGTTTTTGTGAGAATATGGTATGGATGCTGGTACTACATGGACAACAAGCATCCTTCAACATGCTGAGCCTGTTACACTTTAACAAAAAGCTGAAATGGCTTGGATGTGTAGGCAGGTAACCTTCAATGAGTGAAGGACTTTTGCAGCTTTTAAACAATTGAACTGGAATAATATATCAAAAATGTTGACCTTGATATGTAGATATGCAGAACATATTTCTCGAGTGTCAGAAAGTGCAGAAAGTAATGGTGAATAATGACAAAATAATTGGGAAAAAAAAACTTCCTGGGCAAACGGTTTCCTCAATATTAACACAAAGCTAACTCAAAATTGTGCAAAACTATTTTTGAGAATAACAGTCATGTGCCAAGGTAACATGATCATGACAAATGAATAAGGGAAAACCCTATGCAGCAAACTACTTCTCCAGAATTTAAGCAATACAAATGAAATTTTGTTTCCACTTTGTGTTGTGTAATATATTATTCTGTACATGAAAACAGACTGAGAAAATTCTTATTTGTGTGTGTATGAAATATTTGATCTTTATCCGAGTAAAATAATAATGTTAGTAGAGTATCGTACGGAAGTGTGCTTTTCATCTCAATGCCCTCTTTACTCACACAAGGTAATAGTGTGGGGCAGGGGGTTTAATCACCTAAGTGAGGGTTTTTTGTACACATTTAAGCCTTGACAATGAAATAAAAGCACACAAAAATACCCCACAAAAAAGAACTTTGCCAGTTTAAAAATTCCACACCAAATCATGAACAGAATTCATTTTGTGACTTTGTGTATGTATACTGCTCACATCAGGATCTCCTCAGTGACCAATGAATGTGTAATAGATCTATATTTAAACTTGTTTTATGATGCTGAAATATGACAGGTTCCAGCATATCAAAGTGCAATAGACTCTGCATTCCATTGAATCTAATTCCCGTTCAATTTTAATCTTGTTCTTTTTAGCATAAGATTTCATACAAATGACCGCATTGTGTTTACACCAACATTCTTTGTTTGTCCTGAAAATACAGTCCTTTGGTATTTACAATTGAAAAAAATCTATTTGACAACTTGGCAATGATACTTCTAGCTTATTTTGACTCAGTGTGTACATGTACTCGAGTTCCAGTGCTTAACAACTACTGTATACGCCATATATTTAGCGAGTCTAAATTTTCACGAATGGGGACTTCCAAATGATTTCGCGAGTGGTTAAATTCGCGATCATGGTGGACAGTACTATACGGAGAAATGTACACGTGCACATCACACTCATATTAGGATCAGAGTCAATATATTTGTGTGTCTTTAATTTTGTGAATAGCACCTGACTCGCGAAAATAAAAATCTCGCGAAATATTTGACGTATACAATAACCCCCTCCATGCATATACTGTCACGCAGATGTAAGAGAAACATTGTGACAACTTGTTTGAGACAATGCCAAAACATTTCAGAATGATACACACAGCACATACATGCACAGTATAATTGTTTCTACAAGTCTTGTACAAACATCAGTTATAGTAAAGTATCAGTACAGAAGTGTGCTTTTCATCTGACTGAGGGCAATGGGTCAGTTCTCTGTCACAATACATCTGCCAAATAAAGCTATCCTCATACTTTGTAGATATTTAACATACAAGCCCACAAGTTTAAATAGTCCACATAAAGACTAGGAACCCGTTTCTGAACTCTTACTACTTTTCAGCTATTATTACAATTAGAATGAAAAACCTGTTTCTAGGTTGGATACAAAAAGAAACCTTACAAAACTACATTGCTGACTTGGTCCCAAGTGTCATTGTGTATTATTCAATGTGAACAATACTGTGCATATATAAACAAGCCCCGAAGTAGTTAAAAAAAATCACATAAAACAAGGATTTTTGCAGCTGAATGTCTTCATGAAAACACAAGAAATGTAGTATGCTAAATCATAGAATCTACTTTACTTAGCTGTAGTGCTCACCCCACAAACTACTCTATACATGTACTCCTCCAGTGCAGATTATGAAATCATAGTCATGAACCCTTACAAACAAAACATCAGTACTGGAAATACATGGTGTGTTCAGCTTTTTACGGAGGACACATAAAATCTCCACTGCTACTCACACAAAACATGATACAAAGTACAGTTGTACACGTTTTTCCGATTGAAGTGCCTGCCTGTATCTAATACCACTGATAGTGCACCTTGACACACTAAAATCCCACTCCATTAGAACATACAATGTTCTGACTTTCAGCTGCATACAACAATGCTTTTACCTTTCCACAATTTGTGCTAGGCAGCTGTCATTCTTTCCAGTAGTTTAGTTATGATACACTGTTATCAGGATTTGGGCATAAACAGCCGAGAGCAGTCCATGTGCTTTATAGTCCACATGCACGAGATACGATGTGGACAAGTACGTATGTTTTTAAAAGTCTAGTATGATATCAAGGGGTACGTTCGAGCGCTTCCCTAAAAGCAAACTGAGCCGTTCCATACCAGGGCAAGAGGAGCACTCGAATACTCTGTGTATCATACCATACTGAACCAAGCCCAAAGTGGAACACTTCCCTATGAGCTCCAAAAGGGTACCAAAAGCGTACCAAAAGTTCACATGTGAAGAATGTGCATAACATGTAGACATCATAATGCAAATAGTTCATTCTCTTTGTTCGGGACATCTGTAAGTAGTTTAAGCATGCCAGGTGAATGACCCTGTTGCTACAAAACGTGTGACCTCCTCTGAAAATAACTCGTGAGGTACGCTTTCTCAACAAAGCGCTCGAACACTCCAAATCTGGCACAGTTCAGTACGATACGCTTTAGTTCAGTTCGCTTTGGTTTGCTTTAGAGTGCTTGAATGCACCCAAGATGAACAATATGGGCTTATCAATGTGAGATTGTGTTTATAGTAGGGATCAGAGATAATCCCACCAACTCTTGGGGAGTCTAACAACGATTAGCCCTATGTGAGAATATCATCTTTGAACACAAATATAGAATAAACACATACGCATGACTGAGGTACACATACACCTTGTATGTGCAACACATGCAGCAAATATGGAACACATGAAACTGATATTCTGTACTATACACAAACAAAAAAAAAATACAAAGAGAAAAGAGAGAGACAGAGAGAAATATCCGATGTATTACACACAGTGTTTCCTAAATAGTACATTTGCCATTTAGCCATGTTTCGCCTTTTTCTTTTTCTTTCTCTCTGACTCTTCCCTTCTGTTTATAATTGTATGACATTTAAACAACCGGTACATACTGGGTTCCAAATCTAGTGTGCAAATGATCTTCACACATACATGTATAGTCCTACTTTTGTCTCATCACACATTTTACTATACATACAGTCAATCTCACCAAAGGGACCAGAACAAAAAAGAAGAAAAAAAAAAAATCCTTTGTTTACACATGAGTTATCCCATTTAATACCCATCCAGGGTAAAATAATTTCCTTCACTTAGCCAATTTTTTGACTTGTGCAAGGTTGACTTGTGTGAGGTAGACTGTATCTTTGTCTGATGTTGTTGCTTTTAGTTTGATATTTTGAGAACTCTGTTGTTAAAATGGCAACAGGTACTTCCTAATCTGTCTTCCTGAGAGCAGATCAGTTTTTCTAATGTACCATTGCTATAATCAAAACCAGCACAAATTTTCAACCCCCAAAATAATAATAATATAAAAGAGAAATAAGTAATGCATAATTCATTCCCCTATCATCTTGCAAAATATGACATAAATTCAAATTAGACTAAACAATTCAAATCACTGAGGACCGTAACTACCCACATGAGTAGAAAAACATTTGAGAGAAAAGTATTTTAAACCTCTCAGCTTTGTGATGGCCAAATTGAGCTAGGAGGACCCAAAGCATCACATCGAGTTTTTAAGATGTACATATGAATGAATGGACAAGACAATCTCACAACAAATTGGTCTCTTGCACCTCATGGACCGAAGAGTGTCAGAGAAAATATCTAGTGGTGTGGTGGTCCCTCAATTAAAGTCCAATCTTTGCCTTCATAACAGAAGGGCATCCTTGTCATTGTTTAGCCGCAGCTCTGCACAGATGAAGCTGAGGGGGAACACGAGACATGATGGTGGAGAAATTTTTTACTCAAGCCTTGGAGTCTGGGAGGTCTGTGACACGGTCTTCCTTGTGCTCACCGAGAGGAATCCCCTCTGGGTGGGGAAGGGAGGTCAGAGAGGAGGAGGAGGCCTGGGAGAGTGGGATGGTCTGCTGTGATGAAGACAGACTGCGTGATGTAGCTGTGTGCTTCTCAGACGAATCTCTGCAGTAAAGATAAAGAGACATCTTAAGGTCTCTCACATGCACACACATTCCCAATTGCTAAAGATTTTTTAAAACAAAATCTTCAAAATACATATAAAAAAGATTTATATTTGTAATGTAATTGGTATCTGATTAAACAAACTTCTCTTCAATCTGAAATTTCCAAATACAAACTCCACTCACAGGTCCATGCAGAAAGACTGCCATTTACCCACCCCAAAAGTATATAATTATGTTCTGTCAACCTCTAACAAAACAAATATACAGAGTAGTCTCTATAAATTGAAAGAAATGTATGTCCTGCCTTTACATGGGCTTGCTTTACACACAAATTCATACCTACAGCTACCTACTTTTTATCAAACTGGCATAACAACTTTCTCATCAAATTTCAATGATTCATTTGAGAATCCTTTGTACAACAAAATGATGGGTATGGGAGAGTCCCTTCGTTTTACAGGTTTGAGACCCTAATCTTTTAATCAGCATGTAATCACTGTTGGGACAGAGACTTCTCCTTCACCTTTCTACTGTGGCACCAAATGAATAATGTAACTAAACAAGTTAAATTTCCTGTCGGGGCAAATCTTTTTAACCTGGTATGAAAGAAGTCAGACAGTCATTTAGTTCAAGCGTGTCATTTTGACCTTGACACCTACATGTACACCTTGCATATTTCAAGTAAAACTCACAACATGCAAACAAACACGAGTGATAAGAAGGATTATAAAATGGGATTAGGAATGCAGGCAAAAAGAAGTGCTGAAATGAGTCACGGTGCTCTCTTTATTTTTCTGCTAGTGCACAGGAGTACAAAATGTGTGCAGCAAAAAAGCATAATTTCACTGTATGTTATCCTATGGCAGACTAATGATAGTGCTGTGCAGCCAGCTGTGCGTGAAGGCACAAATCCAAACAATCCCTTTGATTTACAACACGGTCGTCTGCATGGAAGATAGATGAGCAGACCCATTGTATTGAAATACTAACTTTAACCAGCTGATATCACAGAACATAGATCAAGTTTATAAAAACAAGCAATGCAAAGATGTAAGTTTGTGATGTTAGTTGAGATGCAGCACACTCTTACATACTCATGATGTTGCACCATTGTACACTGTTAATACCCTCGAGTGTGCTGCCTCATCACTAACACACTCTAATCTTTGCATTATCTGTATGATGTCATTAAACTAAGTGACTTTGAAAAGAAAAACATACTCCACACATGAACAGCTTAGTGTTGATTATACATGGAATGCAAAGGTAAGCCATTCATGAACTGTAGGCATGACAGTCCATTACCATGATGTGGTGAGATTGACACAGAGTACAACTTGCACTACAGGAAAATTGAACATTTCAGGGGAACATGCTCCTTGCCCTTCTTGCGGACCTGCATGCCACATTCCAGATTATCTCCATAACAATGGGAATAGCAAAAAAGGGCAAATCACTCATTAATCATGACTGCTTGACTAGTGTTTCCATATTTAATAATTTTGCACACACATATACATGCATAAAAACAAAAGAAGTTCCATGCATGTGCACACCACATTTCCAATTTGTTAAAAGTTTATGTTTATTTTGAGTGGCATTAAAGTTGTTCCATCTATGATGTTGGAAGTGTCTTCAACCCTTTGCTGCCACTGTATGAAAGAGTTTTAGTCAGTAGAGTACCAAAGGGATGATGTCACAGTCACTTGCTATAGATTGGGTTGGAAGCAGGTGTGCGCATAAACACTTAGGCCAGGTGAGGTTGTTTAGAACCAAGTTTCCATGGCGATGAATGGCTATGACATCACACTTTGGTACTCTATGACAATTTCTTATTGTTGATCAGATATCAATGGACTCACTTCTTTGATTTTTTCTTGCTCTTCTCCTGGTTGACCTTGTCCAAGGCTGCTGCAGCGGTCAAAGCATTCAGGTCCATCTGGGGTACCCCACCCAGCCCCATAGGACCTGCTCCCATGCCCAGGAGACCCTGCATTGAGAATTGCTGCTGCAGTCCCCTGTCAAAGGCACGGGGGTCAATACCTGGTGGCATAGCTGTTGGAGGGAGCCCAAGACCCCCCGTAGGAGAGAGCAGGACAGGGTGATGGTGGTGGTGTGGGGAGAGGAGAGAGTGAGGGGAGGGTAGAGATGGCTGCTGTGGGTCGTGTGGAGAGGTCAAACCTGTGGCAGAGAATATGTACGACTACATAAATACAGAACAAATTGTACATCATTAAAACAGCATAATTTAACTAATACCACGACAGTATTTCTTCTAAGAAAGAAAATGACTTAGAATGACAGCAATGGGGTAAAAGGGAACAAGTTACAGATTACTGAGATTACAAGGTATGGGCAAAAACCTCAGTCATGTGAAGGTTGGTAAAGCATGTAGCACTGCACATCAAGTCAGTACCGTAAATAGCAGCGTATTAACCGCACCCCCTTTTTTTCAGCAGTCAGGGGAAAAGGGACAGTGCGCTGAAAAGCGTGGAAACGGCAATGCAACAGGTGGAGATACTGCTGACATGTTGATTAAATTGAGTGACATGTTTGGGGGAAAAATTTGTTGATTTTTGTACCATAAAAAAGAAGGAAATATGCAGTAGAATGCCTAACAAAAAGGAAATTATTTCACACATTGGACACTGAACATTGCCTGCACACTTAATGCAAACATTCAGTACATATTGACTGTAACAGTGTATAAACAGCACCCTGAATTTTGACCTTTTTCAGCAGGAAAAAAGTGTGGTTAATACACTATCATTTACGGTAACATGAATATCACCATCATGTGCACTTCTACAACTCGTTTGTTTTGGACATGAAATTAACTGATTCCATGCATTCTTCATTGAAAGAGTAGCATGATTCTCATCAAAATGTATCAAGGATATTGTGTTAACCCTAAAAAGACTGGGGGGGGGGGGGGCCTAAAAGGCCTAAAAGGCCCCCCCCGCGCGAAATGTCGAGGGGGGGGCCTTTTAGGCCCCCCCCCCCCGACATTTCGCGCGATTACTCTGCAACACGCAATGCTCTCGCCGCGATGCTCTATGACTTTTTTCTTTCGAGTTTCCCGCACATTTTGACACCAAATTTGTGACGCCCGGGGGTACAGTTCTGAAGTTACATAACTTTTTGTACATGCACGTGAGGCCGAAAATGGCTCAAAAATGTGATTTTGTGTACAAAGTCAATGCAAATTGAGTTTTTTCACATGGTTCATATAAATATGCTTATTTTTACTCTCAATGGCTAAAATTAATTTGTTTTAGGAGTATTATGCTTCAGAAAGTGTCTGCCACAAATTCTGTTAAAAAAAACAACAAAAACAAAAGGTTGAAAAAACAAAGAAATACATAAGAAATTCATAAAACAATAAAATAAATAAGAAATTAATCTTGATACCGAATTTTTTTTTTCAAGTACATTTGCAAAGAATGCCACAAAGAATAATTAGACCAAAAATGAGCACTTTTGGAGCTTTATTTACTGATTTAGATCAAAGAGTCTGATTTCTCGCATAAATTAGCATAATTAATCAAAATAAAATAAAAGAAGACTATTTTGTAAAATTTAAATATACGATCTTGTAGATTACATCGCACACTACCATTGTGCAAATTTCCGCGGCGATCGCGCGATCCACGGCCGAGATCTTAAGGGGGGGCCCTTTAGGCCCCCCCCCCCCCCCCAGTCTTTCGAGCTACCAAAATAGCCCAGTCTTTTTAGGGTTAAGGCACAATCTCTAGGACAAAATCAGTGCCTTCATACAAATGCAAGAAAATCCATTTCTGAAACTGTTGGTCTCTGAGCTTCAAAGGAGTGAAGAGCACAACAAAATGTACATGGTAGTCATACATCAGAAAGATAACAATTTGAAACATCACTGGCCAGTATAAAAGGTAGAATACTGACAGTCATTCTACATTTACTGTATCTACCATGTCTGTTTATTACGTATCACTGATCTGCAATCAAAAATGATTTTGCAGGAATAAATCTGCCAATTAAAGATGTACATAGATGGCTACAGAGTACTAGGATATTTTGTTTTCCTTGGTGTACACATTGTACCTCGGGACTAGCACTAATATGACTTGAAGGGGGTACAGGCCTATATAATATAACAACTACCTCAATCCTCCCTAAGGAGGGGGAACTGACCAATAGTGGATCAAGGAGGGCTTACCTGGGACAGTCATAGTAGGTGGCTGAGAAATAGGTAGACCTTCGGCAGCTTTGCGCATGAGTTCCGCCAGGAGCTATTCATCATGAAAGTAATTACAAAGAAAGGAGGTTTCACTTAGGTTTCACTGAGTTTCTACTTAACACTATTAATATATAAACAATAGGACAATAAAGACTACAAACTGTTTTTATTTCCCAAAGCTGCACAGTTGATGCAACCCTGCACACTAAATCTGCTGTCACATCCAACAACAAAAACACAACATGCTAGTAACGCTTTGCTCTTACATGGAGAAAACAAGTAAAAGCAATTTTTTTTTTTTCTATTCCTGGCTGATGAGACAATAAAAAACAACCATCTTCTATGCTGTCAGGAAAGGCATAATTTGACAAAGACAAGCTTGCTTCTTCATCATCCCTCTCTAGGACTCATTTAGAGTAAACCACTTGCCAAAGGGAACTTGGTGCATTCTGTTTAGTACCTCCAATATCCTTACAATACCTCAGAGAAACAGGTTACTTTTAGTAAACATTTACAATAAATGGTATTTTTTCCTTGATGACAATAACTACGGCTTAGGAAGATATATAATCATTGATGGCAAGTACTGGACATGTATGAAGAAATGAATCATTCCCCAGGCTGATGAAGACCTTCAACTCCCATAGAAAAGAATGACCATTCCATCTTGCTAGCCTGAAGTGAGACTACTTACTGGCAGCTGTTCATGCAGGGCCTGTGGCGGAGAGTGCAGTTCATGTGGGAGGGGAGTTCGATTGCCACCAATCAGGGCTGTGCCCTGTAGTCTCTTGGCAGGCTTTTTCTTGGGTCGACGCTTTTTCTTTACAACCTTCTTCTCTTGCTCCTACACATCATGCAAACAAACAAGCAAAAGACTTATTCAGAAAGAGATTATATATTATGTTCATTGACTGAATGACAAAAATGAAAGGGCTGCAAACGTTGAAATATTTTGTCCTGTGGAAATCTTCATCAAACCTTTTTCTTCTGTTCATATAAATCATGCAAAAACACTTGCAAAAGACATACATTCAAAAGCAGATTATATCCTGTTCATTCAGTGAAATGTGCCAAAACAAAACTACTGAAAACACAAAAGACTTTGAGGTGAAAAACAACTTCATGAATTTCCCCCTTTTCAGAACTAGCTCAAAAACATAAAAACATGCAAATAAAATATTATGGCAAAATTGAATCATGTAATGATATACATGCTTTCATTTGCACAACTTTAAACATGTTCACTAAATTGGCCTACAGCCAAAAAACAAACAACAATAACATAACCAATCATGCAAAATTTGCCATCTATTCAGTAGGTTATGACATGTTCATCAATCCATTGAAGACGAGTCCCGAGTATACTCGGGCAAGTGTCTATCGGAAATGTATGTTGTAGCAAAATCAGCATGTCCTCAATGGGTTAATCAAGAATCTGAGAACTGTCAATACTACTCTGGTGATGATGAAGCCAACTCACTTTCTTGGTCTCCTTACTACTGTCCTCTGATGACAGAGTGGAATCTGAGTCTGTACCAGGGTCAATGACCCTCTCATACTGAAGCAGGCGGTCAAGGAGGAAGTTCTTGTCCCTGGAAATCTTCAGCAGCTTTCGCTGAGCCCTCCGCAGCTCCTCCTGAAAACATTCTTGCTCCTGGGAGGAGGACAAGAGGTTCAGTCTAGATAGGGATCTTTCTTTACTTTTTTTTTTTTTCAAAATATGCCTGTCTAATTACTCTCTTATTTCAAATACAATTATTTCTTTTATTTGCCCGGTGTTATCAAGTGAACTGTTGTGAACACTCGTGTAGAACTTCTACAAGTCTATTTTGTTCTTGTTTATGTTGTCTTTTCTTCCTCATGGAAAGCTTTGTCCATGATTACTTTTATGACAGGGAACAAACTTTTATTAACACCAAAACTGGTCAAGCTGAGACACTGGTAGGTTATGAGTCTCAAAAGAATGATCTACAAAACAATGGTCTTGAAGGCTATGGAGCCCTTTGTCTGATTCTGCAACAAATAAAGTAAACATTTCCACATCAAGCATAATATCACTTCTTCTTCTTCTTTTCCTTTTTCTTCTCATGTGGCACAATATTCCTGGTTGATCTCACATTTGAATACTGTAAGTACTGGTAATGTTTCCAATAATACACTTAAGTTAACAAAATTATTGTTTTTTTGGACATTTCACATCAACAATCACTGCACATGGTAACAGACAGCTGAACATATCACAAAACATTCTAACATCCTTGGAAATCAGCTCTACTTCAAAAGATTACACGTACATGTACCTATGTAAAATTGCATATTGTACGCATGACTTGTACTTACAATACTGTAGGTGCATGTACAAATGTATGACAGATTTCTCGATTATTGAAGTCACTAGCCAGAGACACAATCTAGAATGGTGCAATTATTACAGTGAAAGAATATACTTGTTGTTTCTCCAAAATATGCATTTCTGCAAAATGCAGAAAAAGGGCTTGTTTAGCAATGAAACAAGAATAAGACTTATCATTATGGTACCTATGTATAAAGTATTTAATTCATTGACCTCTTTTACTTACATAAATCAGGAATCTCATTTTTCTCTTCAATGAGCGATACTTTTCTTTGAAGTTCACCTCCTCTACCCTGGGTGCTTGTTCTCCTGTGATGAAAAAATCATGATGGAAAGAGTTCAGGTAGCAGACACTGAGATGACTTCATAGCTCAATGTTTCTGTGATTCTCACTCAACCACAAAATCAAAATAATGCTGCTGACCTCATTATTGCTACACCAGTGTATGGAAATAATCGGAGCAAGAACGGGAAAAACATGCAGCTGTAATGTTCAATTATCACAAAAAAGAACAAATAAATGCCAATGTGTCCCTTTTGCAAAACTGGAAATTAAATTCCTTTCAAAAGCTGGTAGTATCTGTATGTATATTGTAGAGGTCAATAATTCATATCTCTCCTCAGGATAATAAAACTTACATAATATGTAAGTTACATATTATGTAAAACTTCTTTCTGGATGGTGTACACTAGTACCCCACAATTTCTTTGAACAATACATGTCTGAAACACTGAGCATGTGACAATTTGATTGATGTAGAGTGCAGTATCATATCAACAGAAATCAATGCTTTTGTAAGCTACATCTTGTAAGTCATAATAAATTGGAAAGATGTGCAATTCAAGGCTTTGATGACAAAGCTTTAGTTTCTAAAAAATAACTGGCACAAAGTACGACTACAGGTGAAAATTATGTTTGGAATATACAAGTATGTGAAATAACAGACACTCCATGTGCAAGTAGGTTCTATACATTGTTTGAGTACATGTACTTGCAACATCATCATGTGACTTCTTCTTCTTCCTGGTGAGTGAAGGCAAATGAACAAGCCGATTATTATGTTCTTCTATGCAAATTACTAACTCTTTGGCAAAGACAGGTAGGTCAGTTCATCATGTCTTACCAGATCACCACTAGGAACATGTCATGGTATTTTAGATATTAATACAATTTGCCAAGAGATATATTACACAATTAGCACTGTGTTGGCTAGAACAAGAACAAGCGACAATTACACTGTATGGATCATGCATCTTGCCATTCTAGTCCAGGATATTATTATTCCCAATAGAATTTCTACAGCCATATTAGTTCGTTTCCAAAGAATTTTTAAATTTCATCATTTTTTTACATTTAGGCGTCTACCGCTCTCCTCCATACAAAAGAGGGAGAGGGTTTCGTGAAGCCAGACACAGTCTCCGCATATTTATAACATATCCCCGACGACCAGATAAATTAAGAGACTGATCTTTCGGTCAAACTCAATGGAATGCATAATGATAGTGTAGCTACTGTAGGTACATGTAGCTACACCTGTAGTGACTAGTATGACAGCATCTAGACAGAAAGATCCGTCTGTCCAGAGGAGTCTTTTATTTTTTTTATGTTATCGCCCTCCTCCGTAGATTAGGAGGGATCCATGAAGCCAGACGCAGTCTCCGTGGAACATTCCCCCCGACGACCACATACAGACCAATCTTTCGGTCAAGACAGCATCACAACATTTACAGTTGTATGAGGGTTTTCTGCTCCTAACGTCTCTTTTTGTCTTGTTACATTAGCTGTCTACAACCAAGGAGGTCTAGGCGAGCCTAGTAGTACTTCCTTGCTACATACAACCAGTCTAACAGTGTTAGTCTGCATGTATATTTGTATTTATCACTCGCATTCATTCGTCTTTGGCCACAGCACAGAATTGACGTCCGGTTCATGAGTGACATGAGTGACAAACAGAGTGACAAACAGAGCATTACAAACATTATAAATATAAGACTGGAATATACAACAAAAAGAAATGATAACAACCAAATAAAGTTGCCAATTGCTTGAAATAATGGCATGGTTATGGCTCGTGTAACACTATACAGTCAGCAGGGTAGGCAGGGTCAGTGCAGTGTAGTGGGTTATGGTTCCCGTCGGACGTCGGGTCCGGGCGGGTCATGCCGGGTAAACCTGCGCGCTGCGGCAGTGAAGACAATCATTGTCAATCAAACCCACCCACCCTAGGAAAGAGCCCAGACAAGCAAGAAGTGCGTTTCAAAACAGATATAAAAGAGCCATGAATAGATTAATTACCTGGCATACTGTTGATAGATTGCAGAGAAAGTTAAAGCGCATAAAAATACTGACAAGCGGTTGACTTACAACCTTCACCAACGCCGTCGCAGAACGCATCACACGAATAATGAAACACGGCGTACAAACGTACGTATAACATAGCGATTTCGATCCACACTGCACTGCACACAAACGCATTACCGTAAGGCCGTAGTTGTAGCTTTGTTTGCTGCCCCCAACGTTGATATATGTACATTATTGGCATCCACGTTCAATAAAAAGCAAAAGAATAGCACGGAACAAACATGGGCCGCAAGCCGCGGAACCGGAGAGGGGGATACTTCTGGGCTTGGAAAAACAGAAAAGAAAAGCATTTTGACAAAATTCCAACCCTACCCCATGGCCACTCAGCTCACACATCTTATGCTGCCAGTGGAAAATATAGGAAGCCAGCCGGTACTCAATAACGTGGATTACGCACGATCCTGCTTCAATAACTTGTGAAAAGTCGCTTTTCTGTCAACACCAAAGAGGTCCTCTTTGGTCAACACTCATCCTCATATCACCAATGCGAGAGGGGAAAATGCTGGAGGCCAATGAACAGATGCTTTTTATTCAATTGTTTGTTGTTGTTTTTGTTTGTTGTCAGTTTTTTGCCAGTATTCATTGTAAGTGTATTTCTAACTGTGAAATTAATATAATCGAGATACCACTTTCCTGATGCTATCTTAAGCACAATTTGAATGTAACATCCTCCAATCAACAAAATTATAAATCAATGGAATACAATGCAGATGTAATTCTACTAAAAGATCTATCTTATTAGGAGAGTTCTTTTATATACTGTATATAGACCTTAGTTTGGTCAATTTGCGTATACGATCTTTGTCTTTGCTGTTGTTGTTCTGGTGGAGGTTTTTAATCTTAGTTATTGTTGCATAAATAGATAGGGGATATATTGGTTTGTCTGGTTAATGTACCCTTATTATGAATCTGCATGATATCAGCATCTCCGTAACATTATTTTCTGTAACACAGAAAGGCCAGCTTAATTTTTTTTTCTCTCTTGTTTTTTTGTGTGTGTCGAGTCTGTTCCTCAAGGTGGCAACTTTGAGTTCTTTCTATCTGTTGTTCCTGATTTTCTATACAATAATACTTTTCAAGAGGGCTGAAAAGTGGAAGTAACTTTGAATCTTTGTTTGGTCAAAATGTATCTTTTTTCGTCACGTCCACGGTGACATATTTTTCCTAATTGTTATGAATTGTAGATATATTTTGATAACAAGTAAGCATAAGCCGTTTGTCTTTCCAGCCCATAATACATGCAGGAAAAAAGAAAAGCTACAATGTTGTGAGCTACGCTCTAGGGACATTATTAGGCCTACTTTGGTCCATTGTGCCAGGTATTGGTTTATATTCGTTATTCCGAAGGTTCGTTCATCCGAAAAAGAAATCAGGTTCGTTATTCCAAAACACATACAGGGTAAATTCCCTAATTCGTTAATTCGAAAATGAAAATGGGATAGTTTATCCGAATGTTTGAGGCGTTACACCTTATTTCATATTTTCGGAATGACGAACCTTCGGAATGACGAACTGTACCCACGGTTATAAATGTTATGTTGACACTCTTGTATACCTACTTGGCAGTTAACATCAATCAAAATTCTAAAATATATAATTCTAAGGTGAAAAAGTGACAAATTTTCTTACAGAGGTTGCCGTTTTGTGCAACTATTACATTAATGAAATTCTATGGTCTCAAGATGATAGTGGTTTTTTTTAACATGTGAAAAAAACCCATCACGTTTAGTGGATTCACTTTGAATAGAAAATATTATAACATGAGTTGTGAGTTATCTTACAGGAACATTCATTAGCGAAGTTCAGCTTTCATGGATCAGCTTTCATGGATCTCCATTCAACTAACAAGCTTGAAGCTGTCCTTGTGCGAGATATCGGGGGAGGGGGGTCCCCATTCGCTATAATTCTATAGCAGAAAATAATAATAATGAGGAGAATAGCGACTACAAATTTTCTTACCGTATACTGTTGAATTTAGTGATGAAATTAACAGATTCTTGTTCTTGAGAGAAAATTGAATACAAAGATAGGATAATGAATTGCCGTATTATTTAAAATTTTCACCAGTATAGCTGGGAAATTATTCTTTACATGGTTACCGCAATGTTGCCTTGCTGTATCCAACTGTCTCGTTGCCTACGGGTGGTTTTGTGGAAAGCATAATAATACTTCAGTGAACTACGCCCTCATGAAAGCATTCAACGCTTCGTGTCAGGTCAGCGGGGCTGGCCCCTTTGTTGAATCATGCCATTGTCTACTCATATTTCCGCTATTCCTATCAGTTTTTTCTTCTTTTCTCCTGCAATAATGCAGTGGAATATATCTATAAATGTTACTCTTCGAACGAAAAGTATAGTTTCAGTTAGAAATAGTGCAAAAATACCAAGATTATATACTAGTATATGATTACCGTAGGTGTCCCCCCCAAAAAAAAAAAAAAAAAAAAAAAAATCACAACGGGAACCTTTGCGATGATAACTTTGAAATTAGAAAATCAATCCAAATACGATTTCAGGATATGAAACTTTGACTTATTACCCACATCTTACAGAAATCCCCATCCGATTTGCTTCAGTGGTCAAAGAGAAATGAGGAATTTTGTAGAGCATGTCAGGAATCCCTTCTCTCCAAGTTCCGTCCATTTTGTTCACACATTATGCAGTTCCAAGAGCATCCAGGAAGAATCAGACCCATGACATACTTTACGAAAATCCTAATTTCTCTGTAACCACCAAACCAAACTGGATGGGGTTTTCTGCAAAATATAGCTAAGATGTAATGTTTAAGACCCTGAAGTAGAATTGATTAAACAGTTTGATCATATTGATAGTTATCAATGCGAAAATTTGATTGTATTTATTTATTCATTTTATTTATTTATTTATTTTTTTTTTTTTTTGGGGGGGGGGGGACATACTGTATATCATCACCGCTGCGTCCCCATGAGTGCTGTTTGAAGCTTTTCGTTTGCAAACCCCACATATATGCAGATGTCTGAATAACACTAACACATCACTTGCAAAATACTCTTTCTCCTCCCTGAGCTATCACATACTTCCTTCACTCAAAAACCGAGGGGACCACCCGCCAATACTTACTTCATGGTTTATATCAAAATAGAAGAATTTTTACCATCCACTCAATACAAGAACTGGTCTGTTTGTGTGAAATTTGTGAAAAGTCCCTTGTACTGAAAACTCTTTATATCCATACCATAGTGCTGTCATTGCCTCCAGATAAGAAATTAAAAAAATATGAACTCAGACAGATTTATACTAAACATTAAAGACAGACCTTTTAATCACTAGCTTTATTCTTATCCTTCAAAGCATGCCTATATGTATTCCAGTTATGCTATACGTATATATTATCTGATAATATACTATGCGATTCACTTTCGTTTTCTATTTCTTTTTTCCTTGATTGAAATTAATCAAAATATGTGATTGGTCTATACTATATTATTGCACTTTGTTTCAATTCTTGCTTGATGAAAAAAATAAACTGAACTGAACTAAAAAAAAAAAAAACAAGAGACCCGCGGGTCTAGCGCTCACCTGAGTATCGCAAGTTCACCTTTCACGCAGTCACTAATCTAAATCATTCACAGCTCTACTAAAATTTGACCAGGCATTCTCAAGTAGAAGATGAAAATGTACAATAAGGGCCCAAATTTTTTAAGATTCCTTAATTTGGGGGGATTGGGCCCCCTGGGGCCCTCTGGGTGGGGCATGGTGCCCATTTTGATAAATTGAGATCCTGGCCCCCTAGGGATGCTACCTGCCAAGTTTGACAAAAATCCATCATGAGGTTTTCAGGAAGAAGATGAAAATGTACAATTCAGGCCCCCATTTGGACCTTCCCAACCCCCCCCCCCCCTGCCCCCAAGAGGGGCACCCCTGGATCTGCTATGAACAAACTTGAAACTACAGTCATTAATGTACTCACTCATAGTATTATCTTAGCTCTATAACTTCTGATTCTAGAGAAGATTTTTAAAGATTCCTTAATTTTGAGGGGTTTGGGCCCCCTGGGGCCCCTGGGAGGGGCATGGTGCCCATTTTAAAAAAATCAGATCCTAACCCCCTAGGGATGCTACCTGCCAAGTTTGGTGAAAATTGGTCATGGGGTTCTCAAGGAGAAGATGAAAATGTACAATTTAGGCCCCATTAGGACCCTCCCCTAGGTCCCAAGGGGGGGGGGCACCCCTGATTCTGCCATGAACAAACTTGAAACTACAGTCATCAATGTACTAACTCATTGTATTAACTTAGCTCTATCACTTCTGGTTCTAAAGAAGAAGATTTTTACAGGTTCCTTAATTTTGGGGGGTTTGGGCCCCCTGGGAGCCCCCTGGGTGGGGCATGGTGCCCATTTTAACAAATTGAGTTCCTAACCCCCTAGGGATGCTACCTGCCAAGTTTGATGAAAATCGGTCTTGGGGTTTTTAAGAAGAAGATAAAAATGTAAAAAGTTTACACACGACGGACGCCGGACGAAGGGCGATCGCAATAGCTCACTTGAGCCTTTGGCTCAGGTGAGCTAAAAATAATAATAATAATAATAATGCACACATTCACAAACACGCACACACATACCAGCATTCACATAATGTATATATTGAATTTCATGTAAATACGAAACACACAAAGCCATTTCCAATTGTTATCAAAATTCACTGTTACTATTAATGATATTACAATCTTGACTCATAGTTTCAAAAGCTTCAGTCACCAGTACGGTATAATGGTGACATAACCGAAGGGTTTGCTAAATTTTAATGATTTTCAAAATACTCATTAAAGTCAGTGTGAGACTTATAAAGCGATTACATTATCTCCTCTTTTGACTGCTAGTAAAATAATACATGCCTGATTGTGATCTTATTATTGTTCTGTGTAAGCATCATAAGTATGCAGTCCCTAAACTTTCTTGGCTGTTTCCGACGTCAATGGATCTTTTCGCCGATCTGTGCTGTTTAATTTTACTTGATGTATTACAGCCATCTTGAATTGTTGAACGACGAATTTCCTTTCTAACAATAACATTTCAAGCCAACAGCACTATTCTATAAACATCAGTTGCATTTGTTAAATTATTTTAGACTAAAATGATTCCAACAAAGTAACAGTGCACCATTTATCCGTTTCAGCCGTTGCCTTTCCTTCCTCATAGTTATAATTGTTTGCCACTTTTAGTAGTGTATGTGTGTATGTGGGGGGGGGGGGGTGGTGTACACACAGAGGCGTATCACGAAGTAAGGATGCCGACCACTGCTTGATTACTTTATAGAAGAATTTATAATTTATTGAATGCAAAGTCACCACGAAAAAAACAACAACCGAAAACAAACCCAGAGAACGTTGAATCTAATTAACGTCCCTTGAATCAGTGACACACAATGACAAAATATAAACATGCAGTTTTAACTGTCACAATGAAATACACTCTCATCGATTATGTTCAGAGATGAATTCACCCAGTCTCGTAAGCGCAAAAACTTACTTGCTGGTTATTGTCTTCAACATATGCAATTTCTCCTCTTGTTTCGAAAGACAAAGAAGATCATAAACATCATGATTTTGAGTGAGAAAAGTCACTGTGAAAATGATGTTTCTACTTAATGTTTTCTCCTTTTTTATTCATCTTTATTTTTTTTTAATTGTTCTGTTTGTACATGGTGCAAGTACATTATTTTCAATATGAATTGCTATCTTCAGTGGAGGTTTCTGTAGTTCAAGGATAGAATTGTGTACCCAAACTATAAGAAACACAAATAAGTCTTCACAAAACCTGACACACAACAAGTCACACATGCAGGGAAACTGAAGTACATGTCTTAAGAAATGATACGATCCATTGTGACAGTTCATGCTATGTACTATCATTGTGTTTGCAAAGAATTATTGTCACACATTATACACTCTGGAGACAAATGAATGAATGAATGAATGAATGCATGAATGAATGAATGAATGAATGAACGAACGAACGAACGAACGAATGAATAAATTATCGAACGAACGAATGAACGCATGAAGGAATGAATGAACGAATGAATGAATGAATGAATGAATGAATGAATGAATGAATGAATGAATGAATGAACAGGCAAGACAGATACCTAGATGGACAGACAGAAAAGCTAGCCAACTAGCTGACTAATTGACGTTTGTGTGAATAGATAGATAGATAGATAGCTACATAGATAAGTGAATACAATGTACACGCAATCAGTAACGTGAGAGACTTACAAAGAAATGTGTAAAGTTGAGTGTTGTGAGAACACTCTACTCAAAACTGTCTCCAACAGGGTTGAATACTAGCATGTGTAGCAGTCTACAAACATTGCAAGTAGCGAGTAGTAATAAAAGTAATAAAGACATTACAATTGGAGTAATACCTTCAGTTTCATTTCGAAATGTGCTCAATATTTTCATGCTCGTGCGTTCATGTCACGTCGACTTAAAGAATAAATGACTGAAGAGATCGGGTTACGATATAACAATAACGAACTGAAAGGTTGGGAGATGAAAAAACATGTGATAACCTTGCAACATTTTATTTGTAATTCAAATTTATAATTTACAAAAGTATACATACTATTTACACATTTTTCGCGTAGAATAAATACACATAAATAAAAAATAACAACACGCTAAAACACAGCGGAATTCATGTAAAGTCAATCTGGGCCCCGTTTCATAAAAAGTTGATATGATAGCAACTCTCGCTAGAATGGCAATTGTCATGGTAACGATGAATATCCAGCTTCCTGATTGGCTGTTGCTATTGGAAGTTGCCATTCCAGCAAGAGTTGCCATCCTAACATCTTTTATGAAATGGGGCCCTGGTGTGCGAATATTTAGCCTTCGATTCTGAATTCAAATGCTATGAATGAATATGGAAAATGGTAATGATATTAAAGGGCTGGTACAGTTGGTGAAGGTGAGGATTTGGCTTTTAGCTTTTTGCGAAGTATCATGAAACCCCTTATAATAAAGTACAGAGCATACCATTCTAAGAAGAATTCAAAAGTTATTCGATGAAAATCTGCTTTGGAATGGCTGAGGCATCAAAAACAAAGTACATTGTAAAACAAAGTGATCCTTATAAAAGGTGGGTCCCATCTTTTATTAGGATTGCTCTGTTTTGGATATCTCAGCCATTTCACACCCAATTTTTATCAAATAAACGTTGAATTCCTATTGGAATGACATGCTCTTTCACATTTTTGAGGAGATTTCTCATTATCTCACCAAAAACGTTTAGAAACCTAAACTTAGAGCTCAACCAAAACTATACGATCCCATTAAGGGTGTATAAGTTCAAGTCGTTGAGCGGTACGATTCCCCATTTTCGTTCATTCGGGTAAATGACCGAAAAACAAAATATAAACAAAAGTACGGGATAAGTGAGCTTTACCTTTGATTAGATGCACAACATCAGCTGTCAATGAAGGTCATAGCTTGTTCAATTCAGTTGGTAATACATGTACATGCATTGATCTATGTGAGCTCTATACACAATGGTTACCGTGCATTCATTGTCTATTCTCAACAAAATCCTTGCTTGATGTTTTACCTACATGAATATCCTTTCTGCAAAGAAAAGCATTGATGGAAGACTAATGATGCTTTGTTGAATACTTTGAACTATGTTCACTGATATCAAAGCGATACCAGTCTGATCATGAACAGTCTTAATACACAGAGAGAAATATCTCAGAAGCCAATCAATGCTGTTAATCAAACAACACTGCCTCGGGCATTGTTCTCATAGGTCATGTCACAACTCTTCGAGCGCAATAGGACGTTTCTATGACAACCATCACGAAGACCTGAGACCGGTCATCTCGAGACTGACGTCCCAGAGGCGGCGGGCCAGCTCGTCGCTCCGAGCCGTTCGGTTCAGTTTCTGTACTTGGCAGCCCTTGAAGAAGGAGCCGGAGAGCGGGATGATGTCGTCTGACACGGAGCAGTGGATTGACGTCTGCGCACCAGCCTTGGCAGACTTCAAGAAGAAGAAGGAGATGATTGGCGAAAGTGCGCGCAACCATCCGGCCCAGTTCCGTTTAATCTCGGTGTTGATGGAGCCTGGATAGGTTTTGAAGTTTTCATGGAGAGAAATATAGAATTCTTGTCAATGACATTAATTTAGGTGGTTTTTTTTCTTGTTGTTTTGTATTATTTTTTCTCTTCTGTATTAAGTCTTCCTTTGCAAATTAATGTAAAGCTGATAAGTTATAAAGGGTAGAATAAATAATTTTCACAGACGCATAAATTTAGTAGTATAGAAACTGATCAGAAGTCCTTTCGACATTACTTCGAGTGGCAACAAAGAAAAGCAAAAGCCACCGGAAAGAGAAGGCTACTCACCAGGATGGAGGCTGAAAGCCGTCACTCCAGTCCCTTCGAGGTTGAGGGCTAGCTGCCGTGTGAAAAGAACGTTGGCCAATTTGCTCCTGGCGTAAGACTTCACCCGACCCTCGTTCACGTCGAGCTTCTCGAAGTCGAGCGCCCCCAACATGTAGGCCGAGGAGGCAACGTTGACCACCCTCGATGGTGCGCTCTTTTTGAGTTTCTCCAGGAGTAAGCTGGTGAGGAGGAAGTGGCCGAGGTGATTGACACCAAAGACGAGCTCGTGACCATCTTCCGTTCGCAGAGATCCATCATTGATGACACCTATTGAAAGAGGAAAAGAAAAACAAGGTGTGAAAGACACACGGCAGTTTAGACACTGCACCCAAACGCCCACAAAGCAAACTTTGTATAAACAATAAAGCAACGAATTGTTCCTTTTCGGAACAAAACACTGAAAAGGTAAATGTGATTTATGTATGAAATTATGTTGAAGAAAATAAATGAAACAAACGAAGAAACAAACAAATGTACGGTTATCTCTATGTAACATTCGTTTGTTGTT
This sequence comes from Diadema setosum, assembly GCF_964275005.1. Taxonomy (NCBI): domain Eukaryota; kingdom Metazoa; phylum Echinodermata; class Echinoidea; order Diadematoida; family Diadematidae; genus Diadema; species Diadema setosum. Next base: position 27,780,017 of record NC_092688.1, on the reverse strand, counting down.
TTTTTTTTTTTGTTTATGATTTTGGCAAGAAATGAAAGGAACGAGCAGCATGTTCAGTTGGAGGAATGGAATAATCATGTCTAACTTGCAAGACATGAACTACAACATCACTTCCAGGACACAAAAAGGATCCCTACACACTTGATGTTAAATCTAATGTTACACTGGTGTAAAATCATGAATATTTGCATGGGATAAATTGGGACAAGCTAGGATTTAAGACTATTACTTGCCAATCAGTACTTTATTGTATTTCTTCAACATAGACCTTGTGGTATGGTGCGCAACTTATCATTCGTCAGTAATGTCTATCTGGGTATTTTTGTTGCTGTTGTTGTTGGGAGATTTTCAAACCATATTTTTTTTATTGCCTTGGTGTCAATTTTCTAGAGGACGAAAACATAATTTGTTGTTGTTTTTTTATTGAATGTGTTTAATTTGATCAACTTCCCTGCGACGCCCTATCTGGCTTATACAAAATAGCACTCAAGAGGGGAAATTAGACTATAATCTCTACTGGTTGCAAAATTATGGAGACTGACCGTATATTTTGACATAGTTCTACTTCATTCATTGACAGGGAAACATTTTAATCCCATTTACTTGAAATAGAAGAGAGAGGCAAGAAAGGTTGCCATTACGAAGCGAACTTGATAAGAGAAAAAGAAGGAAAGTGAATAGAGGAAAGAAGAAGAAAAGTAAATAGAGGAGAGAAGAATACGGAGAAGAATGATAAAAAGAGAAAAAGACGAACAGAGAAGAGGGATTATCAACTCATCGCCATATCTGGATGGCGAGTATAGATCAAGATCGGAGGATAACGGTTTGTGGCACCCTTTGGACTGTTTGGATTCTGGACCAGTGCTTCCTGAATTTGTCACTTGTCCTTAGACGGCACTATACTATTTCTCTTCCTGTCTCATTGTTCTTACACTACAAAGTGTTCGTGTTCCAGAGAAAGAATTAAGTGGCTTGGCTTCGTTGTGGATAGAGCGTTCCTTCTCCTGATTCCTTCGGGATACTATAGGAGCACAGTGAAACTACGAGCTGATAAGAATCACAGGGTTGATGGAAACGGTGATTCATATCGAAAGTCTGTTTCTCGTTGCCCTTCTAATTCATGCTATCTGGAACATGATTGGTCCTGAAACCTTCAAAGTTACGTCCTGTGACATTGAGATTCTAAGAGATAAAAAGAAAGAGATATTTATGTCCTTTTCTCTTGTCTTCTTCAATAAATGTTTCATGACGTTTTCCGCTAAATGAGATTTCCCGCCGTGATTGCTAATATGGACTCGTTGGTGTATTTGGACGGATATCTTTTGGTCTAAATTTCTATCCTGCGGATTCACCCAATAATCTATGATGTAAAGCAGACTATTGGCAGTCCTCATTGCTATGACTTCATCAATTCTAAGGCTTCAAAATTTCATCCAGACTAGCAGAACATTTGGTTACGGAGTAAAACAATCAAGCGAATGTCGCGGTCCATTTACCGCTACGTATGTATAGGTCTACCAAGAGGTTTCATAAATTGGAACAGAAGGGACTGGTGCCTTAGATGAAAATGGTAATGACAGTAAATAATGTCAATTTAAATGAAGGTTGCTCTGATCGTGTCAAGGCACTGGCGGATGATGTCTTCGGTTAGTTTTAATGTGAGCGACAGTGCTTTCGGTGACTAGTTCAAATTGTCACATGACTGTAATCTTTAACATAGAACCTGGTACAATGCATTCAATTTACATTGTAATGGAAAACAAACTGTTAAATAAAATTCACTATTAGGCCTTGTGTACTAGTACATCTTTATACTTAAAAGTTTAATGTTAGTGTATCTGAGTGTCACTCATAACTATGTTCATCAGCTGTTTGCAAGACGGAAAAATATTACTCGAAATTTCTTTATAAAATCCTTTAATCCACCATATCAACCCATGACGCCACACATGAACGTTTTATTTTTTTAAAGTCAATCAATCATTACACCGTCAACCTATTAAGCAAAAAACATTAAATGGACCCCAAATAGAAGCAGGACTGACAGCATCACAAGTCCAAAATCAGTAATTATGTCGAAGTACCGGTGTAAAGGTCTCAGACATGAAAATAGTAATGTAGGGGTTTTCACTTCGTTGCAGCTCGTTCATTTTAAGGTGAAACTGTATTATATACTCCCTGCTCGAGTTGACTGTAATGCACAGAATTAGTATACTAGAGTTGTAGAAGTTTCATTAAAACCGGACTTGAAATCAAAGTTAAGATGATGGAATTTTAACTTTGTAATACAAAGAAACTTTCAAATGAAATTCAAAGAGTTCGTTTAATTGGGTAACTTGTATTTGTTCGTAGTGAAAGTACTGTCCGCAATGGCTGAGATCACTGGCGAAAGATCAACTATACAGGTTTGACGACGGACAATGCTGTAAAACGATTACTGCATCACCGATTGCCAACAGGCTGTGATGTTACACAGCAGAGAAGATTGAATGTGATATGGATAAAATGTAATACCACCCCTGTTATACAGCTTACCCGCGTTATTGACGAGAATATCCAGTCGTTCCTCTCTGCTGCTGAATTCTTTGGTGAAGTGACGGATGGACTGGAAACTGGCGAGATTTAATTTCATGAACACGACGTTGTCACTGCCCGTGGTCAGCCGAATATCTGTCTCTGCCTCGTGGCCTCGCAGCTCATCACGGCACGCAAGGATCACCCGGGCTCCGCGACGGGCCAGGTCCCGGGCGGTCTCCTTCCCTATACCGGTATTAGCCCCTGCAAGATAACCCAAAATATATCCAAAGACTTGTAACTTTCAAAACGATTATAGTAATGATGACAATGGTAATAGAAAGATAACAATCAACTTTACGACATTCCTCAAAATAGTACATACACCTAAATTATACAAAGATACTGGTGATTGCTATAATATTCTGTATCATAATAATCATGAAAAAAGTGATATTATCATCTTATATCTTAACAATGATAATTATAACAACATGATGCTCAAAAGCTCCACAAGTACACCAGTTATTTGTTTTCTTACTGTTATGTAAGCCGTAAGCTCACAACATTTGCGAGGCGTACAGCGATGTATCCAGATTTAAGACAAACAGACACAAAGGATGAAAGCAAATTAAAAACAAGGAAAGAACTGTCATATGTCATCACTTTTTTAATTTGTTCACCTGTATGACGTCTGTGTTGCAACATTACTGTGGATTTTTATAAGGTGTTAATTGTTCTGTGGTTACAGACCGAAATATTCCGGTCACATTTGTTGTGACGGTACAGACGATGACCAAGATATAGCAGGAAACCGCGCCAAGCTCGAGTTGTCAGGAGTGGCGAGATTGTGGAGGGCAAATCAGTCGATGCCCTTCCGATTCCATGCGATTGCAACGGTGTGCGATGACGAGGAAGGCAAACCACGCCAAGCTATCGCCCCTATATTCGACGTGTGATGGAGACATGACGAGCCTGTTCGCCTCAATCTCCCCGGCCCAAGTGGAGCTGACACACGTTATTACCCACAAGACGGAACTAGTTAACACCTCTCTGCTACCCCTTATCACCCCAAATTACGCCCAAACAAGCACCTGTTCAAGTAATCCAAAAATGCCTCCCTCTTTTTCAGTTTTTGTAAAAACTCTCTTTGAGTGGGTCTTTGAGGAGCAACACCCCGTAACATTCACTTTTCTCCTTGGCACCAGCAAAATTGAAACGACGAGAAAAACTGATCTCGTGCATAATACCTCTAACCCCTGTATTAGCAAAGGGATATAGAAGAGAAACAAGGTCTGATATTGTTTGTTATTTCAAAGGAATGTGACGCTTTTTTGGTCTAAATCTCGTAAGAATCCTCCCAGCCCTTATAACGCCTGTCTTTTCTTCGTCCATACAGCTGCTACAGTACAGACAGATGACGCAGCCCGTGTGCTTCGTCGAGTCAAGTCTATCAAGCGTCCAGGTTGGCCATACCCGTGGGGCCGATATTCCACCTCAAAGTACAGATGCACTGGGAGCATTTCAAGTTCCTCCAAAACACTATCCTCTTCCCTACCCACATAGAAGTCGTAAAGAATCTGGTGCTACGGTTGAGTGAAGCCAAAGAAAATGTAATTTTCGCGTAGTTGAAAGTACTCTGCAGCGGATGCATACCGGATCGGGAGGAATTTGTGAAGTAATTTTTCCCTCGGGGCCGACCGGGCCGACAAAATAGAAATATTCAATAACTAACTTTCCAAGGCTAATAGAGCAGAGCCTGGTTCAAGTGTTCCTCCCCACCCTCTATATTCTATTTTAGTTTATTGTTTGTTTGTTGTCGTTGGGTGTTTTTTTTTTTTTTTGGGGGGGGGGGGAGGGGGCACTGTTCCGGCAGTCAGGTTCAAGAACACGTTGTGAGGATTGCTTGTTTAGGTTGCAGTATTTCGACAATTATACTGTGGATAGTATGGCGCTTGCATAATGAAAGACCAGGATATTAATATCATAGAAGAAAAAGGATTTTGAATCAATTTTCTGATGTTTGTGCTGCTGAACGACATGACAGACAGCAGCATACATGAATCAATGAGTCCACTGAAAAAAAAAATGGCTCTCACACTTCTCGCAACAGGGAAGCTATGAAAATCGATCATCACGCTCTAAGTATAGCAAAAGGGTATTTGATAGGAGAATATAACACTCACGTCTGTCGTTGTAGGCATTACTTTCATCAGTCCTGCGCGGAAATGAACATTGCGACTGAAGCTACAACACTCTAGAAATCCTCAAGTTTATGTTATTCAGTTGTGGAGGTCGATAATCAGAAGAAATTATCGGTCTTTTGTTTTTCATTGTTATGATGGCTGTTGTGTGAGCGTGGGATGAGTCAACAAAACTGGTTAATTCAGAGCGATTTCCCGCGACTTACACGTGAAGTACCCTCGTGTATTTTGCTGGCTATATACGCATGGAGCAGGGAGGTGGAAAGAGACCTCCCTGCATGGAGGGTTTCGTCGGTCTGCATAACAGAAACAGCCGACAACTGGAAAGAACAGTCAATATTGGGAAAGAAAACATCATTCAGCGATATCGTTCCATCTCTCCTCATAAACAAGAGACCCGTGGGTCTAGCGCTCACCTGAGTATCGCAAGTTCACCTTTCACGCAGTCACTAATCTGAATTATTCACAGCTCTACTAAAATTTGACCAGGCTTCTCAAGTAGAAGATGAAAATGTACAATAAGGGCCGAAATTTTTTAAAGATTCCTTAATTTGGGGGGATTGGGGGCCCCCTGGGGCCCTCTGGGTGGGGCATGGTGCCCATTTTGATAAATTGAGATCCTGACCCCCTAGGGATGCTACCTGCCAAGTTTGACGACAATCCATCATGAGGTTTTCAGGAAGAAGATGAAAATGTACAATTCAGGCCCCCATTTGGACCTTCCCAACCCCCCCCCCTGCCCCCAAGAGGGGCACCCCTGGATTTGCTATGAACAAACTTGAAACTACAGTCATTAATGTACTCACTCATAGTGTTATCTTAGCTCTATAACTTCTGATTCTAGAGAAGATTTTTAAAGATTCCTTAATTTTGGGGGGTTTGCCCCCCCCCCTCCCCCCCCCCCCGGGGGGGGGGGGCCCTGGGTGGGGCATGGTGCCCATTTTAACAAATTGAGATCCTAACCCCCTAGGGATGCTACCTGCCAAGTTTGGTGAAAATTGGTCATGGGGTTCTCAAGAAGAAGATGAAAATGTATAATTTAGGCCCCATTAGGACCCCTCCCCTAGGTCCCAAGGGGGGCACCCCTGATTCTGCCATGAACAAACTTGAAACTACAGTCATCAATGTACTAACTCATAGTATTAACTTAGCTCTATCACTTCTGGTTCTAGAGAAGAAGATTTTTACAGATTCCTTAATTCTGGGGGGTTTGGGCCCCCCTGGGGGCCCCCTGGGTGGGGCATGGTGCCCATTTTAACAAATTGAGTTCCTAACCCCCTAGGGATGCTACCTGCCAAGTTTGATGAAAATCGGTCTTGGGGTTTTCAAGAAGAAGATAAAAATGTAAAAAGTTTACGCACGACGGACGACGCACGACGCACGACGGACGACGGACGACGCACGACGGACGCCGGACGAAGGGCGATCGCAATAGCTCACTTGAGCCTTTGGCTCAGGTGAGCTAAAAAGAGACGGCTGCTGAAAATAATGATGGCATTTGCGTCGAATGATGATTATTATCCTATCTCAAGAGGAGCGCGCAAACATTTTTGGCTTCCCAGCGAGCGGCTTAGACTTTTTTTAAAATGAAATCATGTAAAACAATAAAGTATTTTACACACATTATAAAAATTGTTCCTAGAATCTTTGTTCTGAATTGTCATTTTCGTTATCTATCATATTCATTATCGGAATCCCATTTTCTTTGCTCAGTTTTCCACTAATGAATGATATTCATTTCTGGTCACTTTTTCTGTTTTCGTTTGTTACATAATGTCGCTTACACATGCTTAATCATTACAGATGTTATTGCGTATTGTCATGATTGTTATTTCATATCATGATAATGCAACTCACAACAATTTTCTGAAACCATAGCACTTGAATTTGACATTGCATTCTAACGCGTCAATTCAAGTTGAAAGTGCCTTATCATACTCATGATACTCATAAGAGAAGTGAGTAGATGCTTCACAGTGATCTGCATACAGTTTCTAAAGTATGCACGTTATATTCATGACTGTCCAGGAGTAATGACCGAGACAAGAGGGTGCCCCCAAACCCTTGCTAAAATTGAACTTGTATATGACTGATATACATCCAAAAACGAAAGTGATTGACAGTGGACCCATTCATTCACGATGTTGAAAGGAATACTTGTGTTAAATATAACTAGGATCATAAGAAAAACAAATGTGTGGCACACAGACTCCTCCGCCTCTCTTGGTACTGGGGAAGTCAAACCTCAGCGGACGGTCCGGAATTGTTGTATTATTTATTTTCGACACAAACCCCAACTCGGCTTCTGTCGATGTGATATGGAATGCGAAAATAGCTGCAAGGAATGGCAGGCGGTTCCTAGTCCTGAATGTTATCAAATTCGCGGCAAGTCTTTATTTCTCTCTTCAAATTCCTTCTGATCACGTTCTGCTTTCTCCTGAGAGTCCCTTTCATTTTGCAACTATGGAAAAAATATTTCCATCAATTCACCTCAGAAAGGCTGCAGTTTGGGAAAGGTTAATTGCCGATGGAGAACAGGGAGTTTTGATTCCAAAGTTAAAGTATTTACATGTAAGTTTATATCACGTTTTTGCATTCCTTCTGATCCCCAAACGTAAACTTGTCCAAAATCTAGAGGGGCAAGCGTGTATTGGATGAATGAAAATGGTATGAGTGAAAGCAACATTGTTTCACATAAGTCAAATGCATCGTCTAGAGTTCTTACTCGTGTTTCTTGAGGGAAAATTTGATCTGTGAAATCTGAAGCATAAGATATTGGACGCGCATTTTGGACAAGAAATCATTAAAAAATGAATCGGCTACACTTTATTTGACAGTCGATTATGATGCATGGGCTTTCACATAACGACTTGTGATTTCCACATGAGATTTAGTTTAACCGTATATTAACACTAATGATTACAGCTGTATATTGCGTTGAATTATCGATTCGGCTCTGGCTCTGTATGGATCTGTGGCCGCTATACACAGATCAAAATCTTCCCCGGGACACAAAATTGCTGGCCTTTGGCTGCGTTAGACAGGTGGCCGCTGCACGCGGGGTCTTCAACATGGTTTTTCTCTCGGGGGATATTTCTGTGGCCGTATACGGCAGGTGGCCGCTAATGTAGGTTTCACTATACTTTTACATCCTGTATCTATTAATATAATCCTAGATATATATCCAGTCACAAAATGTCCGATTATCGTGCAAAACAGAGATCACTAAACCATTATTTTGTTATCCCATATACACATTGATGAAATGTTCAATCTTGTCACTTTGTATGATAATCATAGAAATGCAATAGCAAAATCCTTAGTTTTTGACATCTGAAAGGCCCTTTCTCATCATAATTGAATTAGTTCACATTGTCAAATTTATTCCAATTTCAAGTGTCCTAAATCTTAAAGGTAGAAGAATCCATTACACCCCCCACCATTACACACAACCATGAAAAGAATTTGAGATGGATATATTAAATGATCAGACACCTATAAGAATCAAAGGGAAGCTCGAGACGAAAACTGCAAACGTCCAAAACACCTGAGAATGTAGCCCCATCATAACAAGCATCTCATTAACACATCAGCGTCAACAAAAAACGAACAGAGTCCTACAGGATCCTAACAAATAGGCATTTTCCAGACTAGACTGGACACACCCTTTTCTTCTTTACCTGTTACATTTTTTATTTTAATCACTTTTGACGCGCCTAGTTTACAGCTATAGTCCGATGATGCTCCCTGCACGTTTTGGGCGCACAGCGTGAATTACTCATAATTGGAACCACGCAACTTCCTCCTCCCAAGATTCCTTCACTCTTAGCTCATCGAATGTGATAAATTCAGGGAGAATTCATGTTATTTTTACTCGAAACTCCAAATGCGTTTTGTTTGTTTCGTTTTACCCCCTTCATCTCAAGTGGCGTCGTGGGTACTACGCGGTGTCCGTGCCCTCACCGTCTCGCACTTTCTCTCGAGTTTAGAGAGTAAACAGCTCACCAGAAGTAATCACGATATTTGAACCCATAGCCTTGAGGAGGACTCGTACACCTACAACAGAGTGGTCCTGCTAAGTAAGCGGTCCACACCCTGTTTCCAGCTAGATAAATATGTTGACTTTCGGGTAGAAGAGCGTAACGTTTTGAAGCTTATATACTCATACCTATTTAAAGTCACCACAATCAATGCACACTCAAGATCTTTCGCATGATTCAGCTATCATTTCTTTTATTGATTGATGTTATATTATATCATAAGACGTAAATAAAGTAAATATTTTGTGTAAGTTACGTATAATTATTAATGCGTCCAGCTTGTGTTGTGTGTTGTATGTTTAACATGTTATTTTCATTGTTATATTGTATGTAATTTGCCAATATGCTTTTGTGATAATGTGTTTGTAAAAGGTTTAACAGTGACTAAAGCGCATAGGGAACATTTATTTTGTTTTGCGCTATATAAGCTCAATCATAATCATTAATTATCATTATTAGACCGGATGTTAATGGCAGACTTAAAACGGATAACTTATTCTATTGAAAAAATAACAAGCAAAATCCCTGTTTGCGATTGAATTGAGAACCCGATAAAAACAGTTCTAAAACCCAAATCGTTATACAGACAACGCTTCCTACTCCAAAGATATCCAGACTCGAACAATAATTATTGCTGAAGAAGATATCATAAAATTATATGAAATAGCCCAAACTGTTGATCCAAAAAAAAAAAAAAAAACACGATTTGAAGCAACATGAAACATCAAATTATTTCATTTGAAAATTAACCCTAAACCATGGGAAAATAAATAAATTGCGATTTTCGCATACTATCGTAGATATTTAAGAGCTTCTGGCAATCAGACTTATCACTTCCATGATCCACAAGTTGTTATACAAGTATGACAACTATTTCCTCGCAGAAAACAACTCTAATAAAACTTAATTATCAAATCTCCCATCAGCTCATTTGGTATTGTTCTCTTGCTCAAAATGTACTCGAGAAAAGTTAGGCTGCACATTATAATTACTCTTTTAGGTATTGTTATATCATATACACTCAACGCATATTACATTGTACTTTATATTGTCATGCACACTTATATATATACAGGGCTCGACACTAACGGTGGCCCGGTGGCCCGGGGCCACCAAAAATAAACGTTAGTGTGGAGCCCTGATATATATATATATATATATATATATATATACATATATATATATATATATATATATATATCCATTATAGCACAATTAGATTTGGTGTATATTATAGACACGAGAAATCAACCTGGAATGACTTTAAATCATATCTGAAGTAATAGCGTAACATCTGGCATGCTAGCTTAGCTGATGGTGTACAGTACACTTGATGATGAGCCCTTCATGTGACATGATCTGGACCTTGAATCTGGACTCTTGGATTTCACTGAAGTTGCCAAGATGAAGCTTATATTCCTATGTTTTATATTATACTTTCAAATTCACAAACTCTGAAACCCAAATATAATTCATGTCTTGAGATTCGTCCGTAGAAATCATGAATTTGATAAAGAAAGTTTGCTCTGCGGAGAGTTGTTCAAAGGAGAGATATCAACATACAGCATCGGGAGCGTATTTCAGCACACTGCTTACCAGACTGGATTCAAGATTTTTCCCTCAGCTATGTATATGGATGTATGATAGTCGATGATCAGCATTCATCTGAATCAGGAGGGACCTAACAGTTAAAGCACCATAAACTACATCACCATTTTTGGCATGATGCAGCAGACCGTCACGGATTTCAAATTCCAAACTGATTAAAATCTGATGGAACCACACGAGCACCTGTTTATTCTGTATCCGCCCTTTTGTCCCTCTTAACCGGAAAAACAACTAAATCAAACATGAACCATAACGCAACTGACACTTTGTCGAAAAATGTTGGGTAGCGTTCGAAAGAAACATCGTTTGGCCATGAACTTTCAAAATATCTCCAGAGACTAACAAATGTCAAGGTCTGTTTTATATAATTTTTACGACTCGCTCACTCCTCCCCGTTCCAGTGTTTCTGCCGATCCTCAACTACAAATAACGTCACAGATCATAAATTTTATTCCCGCAGGCTTTCACGTTTCGACCACATAGAAAGATACTGCAGGGTTTCGCGAACTGAAAAACACTGCTTGTTCAATATTCTTATAACGTGTTATCAAAATCAGTGATCAAGACTCTGTCTTTGCTGAAATTCTGATAATTCAGTAATGTCGCTGCCCCGCATGTTCTTCGCCGTAAAGTGATATAAACTATCAAAAACGGGAGGTACTGATCCAAAACTAAATGCTTATCATATAGAAAACCATAACTTAAGTTCGTCAATTATAGCATCACCAATAGACTTTCAACAGCACGATAATGACACAGTGTTGTTATGAATGCAAATTGTTAAGTAAACTTACAAATTTCGTTCATTGTACATTGTAATGTAAATTATGCATTAAACTTCTATGCACATTAAGTATTTATGTATAATGTTGGAAATGGAAAAATAATTGAATGAATGAATAAGTATGCAAAAATGTCTTAGAGGTTACATTGGGCATAGCATAATTTTCTAATGGTGAGTAGTCTATTTTCTTTTCAGTCGTTGGTCACTATAACACTGCTTCTCCTTCCAAGCGCTGTATCATCTCCTCACAGTAACGTGTGATGGACTTCACTTTATAGCAAAATAGTACAAACAACTTTCCGCTGTGTCCAGAATTCCTTCATAACTATGAGTTCCAGTCAAAAATGAAGAAAGTCAAAATGCGGGAATGACAAGTTCTTCATCATCTCGCAAGCATGGTGGCAAAGACAAAATTATGTATAGGATCCCTCAGATATAGACGCCACCCTCCTTGCCAAGGAGGTTGATTAGACCCTCTTATCATTACTAAAGCCCTCTGACACGGTGTCAAATGCGAACAGTATCTGTGTAACTATCTTCTAAACCTGCGCCACCCCCCCCCCCCAAAAAAAAAGGAAAAACAGTCAATATAAAATTATCGTACAATTGACAAGAGCACAGACGATTGATGAGTAAGTTCAAGTGTAAGTCGAAGGTCAGGTCCACTGCTCTGTGCCGATACCTACCGCCTTGCCTCAGGATTTGCTCCTACTTTTTTTCTCTTCAGAAAAAAAAAAATGTCTGTAGCATACAAAAAAAAAAACAGTCTTCAAAATCGAAAAAAGTAAAAACCTGAACAGATCAATAAAAAAGATGAAAAATATTTTCAAAATTCTCTCATTTCCTTGTTTTACAATAATGTTCGTGGATTTCAGACAGGTATTAAACATAAGATATATTATTCTCGTTATGAAATCTTACATATTGGCACAATGTATGGAACACAGAGAGAGACCGGAAAGAGTGGATAATATTCCGTGCATAGAAAGAAATTACCAAGCAGAAATCTAAAATTGTACATTGATACAATTATCGGTATAATTAAAAAGATTGTCCCAACATTCCTGATAATATCGATGTGGTTATGATACACATTGTATCCTAAAGTATACAAGTCAAGAAGAAATAGTTCTAGGAAATGGCGTAGTTAGTGGTATAATAGATTCACCGAATCAGGCGGCTTACGTTCCTACGGGCCACATTTGCAATATGAATGATGCTCATTATGATAACAATCAAGCTATCAATGGTCTGATGCTTATCTGTCACTGCTTATTTCAGATTAATTTTCCTTGTCAAATCAGTCTATAGGTGGATCGGCGTTGAAAATTATTATCAACTTTATCTAGATTCGTGAAACAAGGGGATTGGGACAAACAGGCGTAGCACAATACATTGGGCGTTGATACCACAGTCCTTCGACAGATGAAAAAATGAGAACGAGTTGTTTCAGACATTGTGAAAGGACTGGCGCCAAAATTTAGTGTTCGAATGAAAATGATACAAAGAACGGTCTACCACACACTGAGGAAAACATCAATAAACACCACTATTTTACCTCGCCTCGTGCTTATTGAGAACTGACACGCACCCATGAGAAACCTAGACGGGCATCGAGACACAGAAAATGGGAAACACTCTTTAAGGCAAGGGTATGCTTTGTGTGTTTCATGTTTTATTACGAATGTAAATTTGATTCAGGTCATAGTGTCTAACCTAGCGTTAATAATCAATAATAACATTCCATCTTCCCTGTCAGGAAATTATCAGCGTCAATGCCGCTACGTGACCTAGTCTCTTGAAACGTACGTGCCTGTGAGATGTTATATGGTGGCACTGGCTCGGGGTATGTCTGTAATATGCTGTCGAGAAAGAGAGCTTTCTCCCGACTCCCAAATCAAAATCAAACGACGATTGACTGGCAGTGATGACAGCGTGTCAACGCCATGCAATCAACTCACAATTCCTCAAGTGTCGTGCAGTTTATTAGGAGCTCAGCTAAAATCATCACATTTTTGTCAAACTTAAATTGACTCTTGTTCTTCAACACCCGGCTGTGATTGCATTTAATAAGCGATGACGAGAGATTGTATGGCGTAAACATCAGTACTGGAAGAATGAGATTCGCAGTACAATAGATGTCGGTGAGATGACGTGTATTGGGCCGTATTCGATCAAATTCCATTTATGCTCTGGTTCCATTCGATATAAAATGATATATACTTTTCATAGTTTCAAAACCAGTTGAAATGTAGAATCTTCAAATAAATTACTTTCACTTCTAAACTATACATTTAGCTACTTCGGGTATCTTCTCATTTTCTGACTCTTTCATAAGTACGATTTAAAAGTACGATTATGTATATTTTGATTAATGATACCGAACGTTCAGTAGATCAGTAAAACATGACGTTGAAGCACAAACGTCAGACATTGAAAACAATACTTTCACCTCCATTGCTTGATTTCTTTGGTTCTGCTTATCATGAAGGATCTCTCCTGAGATAACTTGTGGAATTTACAGACACAATCTCAATTCAATACAAATACATAATTATAATAGCATACAAACGGGGCTCAAGGAGCTACTCGGCGATTTCGCCTAGTAGCCAACCTCCTTATGCTTGGCTATATAGATCCATCTAGAGCAGTTTTCAACATTTGTCCAGCTAGGTGAAATAACTTGTGATACACGATCATCATAGTACGTATACATCTTAGAGAGAATGCATTGTGTCGATGTTAGCATAACTGTTGCCCTTACACAAGAATGAAGATGTTAACAGATGAAACTGTTTGACGTTCTCTCCAAAGACATATTGCTCACACATTTTCGAGCTATTGGAAGGTCTACTTTTGTCCCATGTGGCTCAAAGACGCAAACTTCATCACCCATGATTCTGACAGAAACGCTGGGCCGCTAGAAGCTCTCTATGATATTCGCGAGGTATTGTAACCGATCACAGACCTCGTCATTCAGAGAACCATAATAGGTCGCTAATGAAATGCATTTATCATTGAAAGAACCCGCTAAAAGTCCCTCACAAATGTACAATAAAAGCGATTGACACAAATCCTTGACCGAAATATAATGATGTATTACTGAGAATGGGGGGGGGGGGGGGGGGATGCAAGCAGTCTGTGCAATCCTGATACCACCAGGTTCTGTGTGTTTGTGTTGATAAGCAGGTGGAACAAATTCTGATGTTTCATTGCAGCCCTATCAATTCTGCTTCAAATGTAGGTACCATTAACCGGCTTATTGAAAGTCCTGATGATTAAAGATCATGCTAGTATGGACTTTTTCCCACTCATCAAGTATCAAGGTCGGTAAGCACTTTGTTAGTGGTGTAAAACTTTATCATGGAATTTAGTAGCATCCCCGTTCCCCGCCCTTCCATTATTTTCAATATCGCTTCCAGCTGACTTTACTACAGTAAATTAGACCCAACTAGTATTATACGATAGACGCGTTTAAAAACCACAAGCCAAAAATATTTGATTCCTTCGTTTCTTTACCACATGTAAGTCTATACTCATGAAGTGGAGTTGGGAAGTTCAGTAATGTTAAAACTAGTGCAGTGGCAGCGGAGGAATTTGGAGGAAAATATTCGCGTTTTGCCCTAAGATATCGGCCCATCTATACATTTGTTAATCCTAATAGAATTCAGAGTTCTAGGACAATTGCCCCCTGGGCAATTACCCCAGACCCTTCCCCTGGACCTATAACCATGTTCCTTATCCTAAACCTAACCCTAATCTTTACTCTGACCCTATCACATGCCGGTATTTAGCCGGGGTAATTGTCCTCGGTCGGCAGTTGTCCTGCTACGAGAATGACGTTACAATTGTGATGTACAAAATACTAATGACAGTCATAATATCATATCAAGCTACAGCAAAAAAGCATTGTTATAAAAATGTAACCCCTCTAGGAAAAGGACCTGATATTAGGGATAACTGTACGTCTGCGGAGGAACAGAAAATGTTACACTTTGCTTCATCTATAAGGCAGGGAACACTCAAACAATGTTGAACACAATGAGAATGCTCATAAGTGAACATACTTAATGGAATAAAGTGAACAAGAAAATCAAGATTATTACTTTCCCTGCTATTTAGAACCAGGCCTCTTACAGGAGTTTTCCTCCATAATATCAGCACCATTATAAACGTGCTAATAATGACCCCATGATATTTGTTATGACGTGCCGTGTACTCTTTCAAAACTTTCAGCACCCTTGTATGCGGTCGATATTTTGAAGCTCTCTCGACAGCATGGGGCGATATTTTATTGCCATTTATCGGTCGATGTCTGCTACGCTACGCTGAATATCGATCGTCAAAAAAGAAACAAAGAAACAAACAAAAGACAAACAAAGAAACAAACTTGCGGATTTTGGTGCAAAGGCACACGTACATCACATTAAAAAACTCATATGAAGCTCATTAGATACCACATACTTAGTAAATCTGAAAAAAAAATGTCTTATACACACTGTCTGCGATACCTAAATAAAAAGGGTATTGTGAAGCGAAGGGCAAATGAAATGGTAGTTCCGTGCAATGGTCAAGTTCGAATAGATGATTGAGATTTTCAGTGAAGCGATTGTCCAGGATTATTACCTATCGACATCTCAGAAGCAAGGCGTTGTAACACTAAAAAAAAAAAGATGGACAAGATCCGCTATATACTTTACAAATTACAGGCCAACCAAATTATCAAGCACAGTAAAAGTTTCTCTCAAAGATAATGGTATACTCACTACGCCGAAGAAAAGGAGTTTATTCGGGCTAGGGGAGTTGTGGTTCAGTAAATGGTGTAATTCTCAGTTTGTTTATTGTATTTTTTTTTTTTTTTTGGACACGAGATGTTATGTTTTGTATGCTTGTTTTGCACATTTTACATTCAAGTCACTAAAATGAAATGCAAACACACAAACAATACGGGAAAACATGTTTATCAGAATGCACAAAAACAGATCAGTGCAGCGTGACAACAATGGGGGATGAGAGAATATTATAAATAATATTCAATGCTCAATATCGAAAGATGAAGCAAGCACATTTTTTTTTGTCCTTTGTCGCTTGCCTTGGTAGTGATAAAGAGGAAATCAGCGCCATCTTCTTCACCATATCTTCACAGATTGACGTCCTTGTGCTGTAATGGATGACCACGGGAAGTACTCAAGCAAAATTATTAAATTCTTGATCCATCTTTTAAATATCACTAAAAATAGAGCAGAGTCTTTTAAGCTCTTTGATATACTTTGCACTATGCCATGAATACATAGCCAACAGAAGCTTAGCTCAGTGGTAACTGGTTTATACACTATATAATAATTATAAGGACTTAAATTTTCAACTTCACATGCATCCGGATGGCACGTCGTTCAAGTTTGCCTCACTGCGCTGGCAGATATGCGTCATATCTTCTCATGATTTGAAGTTGACTATAATGAATGATGACCATATAACATTTGTTTATTGAAATTAAAATTGAAATCACTACATTCTCACTCGGAGTGGTCTTTGGCATTATACAACGTAAAGTATCACTCATTCATTTTTCTATTTTCCATCCGTATACTAGTACTTTGTTCAGCAACATCCTATACTCAACTGTTTAAGGGGATGGTATAGTTTTAGTAGAGATGAGGATTCAGCTTTTAACTTTTTGTGAGATACATACAAACCACTTCTGAAATGTTAAAGAGCATAATTTATTTTACGAGGAATTCAACGTTTATTTGATGAAAATCAGCTTTGAAATGACTGAGATATCCAAAACAAAGTAAAACAAAGCGATCCTAATAAAAGGTGTGTCCCACTTTTTATTAGGATCACTTTGATTTTGGATATCTCAACCAGTTCAAAACTAATTTTCATCAAATAAACTTTGAATTGCTTTTAGAATTATATGCTCTTTCATAATGTCATAAGTGGTTTCTCATTATCTCTCTCACACACACAAAAGTTGGAAACCTGAAGTCCCATCTCACCCAAAACTATACGATCCCTTTAACATCGTGAAGGTATACTTCGAATGGGCTGTCTCTCAATTTCCGTCTCTTTCAGCCACTCAGTCATTGCCGTTTAAAAGAAAAAGGGAAAAGAAAAGAAAAGTATAGTCAACCTCAGACTCCTTTCTTCTCCTACGGTATCACATGAGTTAGCCCTTGGGTCCATGAAAAGCTAGAAATCCGGTGCACTTTTAAGGGCACACTCTGCTCTCCATTTTCCCTCGAACAAAACGCGTCCCAGAAGAATAACTACTCCACAACAACCAACTCTACGACAACAGAGTGAAGGAAAAAAATAACAAAAGTCAAACATATTTTTGTTTGCGTCGATAGTCTTTCTGGGTCTGCAATGGTGCCTTCAAAAAGCTGCAAAGCGAGCAAAGGCTGTGGGAAGAAGTACTTTTATTCCTATTGTTTGGGGTTGTTTTCTGATTTTCAAAACCCCATATTTTTCAGTTTTGTCAAATGAAAACATCTCGGGTTTTTTTTTTTTTTTCCGGGTAATTGAAGACCGGTAATGATTTATCTCTATTTCTTTTTTTAGTGTTCATAAAACCTGGCATTGATTGCCCATGCGAACAGAAGTTTATCGTCATAAACATTTTATTCGTTTGGACGCCCCCCCCCCCCTCCCTCTTTTCAAACTCTCATTCCGAGTATAGGGAATTTGTTGCTGCCCGTAACATTTCGGCTTGGAGATTAAATTCGCCAAGAACAAGTACTTCCAGTGGTAACAAGTACTTCCAATGGTACGACAATACGGCTCTCTCTCTCCCCCGATCTCCACTTCTCTTTCTGGCTGGATAAAGAGCAAGGGAGAAAAAAGAAAGAAGAAGAAATAATCGGATAAGGTTCGTCGCTGTCAGGGTTGTTGAAGTTAGGAAACAAAGCCTTTAATTGTTCAGTTGCCTCCACTCTTTATACCCAGCAATTACTTGTGGTCAGACCTGTTCCTTTGTAAAATCAATTGAAACACTTCAATCGCTTTCACGTCTTCTGTGCTGGCATATTGAGAATGGTGTTTGAGTTTGTTTAACTTCTCTGACGGGATCCCTCAGTTTGCAGGTGTGTTTTGATATGTAATTCTAAAACACAATCCAGGCTTTGTATTCACGATAATAATAAGTAAAATAATACCCAGAGAGAAATGTTGGCTTTGTGCAAAAGTGGTCCAAGACTTTTAGTCTTCCTTAAATTCGTTCTGCTGTCTCCCTTTTTCATATCCGGTCATCTACAACTTCCATCTTTTCTTCGTTTTTATAATTCATGCTCTTCTTATTGTCAGTTTTTCTTCGTCGTGTTCTTATCCTCCTTTCCCTCTTTCATCTCCGTTTTCGTCATGTCTTCCAACCTTTACTAGCAATCAAGACCTCGTGCCTGTAACCGGAGCATCAGGATGCAATGGGTAGATGAGTCCTGAAGGTTCATAGCTCACCCGACGATGTCTCCTGGACACGGGTGCAGTGGATTGCGTCTATCTCCTCGTCTCCTGGAGGTGTCATCCTATGTTTCTGTCTGACAAATACAAAGCATCCGGGCTGGTGACGCAGCGCATCAAGCCTTGTCAGTGTGGTTAAGGGTTCGAGCTTTCGACTGGAATTATAGTGCATTCTCCTTCGGCCTTCACCGTGTTACCGATTATGTCTGTATGTGTGGGTGCAAATGCGGGTGTGTGGATACGCCTGTGATGTTTTGTATGCATGCAACAACGAAACAAAACATGACACAGCGGTAACCTATTTTTCAAATTCCCCGGGTTTCAAGTTCAGTTATATCAAATCAGAATGCTACTTCAATCTGTACTCTGCGGTATGGCAATGGACACAACTGCATCCTGCGTATGTCCTGGGTTATATTCGTTTTTGCAACAGCGATGATGTACAGACGCGATGTGTCACTATAACAAGTATTGTGTCGAGCATCAGCCCTAAATACGCAATACATTAATCGTCGCATGTTCTCCATTCATCAATGTCAAGGAGACTTGGCACTCTCTTTGAGAGTTACCTTTTCGCCAAGTCTCTTTCCCCCCACTTTCTTTCTTCCATCCGATACAATTCGCACACATGTATGGGATTATCTAGTAAAACACATTTTCATGAACGAGAGGGCGGTAAAACCCTGCTACAGAAGGGTTTCAACTTCAATTCAGCGTTTCACATCTGGAGCCAGAACCCCGAATTAGGACGTCAAAGCTAATTTTTCGGAGGGGAATCGAACATCCGTGCTGTGGCTTTCCGCATCTTACTTCTTGAAGGAAGTAAACTCGTCGGCATTAAGTATCACAGGACTCCTGTAAGTATCACCGTCAGTCACCTCTCAGTGTTAGGCGTGAAGAAATGGATGGGGGGGGGGGGGGGGGCTGCGGGAAGGAGAAAGTGGATAATACAGGGTCATGACAAGACTTAATGTGACTCACTAATGGCAAAATATGAAACGGAAATTTTGCTGCGATAGATTATTGGGAGGATGATTTCCCTCGAGTGTGTTAAATGCTTCGAGAAAAGTTTGAAAACTCCTTCTCTCTCTCTAGTTTATCTCTCTGAACGCTCTTATTGGTTAGGTTTGAGTCCCATCGCATGCTAGAGTGTGAAGAACAAACTCATTCACTTCTTCCTACTCGGCAAGTAAAAACATCCTGTGCGGTAGCTCTTGAGCTGGAGGTTGTAAATGAGTTTCTGGTTGGGACATCGTGGGTAAATATAGGAAATGAAACAAATTGCGATGACTTAATGCGTTGATAATTAGATGATAACACAAAACTAATGCAATACAAACGAATTGAAATATTACTGATTTTAAATGATATGTTTATATCTATATAAATATAATTTGTTTATAACGGGAAATTTATCTATTCTCTCACATTTTCCTTTTACCAAAGTACAGTTAAGAACAATGAAATGAATAAGATTATGCATTTTCTGGTTGTTGTTGTTGTTGTCTATATTATCGCGCAGGATAATGTTTCCCCTTCATGTTTAGTCTATTGATATAGTCATTCATTGCTTTCAGTACAGCAATGTGCTTTCCATACTGTAGCTCACTCGGCCAGAATAATACGATGTAGGAAAATGAAAAAAAAAAAAAAAACCAGCCTAAATATACATCTTGTGAGCAGTTTTTTGTTGCAAAGAAACGAAACATAAGCTCCTTCTTCTTGGTGTGCACAAATATCTAATTGGTGCATGTCCCCAATTACAAGGGCTCAAACGATAGCTGTTCCTGTGTTTTTAGTGAATGTAGACGGCTGTATTTCTGATTCAAAGGAAGGTTGATTACACTTAAAAGACGGCATGTAGCCTATACATCTCAGAATCTTGTCTATACGGAATAGGGAAATTATCCAAACCAGGCATGGTCAAGACTGGTTCTTTTCTGTCAGGATCATCTGACTCTTTTGTTGCCTCCGGAACACTGGATGACAAACACATCACCGATTATAACCAACTTTTCTAGATTAATGTTGTAAGAGCGACTAGTTTCATCATGTCTCTAATTGCATAAAGATCAAGTTTAATGCTAACGTCCCCAACAGCCACAGCTCCTTCCAGAGACCGGCTGCAACATCTTCAAGTTCTAGGTTGATATTTTCTCAGGTCATCTAGTTCTATCTCATCTCCTTCTCTTGTATTTTTGTTATTTAACATGATTATGTTCGTTTGAGTAAACTTTTATAGAGGTTCTGTTCGTGTTCAAGTCTTCCACGTTTCCTTTTTGCAATTCCTGTTATGGATTGTCGTGACAGGGTGTTGTCAGAGCAAATCTTTCTCTGAAATCCCGCAGTGCTGGAGCCGAGGAAGCCGGCTACAGTAACGACCGCTCGTCGCGTCTCGGCGGGTAGCAGGCCGCAACCAACACGTCCATTGGACAACCCCCTTCACGGATCCATGGCAGACAACATCGCTAGGCAATCACTCTTAAAGGGAAGATAAACCCAAAGAGCAATGTGGATTGAATGAAAGCAGCAACATTAGTAGAACACATCAGTGAAAGTTTGAGAAAAGTCGGACAATCGATGCAAAAGTTATGAATTTTTAAAGTTTTGGTGTTGGAACCGCTGGATGAGGAGACTACTAGAGGATATGACGTATGAGTGGACAACGATACAAAGAAAATATAAAGGATATTCAACAAAAATTCACTTTTCTAGAATTATGAAAGAGCAGTGGACCAACCGCTTTCAGAAAGCAGGGGGAATAATTGCTACCCTTAACATATGTCAATATCAAGTTGATGGAATTTGTAATTTTCATGAAAAATGGATTTTTGTAGTATTTTCTTTATATTTTCTTGATATTGTAGTCCACTCATACGTCATCACCTCTACTAGTCTCCTCATCCAGCGGTTCCAACACCAAAACTTTAAAAATTCATAACTTTTGCATCGATTGTCAGATTTTCTTCAAACTTTCACTGATGTGTTCTACTAATGTTGCTGCTTTCACTCAATCCACATTGTTCTTGGGGTTTATCTTCCCTTTAATATTCCTGTAAATAAGCCAGGAGATGCGATTATCATTCCACATACCCCTTTCCTAAATCAGGGTGGAATTTCCTAATGTTATGATATCAGTGGATAAACTCCGCGGGGCTATACCTATGAATTGATTCACAGCTACATGACATCCAAGCAACCGCATTTCCTCCTTTTGCTGATGTTTAGCGAGCGTCAGATAAATTCAGCATAGTAATTATTATCAGCAGCAGTTCTGATGCTATTTATCGTGACAACTTCGAATTCGTGTTTTATCTATTACAAAAAATCATAACGGGGCAAATCTAGAGCTCTAAGGGGTCGACTTTGGCAAGTATCAGGACTTAATTGGCTATTCGAAATGGAAAGTTCCTTGAAAGGTGTAACACAAGTAAAGAGAACACAAGAAGTAGAAGAAAAAGAAGGATGAGAAGGAGAAGGAGGAGACGAAGAAGAGGTGGGGTATGGAGTAAACGAAAATTAGTTGAGGTAAACATAGAAAGACTAAAATCTCTTATACATTTTTAACATTATTGCTCGAAACGCTCATTCTTGTAAATGGTTGAATACCGTACATTGTCTCGCGCCGCTAAACTTCATAAGCAAAACCCAACTCATCTTAATTGTCACACGTACCCACCACACCACAACACAGGCACACACACAATGCTGTTCTGGTAGCTGATTTACCTGCCGAGGTCCAATGATTGTTGCAGGTATAGGGCAATATTTCAAGGATTATTTTCTATACCCTCTTTTCAGTTTGAAAGAACAAAGCGAGACTCGTGCAATACCAACCCTATATGATGCAGTGACGTATAGAAGGAACAAACAGAGATTTCTTGTTGATAGTTGATTCAGTGCAAAAAGCAGACAACCTTGTATTTGGTCTGAAGACACACGTTTTGTGTACTCCGTTGATGGATGCTATGCAAAACGGGGAATAGTCTATTCTTAGTCGTTTGTTTTTTATATCATGCCAGACCGCAACGCCGAGCGATTAGTCACTGCATTTGTATTTCAATCATGTCTTTCTGGGAAATACACGGTGTTTTACTGGGAAGAGGAGGAGAAAATCAAACACATACACTCTTTATAGCAC